>NC_085866.1:20764814-20777314 GCF_034702125.1 Engraulis encrasicolus | reverse complement strand
CTTGGAATTATGGGTTATGGGTTATGATGAACTGATTGAACATGTTACGTAGCCTACGTAACGTGCGTGCATACAGGAAGAACTTTGGTGCAACGTGCAAGACGTCACATCACGTTAGACATAGAAGAAATCTGATCATATTATCTAAACTTTAACAATGTGTTGGCGACGATGGATAACAAAAAGAAGCACCGGAGCGGATTTCAAAAAAGAAAATGGAAAGAGGAGCTGCTGGAAGAACTGAAAAAACTTCCGAAAATAAACTCCTTTCAAAGAGCCGCAGAGGGAAAGGTGGACGTTGTTCCTGCTAGCTACAGTGAAGATTGCGACCAAGAAGAGAACTATGGACAGAGGGGGGCTGTGAAAGTATCTAGCCCCCTTGTTGTGCTAGAAGCAGGGGGTCTGACTCTGACAGTGACAGCTCGTTTACAGAAGATGACAACCTGGCCGGCTCAACACCGACGAGGGAGCACCCAACTGATATGGGACATTTCCCAGACAGCCTTGATGCAGACGTGAAAAGGGGAAAGGACAAGCAAAACAATGTTAGCACGCCACATATCCAGCTTGCTAGCCGCGGTGCGTGTGTTGAACTGTGGATTTAAGTCAAGTGGAATAATTGCGAGAAGCCCTGAGATCAAGACAGCGTTTTATGGTAAGGTAAGGACATTTGGTTATTAATTTTGCCGGCCGTGGCATAATGAGTTGGGTTTATTTTGCCTGGTGCGATTGTTGTCACAAGCCTGAAGTTGTCACAAGCCCGTTTTGAAGTGTGTTTGGCTAAATGGTTATTGCGCTATGTAGACGGACTCGGATGTTGTAACATTCTTTTTTCAAATTTTGTGCGCTTTAAATCTGTAGTAGCTACCTGTGCTCGTCATGTTCTGCTTTTACATGTCTTCATGAAGACTTTGGAAAATCTCCATATATGGCATTTCAATGCAGATATGCCAAAACGACAGAGGAGTAGGCTACTGCACATTCGTTGAAGGAAGGAGTGGTGCTTGAAAAGATATCGGTTGTAGTTATGCATTTGCGTGAATGTTTCACATACATTTCAGACACAAGCTTGCAGCTAGTGTCAATGTATTTGAATGATTAGTACTGTGCCTAGCAATGACTGCATATCTGTCTGAAAGACTAACAATTAGTCTCTTGAGTTTCATTTTGGCAACATAGGAGGACTATAGTTTTAGTGGGTTCCTGGATTGGTCTGTCGCGCGTCTGTGTGGTCACTTTGCAGGTGTAAAGTGAACGTTTTAAATGCACTCAAATACACTGAGGTTTGGCTCGTCTGATTTTTTCGGGGTTTTATGATTACTGCCTACGTCTGCCGTCACCTAGGCCTACGTGTTTTCGTGGATGTGTAGCGGTATACCAAATGTGTTTTCATGGACATGCATGGTGTGCCGTCAGCATGTTTTTGTTTATGTCGTGGTGATGCGCTGTCATCAAATTTCCGTTCAAGGTGCGCTGTCACCATTTTTCTGTGTGTGATGTGTGATCAATACTACTAAAAAGTGCATAATTTTATGTTCCTTTATGTGTATCACGTGTTGTACTTTATATGGGGCCCACACAGATAATGTTGCTTACGGGCCTATTGCTGTGTCGTTACGCCACTGGACGGCACCACAAAGCTTAGGCTACAGTTGATTTGTTCTGGGGTTTTTTTGGTAAATATTTCACGAATGGCACGAGATACGGTTGTTTCTGGCCAAGACTAGTAAGTAAAGCCTAGTTAATCAGGCCACTTGGGGGAAAAAAATATATTTCTGGAAATTCAAAATGGCTGACCATGGAGAAGATCCCCCTTTTCATGTATGAAAAGTGCAATTTTCCCAGTAATAATGAATACTTAGAATTTGATGGTGGTGGGTAAGTATTCATGAAAAAGGTAACATTAGTGAATCGGCAGCATGAATTCTGGAAATAAACAACTAAAAATCTCACACATTGCACCTTTAAGGTTTGATCTTGGGTTACGTAAACTCATCTTGACGAAGCAGCCCGTCTCAGTAGGACACTCCCTCTAATGGCCATTAACCCCAGTGGCCCACGCTTTAAACGCCCACCACCTCACCTTGGACCTCGAGGTGCTCTTTTTTAATGCATACTATATCCCTCCGGGTGTTCATTAAGGCAACATATTCGTTAGAATAACTTAAACTCGTCATTAGCCTCAAATGGTGTTTGTCAGTGTCAGTGAGTGGGAACAGAATAATGCACTGTGTGCTCTTCTTTCAAAGGCAAAGTCACCAGAGAGAGAACAGCAAAATGGCGACAATTTTACAAAAAATAGAGACTGTTATTCTGCCTCCACAAAACAAAGCACAGACCATTTATATAATTTTAGTTTTTTTTTTAAGTCAGCCATGCTGTCTGCTAGCCGGCTCAATAGGGTAGAACTAGGCCAGAGGCAACCTTGATGTGTGTGTGTGTGTGTGTGTGTGTGTGTGTGTGTGTGTGTGTGTGTGTGTGTGTGTGTGTGTGTGTGTGTGTGTGTGTGTGTGTGTGTGTGTGTGTGTCTGTGTCTGTGTGTCTGTGTCTGTGTGTGTCTGTGTGTGTGGGAGAGAGAGAGATATGACTTTGTGAATATATGTAAGTCACTGATTCTTGAGAAAGTGGCTAAAACAGGTTGTAATCTTGAAAGAAAAAAACGAAGTGAATTACAAAATAATATGGTATATCCTCGTAGACAAAGGTCTTGGCTTTTCAGAAATGCACAAGGCCAATCTCCCCATTTTCCATTTTTTCCAGAAATCAGGTTTTTCTCCGATCATACCTTGTTTTCTGTCAACACCGTCAGACACATTTAAACGCAATAAAAAGTGTATTGATTTGGTTGCATATGTATCTGGAGTTTTTAAGTGATTGTGTGTGTTTTTTGGTTCACACATACGCCTTTAAATGTTGAAAATTCACTTTCATTCTATTTTAATACTGCTTCATGTGTTCTAATTTAAAAATATGTGCTGTCAGACAATGTTTACTTAATGGCTAAATAGATCAAACATTTTTTTGTAATTTCACAAATATTCGTGTAGGCTTAAATTTGCTATTACTTTGATAATTCAACAACTACAAAGGAACATTTTGTAAGCACATTCATTTAAAATGTCCAAAACTCCTTCTTACGGTGGTGACTTAAGAACTGACGGTGGTGACAGTAATCTGAAGGTGGTGAAAGTGACCTAATTATTACCTACATTTAGAAAAATAAATAGCCCTCTCAAGTCAATGACATCTAGCATAAACACTTTATTTTTGTGTGTGCACAGTATGTTTGTGCATGTGTTTTTTTTTCATTTGTTAGATACTCTAGGAAGTAGGCCTAGATTATTGAAAATGTGGCATAAACAGGTTTTAAGTTGTTCAAATCCAAAATAGAGGTGTATTATCATAGATGAATGTCTTGGCTGTGCAGTGAATGTATTGGCCAAGCTCCCCATGTTTTACATTTTTCATAAAATGGGCTCTTTCTTGGTTTTGTCACCAGCGTCAGACAGAATTAGAAGTAAAAAAATAAGTTTACTGTATTTAAGTGAATTACTTTTACAATTCAACATATTTGTAGATACTTATTGGAAGCATATTCTTAAAACTTGTCAAAAACATGTAAAACACATGCTTTTTTGTGAACTACATCAGATGTCACCACCGTCAGGTTTTGTGACAAAAAACCCTCCAAATGCACCTCAGTGGAGGCTGGAGTATAAGTTTGGGTCACAATTATTACTAACATGTCTGGTAATGTTTCATTAACCAGCACAATTTAGTAAAATATGTAACAAGATGATGAGCGGAACAAAATCTGACGGTGGTGACATCTGACGGTGTGAGACAAAAAAACACTCTTTTACATATTGTGCATTTTTTGCTCACATTAGCCACTTCGTTTTCGCTCTGTTTCTTAGGGGCTTCATGACGCTTCTGAAAAAGTATATATAATTAACATTAATGTAACAATAATACTATTAAAACCCCCGACGGTGTTGACAGTTTATGGTTGGGACAGTACCAGTGTCCAAACAAATGATCAAATTGAGGAGAAATTAGTAAACTTACAGGAGCTTCAGTGATGGTGAAGTACTCAGTAGATCTAAAGGTTTGAAAAGGGGTCCTAAGTAATGACAATGACCTTGCGCATACCTGATTTTATTGTCTTTTTTAAAAAATCTGACGGTGGTGACTAATATGCTGGACACACTTTGAGCAATCAGAAAATAGTAGTAAATATTGCTTTACACGCACTATGTGCATATCTGCAGAACCACTTCAATATGGACTTTCACATCATGGTGATATTATTCAATAATATCAGTGATTTTTACATTTTAAGTCAATTGAAATGATGATGTCTGTCCTTGGGACAGCTGTTTTTACAGGGTGTGGGCAGGTTTATAGCCATGAAAAGTAATAAAATTACACTTAAATATTTCAAACGACTGTACATTTATGTAACAGACCCCTGTGTCTTTACCTGGATTCATTTTGTTCATGAAAATGTAGTTTATTTTCAACAGAATTGGCAGTTTATTGCAGAGACATGTTTTAGCCGCTTTCTCAAGAATCAGTGAAGTATGGTAAATACATGTGCAATGATGTGCGTAATGTATTTGTGTCTTCGTCTGTATTTATGTATGTAGGCTACTGGACGCCTTCATTTCCCTCGGGATTAATAAATGATACTCTACTCTACTACTCTACTCTACAGTATACTGTTACATGATGCCAGGCAGAAAGGTATATAGGCCTACTTATATATTTTACGTTTTGAAATCCTTAATTTTGTCTGCTGTGACGTTAAGGAATCTGTGTGTGTGTGTTAAAGCTTCAGTAGGCTAACTTAATGACCAAAGATATGAATTGTGACCTTTGACATGACCTCTGCTTCACCTGTGTATATTACAATTAGTGAACATTGGTACTTTAGCCAATTTTGATGATGCCAGAGTCAAACACTCTACTCATTGTCTCAAGAGACGTAAAACAAAACGTTGTAAAGAGGAGATTGTTGTTGATGTGTCAGAGGCCCCCCTCACACCTAATGATAAAAAATACCGGCAATGAAGGCATTTAACACCAACTTTGCTGTTAAGCATAATACTGAACTACTTAAAAAACACTGAAATATCGCAAATGGGACCTCTGAGGTGTTTAGAAATCCAAAGCCATTGGTAGGGGCACCCCCTTAGTGGTGAGGCCAGGGGTTTCTGGCCCCTATGCAGGAAATATAGCACATATCATGGCTTGCAATCATGTAACTTATATCAAGAGGTGAACTACTGGTAATTAGATATTCATTTTGATGATGCCAGGGTCAAACACTCTGACTCATTTTCTGAAGAGATAGGCCTACGAAATGAAACGTTGTAAGGATGAGATTGTTTCTATTTGCAACCGGGCGTGAATAGTCATTGGTTCTATTTGCACCAGGGTATGAGTAGCCATTGTTTCTATTTGCTCCCGGATGTGAATAGCCATTGTTGTTATTGCACCCGCTTTTAAATAGTGAACATTGGTACTTTAGCCAATTTTCATGATGCCAGAGTCAAACACTCGTCCTCTCTTAAGAGATAACTTGCACCCGGGTGTGAATAGTCATTGTTGCTATTTGCACCCGGGTGTGAAGTCATTGTTGCTATTTGCACCCGGGTGTGAATAGTCATTGTTGTTATTTGCACCCGCTTGTAAATAGTGAACATTGGTACTTTGGCCAATTTTCATGATGCCAGAGTCAAACACTCGGCCTCTCTTAAGAGATAACTTGCACCCGGGTGTGAATAGTCTTTCTTATTGCTATTTGCACCCGGGTGTGAATAGTCATTATAGCTATTTGCACCTGGGTGTGAATAGCCATTGTTGCTATTTGCACCAGGGCATGAATAGCCAATGTCCACTATTCACACCTAGGTGTGAATAGTGAATATTGGTACTTAGGCCAATTTTGATGATGTCAGAGTCAAACACTAGTACCAACTGTCTTAACAGATGCAAAACGAAATGATGTAAATATTAGTTTAGAACCTGGCTGGTTAGTTTAGAACCTGGGTGTGAATAGTCATTGTTGCTATTTGAACCAGGGTTTGAATAGTCATTGTTGCTATTTGCAGCCAGGTCTGAATAGTCATTGTTGCTATTTGCAGCCAGGTCTGAATAGTCATTGTTGCTATTAACACAGGGTTTGAGTAGTCATTGTAGCTAGTTGCACCCGGGTGTGAATAGCCACCAATTGTCTGAAGAGATGCAAAACAAAACATTATAAATATGAGTTTGTTTTTATTTGCACCCGGGTGTGAATAGTCATTGTTGCTATTTGCACTCGGGTTTGAATAGTCATTGTTGCTATTTGCACTCGGGTGTGAATAGTCATTTTTGCTATTTGCACCCGGGTGTGAATAGTCATTTTTGCTATTTGCACCCGGGTGTGAATAGTCATTGTTGCTATTTGCACCCGGGCGTGAATAGACAATGTTGCTACCGGTGTTTGCATCCGGGTGAATAGTGAACATTGGTACTTCAGCCAATTTTGATGATATCAGAGTCAAACACTTGTACCAATCGTCTTAACAGATGCAAAACGAAATGTAAAGCTGAGTTTGTTTCAGTTTGTACCTGGGTGTAAATAGTCATTGTTGCTTTTTGCACCTGAGTGTGAATAGTCATTGTTGCTATTTGCACATGAGTGTGAATAGTCATTGTTGCTATTTGCACCTGAGTGTGAATAGTCATTGTTGCTATTTGCACCCGGGTGTGAATAGTCATTGTTGCTATTTGCACCCGGGTGTGAATAGTCATTGTTGCTATTTACACCCAGTTGTGAATAGTCATTGTTGCTATTTGCACCTGAGTGTGAATAGTCATTGTTGCTATTTGCATCCGGGTGTAAATACAAATAATAATAGCTGGTCAGTTTGTTTGCATAGAGTCAGTTTGTTTGCATAACCGCATTTCTACACTGTAATGTATTCCAGCTATCCAAGACCCACCAGGACAGCCAGATATAATACCACACACTGAATCCCATTCAATTCAGGCTGGCAAATCTGTCTATTCACAGTTCGTCCATAAAAAATAAACAGCGATAATCATTTTTTAAACATTTATTGCATATTCATAATTGAAATCTTTGCTCTGGTTGATTGTTGCTCTTTCCAGATCCACAGAAACAAATCTATTTCTATGGCACTTGCTTTGGCCAGTACACAAGGCATTTGAAAGACACCTACTTATCCCACTAGAGCAGCGGTTCCCAAACTTTTCCCCCTGCGCCCCCCCTTTTACATTTCAATGTGGTTCGCGCACCCCCTAAGCGAATTTTGCACAGCCGCACATGTTGTGCAATCCTCGTTTCCAATAGACCTGATGTTTTTTTCTGCCATCATTACAATGGAACTTGTTGCATGACAAGTCTAGGAGTTATAAATTACACTTCAGATGGGTCCTTCCAGCATACAATTCTCCAAAAAAACTATGTAATGTACATTAATTATGTTTAAAACACACATCTCAGTCATTGCTCCATTCAGCTCGCGCATCCCCTTGTGGCAGGCTGCGCACCCCCAGGGGTACACGCACCAGTTTGGGAAACCCTGCACTAGAGAATTGTAAGTATGTAGGAGGTTTGCCACACTACACTCTGTCTTTAAGCTTGGCTGCTAGGCCACTTTTCAGCATTACTCTACTGGGAGCGGGATGAGAGCCATTAAGGGTAGTTTGTGATTTTTTTGTGTGGAAATTACAACTGCTTTCTAATGTTTCATAAATAATGCAGAGGGCAGCACTCTCTTTCTTTCCCTCTCTCTCTGGAAAGGCACACAATGGGGGTTCTCTTTTCAGTGCAGTTTTTTTCATTCAGATATAAACATCTTTTTCCTCCATGAAATAATTGTTAATGTGAGACAGACAGAGACGTATTGTTGGGCCAGTACCGAGCCTTGCTCCAGGTGATGCACATGGTAGGCCAACATTGAATTACAAGCAGATCTCCTCCTCCTCCACCACCACCACCACCACCATCACACAAATAGGCAGGGCTGGACTGGCCATCTAGCATAGCGGGCATTTCCCGGTGGAACCTGCACCCTCGTGGGCCCATATTTTCAGAAATGTGACCCAAAAAAAAAACAGATTGTATTGTTTCATTTCTGAAAATAGGGGCCCAGAGGGGTGCGGGGCCCATCAGTGAGTCAGTTCTGCGCCGCTAATTATGAGCGGCCCCCCTGAAGCCAAAAGTGCCCGGGCCCTATTTTTACCCCAGACCGGCTGGGCAAGACAGGGACAGGCACTGCTGATGGGGCCTGCCAGAGCATGTGGGCTCAGGGCAGTCAACAGGTGGGGGACAAGAGGGTAAGTTGTCCCAGGACCAAGAAGAGAGGGGCCCTCAGAATTAGTTAACATTATTTTTTTAAATGTATCCTTTATTTATCCAGGATTGTCCCATTGAGACTAAGAGTCTCTTCTGCCAGGGAGTCCTGGTCAAAATGGCAGCATACATATAGCTACAGACGCAGACAGACACATAGACATAACATTACATCAAATGTTTCGAGAGGGGGGGATTACAGATTATGTTGTCGTGGGCCCGGGCCAAGGCTGCCAGCGGCCCTGTGTGGGCTGTAAGTGCTGCTCCCTCCCGCTGTGGCCAGTGGACATGCGATGCGATAGGCATCTTTCATTACTCCCTCAGCTGAGCTCTCCTCTCCTCTCCTCTCCTCTGCTCTCTCCTCTCTCCATCCTCTCCTCTCCTCTCCCCATCCTCTCCTCTCTCCTCTTTTCTCCTCTCTTCTCCTCTACTCTTCTCTTTTCTCCTCTCCTCTCTCCATACTCTCCTCTCCTCTCCCCTGCTCTCATTTCCTCTCCTCCTTTCCTTTCATTTTCTTTCCTTTCCTTTCCTTTCCGTTCCTTTCCTTTCCTTTCCTTTCCTTTCCTTTCCTTTCCTTTCCTTTCCTTTCCTCTCCTCTGCTCTCCACTCGTCTCCTCTCCTATCCTCTCCTCATCTCTTCTCCTCTCATCTCCTCTCCTCTCTCCTCTCCACTCCTCTCCTGTCCTCTCCTCTCTCCCTCCGCCCTCTCCTCTTCTCTCTCCCCATCCTCCCCATCTCGTGGGACGGCCCCTTTTATCCTCCTTTATCCTCCTTTTTATCTTGGGTTTGGGGTGGCTAGGTGGACGGACGACGGGCTGCTTTTTATCCCCAGCCGCTCTCTCCTTAATCTCTAGTGCTCTACTCTGGTTCCTCTAGAGCTCTCCTTTCAACTCTGTTTTATTCTTGTGACATTTACTAGATTAAAGTTCAAAACCAGCAGAGCAAACGACAAACAAAAAATCTAAATAAATCACATTTATTTTCAACGTTAAACAGATATTGTTTGCATTAGAAAACATCATTCAAAGATTGATACAAAGATGAATCAAGGCAGGGTGACGTAGTACGGAGAATCATGAATTCCCACAGTGAAGGACCACAGTTTTCCCATAGAGCTCGAAAGTCCCGCCCCTTAGTTCCGCGTTTCACGGGACCTAAGCTGACCATCTAACAACATGGTAGAGAGTAAATATCTTCTGATCTCAGTCATGATATGCGCTGGGCTACAAATATGCTGTTTAAGAGGCTAGATAAAGATTATTCATGCAGAAGTATCAATATTTTGTTCCGAGGCCGTCGGCATGAAAAATGTGAAGAAACACAGCTTTCTAAAAAGTTTGGGGGTTCATACGAAAAATTAAGCAAAAATATCAGAAACAACATATATGGAGCTCGTGGCACAACTCGAAGGGGATCGAAATATCATTTTAATACCGCCATTGGATTACATGCTACGATTTTCGGCTAAAAACGCAGTTGAGGTCCCATGAAATCGGGGGAAGTGACGTCACTTTCGAGCTCTATTGTGCCTGGGCATGGATGTGGCTCTCTATCAGGGGGGGGGGACTTTTCTTTCGAGGGGCCACTTCAAATTCATCTGAGGGCCGTAAAAGTCCTCCGAGGGCTGTACTATGAACACAAACTTGTAGTTTGTGCACTTTAGGCCTATATTGGCACTTTAGACCTGTATTGAAGGCAACCACCTTTAAAACAGACCCCAACCTTCTCTAGGTCCCATGAACATCACTTAATTGTATTGCAAATGTATTTTCTAAGATTCCTTTACAAAATACCTCATATTTCAAATATCAAAAATATATCGGGGGGCGGATAAAACGGCCTCAAGGGCTGCAATTTTGCAAACGGCCTTCGAGACATAGGCTCCCCACACCTTAGAGTCCAAATGACGAAAGCATAGCATCCAAGACGGGTGGAAGCATCATTAAAGTCCAAAGCATTCTCCATTTCCTGTGCATTAGAGCTTCGTTAGTGGTCAGCTACACTCTCCCTGCTCCGCCTCAAACTAACAGCCTCACAGCCTTTTTGTATTCTAAGTGCAATTTCCTACCCTTTGGGGCATATACTAGGACAGAACTGCTGAAGGATGAAGGAGGAACGGCTTTATCCGCCCCATTGGATCTGCTGTCTGACAGGTCTAGACCTTTATCAGCCTAATATCCCGCTGCGTGACCTTTGCCAGGGGGCGTATGGCTGTGTATTTTGCCATGTCATTGCATCTGCTCTCCTCTCCTCTCCTCTCCTCTCCTCTCCTCTCCTCTCCTCTCCTCTGCTCACCTCTCCTCTCCTCTCCACCGAGCCGGTCATGTCTCTGCCTCTGTCTATTTCTCTCTCTCTCTCTCTCTCTCTCTCTCTCTGTTTCTCTCTGTTTCTCCCCCCCTTCTCTCTCTCTCTCTCTCTCTCTCTCTCTCTCTCTTTCTCCCCCCCCTTCTCTCTCTCTCTCTCTCTCTGTTTCTCTCTGTTTCTCCCCCCCTTCTCTCTCTCTCTCTCTCTCTCTCTCTCTCTCTCTCTCTCTCTCTCTCTCTCTCTGTTTCTCTCTGTTTCTCCCCCCCTTCTCTCTCTCTCTCTCTCTCTCTCTCTCTCTCTCTCTGTTTCTCCCCCCCTTCTCTCTCTCTCTCTCTCTCTCTCTCTCTGTTTCTCTCTGTTTCTCCCCCCCTTCTCTCTCTCTCTCTCTCTCTCTCTCTGTTTCTCTCTCCCCCCCCCCTCTCTCTCTCTCTCTCTCTCTCTCTGTTTCTCTCTGTCTCCCCCCCCCCTTCTCTCTCTCTCTCTCTCTCTCTCTCTCTCTCTCTGTTTCTCTCTGTTTCTTCCCCCCCTTCTCTCTCTCTCTGTTTCTCTCTGTTTCTCCCACCCCTTCTCTCTCTCTCTCTCTCTCTCTCTGTTTCTCTCTGTTTCTCCCCCCCTTCTCTCTCTCTCTCTCTCTCTCTCTCTGTTTCTCTCTGTTTCTCCCACCCCTTCTCTCTCTCTCTCTCTCTCTCTCTGTTTCTCTCTGTTTCTCCCCCCTTCTCTCTCTCTCTCTCTCTCTCTCTCTCTCTCTCTCTCTCTCTCTCTCTCTCTCTCTCTCTCTCTCTCTCTCTCTCTCTCTCTCTCTCTTTCTTTCTCTCTCTCTCTGTCATGCACACACAGTGCATCACACTGCCTCCCTCTGGCTATTTCACGCCATGACATAGAGCTCATGAAGACGACAGTCATATGGGGCAGAACACAGTCAGATAAGCTGAATGTTTCACAGTCGGTAGCAATACAATACATATACATAATAGTATCTACATACATGATTTAAAAACAGCGATAAACGGAAGCAGACGACTTGGATTGAGACAGTGAATACTGCTTAGTACTCTCAACATAGTCGATTGCTAGTTTGCAGTTTGCAGGAGTTTGCCTTTCTGAACCTGCCTGTGACGTCTACCTCTAAATAGCAGAGCACAGGTGCAGTGTGTGAGGTCATGATGCAGACCTATATGGGCAGCCGTGGCCTAATGGTTATGGAGGTGGGCTTTAGATCAGGGGGTTGCTGGTTCTAATTCCACCCTTACTCCCTACCTCACACTATGCCTGAAATGTACCCAACCTCCAGGAACTGTAGCCAATACCTTGCGCTTGAAAAATTGGATACATTTTTCATCGCATAAAATTATCAGCTAAGTATACTGTAATGTACTTTATGTCACATAAAGACACTCAAGTGTACCCTGGCTATTGCATTGGCAACTCTCTTCAAGAATTTGGTCTGGTCAACTTCCATCATTCAGAGGGAGATGCAAAGGGTGCGTTTAGTTCGCGTTCATGAACTGTATGTTACGGAGTCACTGGTTAAAGACCCAATAAATCAGACCACCCATTCCAAAGGTGATGTTTGGCTTAGAAAGTGGTGGGGACATTACAGTGACAAATTGTCCGGGTATGCTACGATTGCATCATATTTGTGAAAAAGTGGTGGGGACAAGCTAAGTTTATCTGAAAAGTGGTATGGACATGTCCCCTGTTTTGGTGAAGGAAATCCAACGCACACCAGAGGTTTCGAGGTGCAGGTAGCGGGTAGTTCACTTCACAGGGGAAGATACCGCACACTCTTGTCCATCATGAGGAATGTAAATTTACACAAACAACGTTT
>NC_085866.1:20747314-20757314 GCF_034702125.1 Engraulis encrasicolus | reverse complement strand
ATATGTGTGAGATGTCATATAGTATACTTCTGTTCCGCCTGAGCGTGTGCGTGCCTGCACGCATGCATATGTGTGTGTGTGTGTGTGTGTGTGAGAGTGCGTGTGTGTGTGCGTGCGCCTGTGCGTACGTTCCTGCATGTGTGAGTGTGTGTGCTTGTGCATGTTTGTGGTTTCTACGTATAAATACGTGGTTTATACGTATAAATGATTTCATGTTCAAGTCAGGACTATGCAGTATGTTACAGTGTCCACAGGCACATTTTTCTAAGCGCAACGTTGTGTATCACATGATATAGAAGATGATTGAACCCCACCACAGTGCTGCATATTTTACATGCACACCAAGGCCAAACAAACAACCGCCCATGTTAAGACCGGGGGTGTTGCAGTCATGAGTAAAGACCACTGAGTCCAGTTACACCTCGAGTGTCATCCAGATAATACGACGCTCAGTGTACACAGGACAAAATCAATGTGTGGATTGGAATTACCATTTAGAGCCCCCACGCCTTGCCAGGGTAGCCGTTCAAATCTCTTCGAGACTTGGTCTGACCAAGAGCATAACAATTAACATTTACCAAACGGCATGGTTGACCCTCCTCCTTTGGTTTGCTTATGGTTGCTTGCTTACCGACAAAGTGGGAGGAGTTTCCCGTATTTTCGGGAACACAGAAAGCACTTGCATTGCTCTTGACCTGACTAGTTGCAACGCTGAAAGTGTTGCGTCACTTGGAGGGCACGGCCTGGCTATAGCCAGGGCTCCCTTGTCCTCACCAAGAGCGACCTGGTAGCCGAGGTAGCAGAAGAAGTTTCGCCTTGATTTTGCTGTATTCGCTCTGGACGCGACTGTAGCTAAGGGGAGTAGAGATGCCCAGTCGGGACTTGAAACCAGACCTTCTGGGGTAGTAAACTAGGATTCTGACCGCTACACTAAAGAGCCAGGCTTTTTAGCGTGACAGTGCAGAACACACCCATAACCCTAATGATGGTTACTCCATCGCACTCCCTTCCCCTTTCGGGAAGCGCACCCGCACACCTAGGTCGCTCTTGGTGTGAACAAGGCATTAAACTGTCAGTCACATGGCCAAGTGATGCTGGTGCTGCTGCTACTACAGTTACTGCTGCTGGACAACATTTACCCTGGACAACAGCCAACATAACCATTCATAGTGTGACACTTACCGGGCGAACACACCGGCGGCAACAAGATTAAGCTACAGAGAATCGCTGGATTGTGCAGCAAGAGCGATACGAGTGATAGAAGCGACAGAGTGCGACTGTTAAAAGCAGAATGCAAGCATTCCGACATTCCCATGGGCTGTGCCGGCTGTCGCCGAACCGCAGCAATAGCTAATTTGCATAATATTTGCTCAAGTCCAACTACAAGTACAAACTGTCGCTCAAGTTGCTCAAATCGCCTCTAGTCGCCCAAATTGCTTTAGTCTAGTCAGTTTCCTCCGTTGCTGGAGTTGCCCCAGTCACGTTTGGTGTATTTTTTGCCTTTATGCTGCTGCTGCAGGCCTACTATACTACAGTGGCATGCACAGACATTTTCAGAGGCAGGTACTCACGGGGCGGGTTCTAGACAATTTGTTGCCCTCGAGCACCCCCTTCCCTTTTTGTGCATTTAGAAATTGCCATCTCTAAAGAGTGCCATGCATCTGACTGACCACAGCTAATCTGTGTCGTGTCCATGCATTGTGTCCATAGTCATTAACAACATTCTACAGAGGGGATTTTTGCGTTTGACATTGTAACTCTGTGGGACATTTTGTGCATTTTTGGCATCTCCAAGACAATTGGTGCCCAGTGTTTCCCAACCTTTTCTGTCTAGCGAATCCCCTAAGCCTCTTAGTTGTGCCATGAGTACCCCCTAATTCATGCTCTATATCGCTTTCTTTGTCCTGGTGTGATTGCTCCATACATCTGCTATAATAATAACATTTTTCCAAGTACCCCCTGCAGTGTGCTTGCGTACCCCTAGTGGTACAGTACACGTACCCCTGGTTGGGAAACACTGCCCTAGGCGACCGTCGCGTGCCTATGCCTAATGCCGGCCCTGGTTGCTGAAGGGGTGGGGGGTGCTGCTGGGGGCAACATCCAGCTGCTTTCCTAGGCTGTAAAGTCCGTGTCGGGGCATTGTTGTCACATGCTTTTGATCATCAGTTGCCGTTATGTCAATACAGGTTGCATTGTATTGTATTGTCAAGAATTTGTAGATAATCATGTCAATATGGGCCACAGTACATTGTGACTCATTATTTCCACTTAAAACAGCTTTCTGTCTAGTAGGGCAAAGGGGGGCAGGTGCTTTAGCAATGCACGCTGTGCATGTCTATGCTCTACTATACACTATCATACTTTACATTAGGCTACATACATTACAATACAAGTGGCTGACACTTTTATCCAAAGCGACTTGACTCATGACATGTTTTATTACTTTATCTTGATGACACGTACAGTCTCGAGTTTTTGACTGTTGACTGTTGACTTTTGAGCAGCTCAGGACGTTAAACTTTGATTTTTTTCGTACACCTCAGCTGGCAGGTGCGTCGGATATGGCCAATGGGTCGCTCAGCAGACTATTTTGAAAAAAACTTCCGCACACTGACCATTTAGCTGTTTTTCTTTAAAGGCACACTGTGTAAGATTTTTAGTTGTTTATTTCCAGAATTCATGCTACCCATTCATTAATGTTAGCTTTTTCATGAATACTTACCACTACCATCAAATTCTAAGTATTCATTATGACTGGAAAAAAATGCACTTTTCGTACATGAAAAGGGGGATCTTCTCCATGGTCCGCCATTTTGTACTTGGGCCATACTAGAAAATATTAGTTTATTACTTAGTAAACTTTCATGAAAAGATGAAATTTGGCAATAGGCAGCCCAGTTTCAATGAGCAGCATAGTTGCAGTACCTTTTTGACCATGTCCTACACAGTGTACCTTTAATGTTTTTCTTTAGCTGTTTTTCTTTAACGTCTTGAGCACTTCTGCCATAGCCTGCTAGCACTGGCCCTCCAACACCATCACTAATGAATAAATCCCCTGGAGAACAGAGGAGAGCAGTGAGGGGGAAGGAAAGAGGAGCGAAGGAAGCAGCTGATCTTCTGATGCAACTTCTGCTCGCTAGACCCCCTCAGGGTAAAGCGGAGACACAGAGGTGCCCAGCCAGCCCCATGCTCAGCGTTTCCAGATAGGGCAGTTTCCCGCCCAATTGGGCCGCTTTGGATGGCCGTCTACGGGTAAAAATGGCTTTTATCAGAAAAAAACACCCAATTTTTGGTCATAGAAATCAATAGAATTGGGCGGGATTTAGTGCTTCCAGGCAAGTTTTGAGCATGTTTTGGGCTGTAAATCTTCAGCCTCGTATGACAACCCTGCCCATGCTAACTTATACAAGCAAACCCATTCCCTTCTTCAGTCAGTCGCAGACTTAAGGACAACACCCCTGTCATGTATCATGTATCAACTTTTTGATTACAAAGACACGTTTTGGTGTCTTTCGATGGACCTTTTTGACTCCCCAAAGATTAAGGTGGAGGGGCAAAAACACACCAGTAATAATGAAAATGTTGAATTTTGACCCCCGCCCCAGTTGACCTGAACTCCTGCTGGATTCATACTTGGCGTTACTGGCGCTAACCTCCTTCATACCTCACTCACGACAATGGCGCACGCTCAAAATTACGTCACACGCCCCTCCGCAAGCTGGCGCAGCGCGAGGTCGTGCACCCCACATTTTTTGTAACTTGGCGTGCGCCACCAGCGACCATGCAGGTAGGCAGACAAAGCAGGAGTTGCGAAGAGAGGCTACAGCTACTGCAGGCTACTACAGAATGGACCCTGCATCATTTTGACGATAATAAAATGTCATTGAGAGTTATTTTATCTTCTCCCTTATGTTGTTCAGTGAAACAATTGTTTACTTTGTTCAGAAGCACGTTGAGTTTGGCGATCTATTTATAAATTCTGCAGCCAGAACAATGCTCTCACATGGTCTTGGAATGATCTGACAATGTAGGCTACAACAAAAATCTATGTTTCAATGTGGTAAGTCACAAGTCAGACGTTCAGAAGACCTACAGCAGCCGTGTTCGGCTTTCTATTTTTATACATCTGTACAACTCACGCTGCGAGTTGCGAAAGATACTGCCGTTTCTCTCATGAACAGCAGAGGGCACACTTCCGAAAATGCAAGCGAAAGCCTGTTAATGGCGCTTTTGACTATGAATGGTCAGCCACATTTTAATGGTTCTTGCGCCAAATGCGCCAAAGTGCGCACGTGAAGTATGCAGAGCCCTTTATGCTAGCTCATTACCTACCAGTGTTGTTAGATTCGGAAAATGGTGAAGGATCATACAAAATTGATTGTTTTTTTTTGGGGGGGGGGGGGGTAGGAAAGGGATCGGCGTTATCGTACATGAACCAAATGGTTTTTTTCAGGCAACTGAAAAGCAAGAAGAGATTGCACCATGTATCAGGGGCGTAGCAGAAATTTTTGGGCCCTATATCAGCTCCAATGGACCCCCTCAGCCATCTTCATAAATCGGACTGTGCGTGGGCCCCCTACTGTATAGACATGGGGCCCCGGTGACTCAGTCACACTTTACCCCCCTGAACAACACCCCTGTCATGTATCATGTATCAACTTTTTGATTACAAAGACACGTTTTGGTGTCTTTCGATGGACCTTTTTGACTCCCCAAAGATTAAGGTGGAGGGGCAAAAACACACCAGTAATAATGAAAATGTTGAATTTTGACCCCCGCCCCAGTTGACCTGAAGTTTGCACCTTTACCTACCACCACTTCCACCTACAGTACATGCCTATCCACAGCCGCAGCCCCAATGTTCTACCATCACCGCCCCCCCCTCCTACATCCCTATATCCCCACACTCAGCCCCACAACCTTTAAGGGTATATCGTAACACCGTTGTGACGGGAATTTTCGGGCAGTGAAAGTTCTGTAGAATTCTGGGTGCCATACCAGAGACGTTCCATCATGAATTAAAGAATCTTTGGCCATACAATTTTAGAATCTTGCATTGTTATAGAAAACATACTTTTTATAGAATGTTAACCGAAGACCCAGACACAGACCCATCCCACATCACCCATGCCCAGTGCTCTATACCCTGACCTCCTCCATCCTTATCCCCAAACTCAGCCCCACTCACCCTGAATCTAAGACCCAGCCTCACCCCATGACTAGTGCCATATACCCCCATCTCCACCTCCACTGCCGCCCCCAGCCCCAGACCCAGCTGCTTGCTGCCCCATCCTCATCCTCATCCCTATCCCCACCTCCATCCTTCCCAGCAAAACAGACCCATCTCAGACTCCATCTGCAGGCTGCCAGTCAGATCACGCGTGGCGCAAATGCAACATCTGGAGACTGTATGTTGTATGCATGTCATGTATGTACTGTGTGTTGCATACATGTATGTGTTTACGTGTGTGTGTGTGTGTGTGTGTGTGTGTGTGTGTGTGTGTGTGTGTGTGTGTGTGTGTGTGTTTGTGTGTGTGTGTGTGTGTGTGTGTGTGTGTGTGAGTGCGTGTGTGTGTGTGTGTGTGTGTGTGTGTGTGTGTGTGTGTGTGTGTGTGTGCACGCGCGCACATGTGTATGTGTGTGTGTGTGTGTGCGTGTGTATGTGTAGATGTGTACGGGGATCCATGTAGCCTATTCTGTATGTAGGACACAGATTTGTCTTTGAATACAAGGATGAATGGTAGGGGATTGAAGCGTGATTACAATGTCTTAGCAGCATGGCACGCGGGGGAGTGAGGACTGGCTGACAGGCCATCGCCACCATTGCTCATATTGATTTTGCTCTTAAAGGGTCATTTCATTTCATTCATGAGGTCGCCTCCAAGTCAGTGAGGTACTTCTTTGCTTTTCAAGTCATCTAAGCCCCATGCAGCACGTTGGACTGATCAATAAAGTACCGCTCTTAATTTGAAGTACACAGCAGGAAAATTTTAATATGGAGTTCCAGAATTTGCAAGACACTACCAAAGGCACCAGAATTGCCAGCCAGCAAACTGGTGCTGTGGGAACCATCATGTGGTGCCGGTTAAGAGGACGTCCCACACTAACATATGTGGACATACTCAAGAAAGACGCGGGAGCCCAGAGTACCAGTGAACTGAAAAGATGTATGGAGAATCGGGATGACTGGAAGCAACGATGGAAGGCTCGTCTGAGGACGACCTAGAGAGAGTTCCAGAATTCGCTGTTGATAGCAAAGGTGTGAACACTATGATGGGCTTTGTTTTTAACAAACACTGTTCCTTTTTAATCAACACAATGTGAAATTTAGAAAATGTGAAATTGGTGTACTTTTATATTTAAATTCATAACTTGAATTTATAAAATGAACTCTCTTGGTCACAAAAGGAATAAACACTATTGTAGGCTACTGTAATGATATTTTAATCAATGTGACACAAGACATTGAGAGCATTATGTTGATGTTATATGCGGCTGTATAATGGTGTATATGGAGCTGTTCCTCCCACACACACTCTTACGCGATGTGTCTGTGTGTCTCTAAGCCAGTTGCACCCTCGCCAGAACATTGCTGATATGGCTACTCTTGCTTATTCAGAAACTGCCCGCTGTTAGTTATTATTTTGAAGTAGCCTAAGGCAGTGGTTCTTAACCTTTTTTTCTCAACGCACCCCCTTACCTGTGCCCAAGACAAGCCACGCACCCCCAACCTGAACTTCTACAAGTGTATATGCACTAAAAAAAGATTTAAGTGATTAATTACAATGATTCTTGCTTGAGTCATCAATACCTTAATGACTTAACATGGGGACCAAAATATGTTTTAATTTGGCCTAATTATAAGTTCACTACCAGAATTTTGGTCACAAACCCCAACACAAACAAAATTCCGCGCACCCCCTGAAATCTCTGGCGCACCCCCAAGGGGTGCCCGCACCCCAGATTAAGAACCACTGGCCTAAGGGATATCTTAGGATAGCGTATCCATTTTGTGTATAAATGTGTATCCCCAGGTTTCTATTTCAATATAGTCGACAAAAGATCCTGAGACTATTTGTTATGCCTATTATGCTATAACGTATTCTGTCACAATTTTGTTTGCTTTTGTGTCTGTTTTTGTTTTTGCACAGGGGAAATGGATGGCCTAAGTGAAGTTCAGAGCTACTTACTGTTAATGGTTCTCATTATCAAGTTTTTTTGTTTTTTTTGTTTATTCGTTTATTTATGATGACCTTTTTGGGTCTTTTTTTTTAAAGAAATGAAAGAAAGTAGGGTCAGTTAAGGCCAGGCTAGTTATTGTCATGATTCTGTGGTAACAAACTAACATACTCACAACTTACTTTTTGGGATAACGTATGTATGAAGTTTTGTTTTGTTTTATTTTGTATTTTGTTTCCTGCAAAGGAAAACGACAAAAGGAAGTAAGAGTCGGCAAGGACAAAGGAGGGTGAAGAGAGGATAGCCCCGCGAACCCACCAGAGGTGTCCTAATCAACCAAGAACGCTTGACTGTGTTCATAGCAAGAGCGACACAAGTGATAGAAGTGACAGAGTAGGACCGTTAAAAGCAGAATGCAAGCATTCCGACATTTCAATTGGCTGTGGTGGCTGTCGCCAAACCGCATCATAGCTAATTAGCATAATATTCACGAAGTTCAACTACAAACACTGTCGCTCAAGTCGCTCAAAACGCCTCTTGACGCCCCAATCGCTTTTGCCTCTTCTGTCACCAGCGACTACAAAGTTACTGTAATTACTTCCAGCGTCTATGTTGCTCTAGTCACGTCTGGTGTATTTGAGTGAGAATGAAAAAACGATAAGTGTATTGGCCTACACTCTATTTACCATTGGTCCCAATGTAGCATTCCCTACAATGTATTGAAACCTTGTACTACACTGTATGTCATGAAAATTCATGAAAAAAGAAGCATTAGCACCATCACAATCCCCTCGGAGGAAATCACATTGGATGTACGTAAAGGTAGGCTATAATAAGTCCAAGTCAATTTCACTTGTTACTGTCGCTCGCAAATCAAACACAGAGACTGTGCTGTTCGTTTTATTAGGCAATAACACTTTACATTTTTATAGTTTATTGAAATGAAAGCAGGCCAGCCACAGAACCATCACAGAGAGACAACATGATAGCGTTCACTTTTATCCTATCCTGAAGAAAGACCCGACATATATCCTACATGACTCTGTTTGCCAAAGTTAATTGCATGGTTAAACATGTAAATGCATTGCATGCCAGTACACCATACAAAAAAATTGTACATGCAAATGTATGCCCATAATGTTTGCACTATCAGGTACCAAAGTCGCTGACAGCTTTGGCCGGGCCCGGGACAAAGTCATCTGAAAGGGCCCTCCACTCAATACATACAATGTAGTTGGGACACAATACTGCCATCACCTCCCACCCTCCCCCCTTCCCTGGGCCCTGGACAACTGACTCCAGTGTCGTCCACCCCCCTTCGACTTCCCTGTTGGTCACCACAGGTGAGTCCACAGCTACAGTATTGGCCGGGTTCCCATGCAGTGTAGCCTATCCTACCAGCCGGTCGGACTGGTATCATGCGATATAAATAAATAGTACCAGCACTGTCCCAGTGAGATCAGCCCTAGTAATGGCTATTCCCCTTTGCACTCATTACGATCCCCCATTAGCATAACCGTTGTGTTTCCCCCTCTTTTTGTGAAGCCGGTGTGTGTGTGTGTGTGTGTGTGTGTGTGTGTGTGTGTGTGTGTGTGTGTGTGTGTGTGTGTGTGTGTGTGTGTGTGTGTGTGTGTGTGTGTGTGTGTGTGTGTGTGTGTGTGTTTTACTACGAATAAATAATCCACCCTCGTGAAAGGGCTTTTTGAATGGATCGGATCATGGGAGGTCGTTACGTGCCGTGTTATTAGTAAACCACAGAGAGAATGAGAGAGAGAGAGAGAGAGAGAGAGAGAGAGAGAGAGAGAGAGAGAGAGAGAGAAATGGAACAGCAGATTGGATATGCCTTATTTAGGTGTCCACCTCTCCACTCCACTCCACTGCACACCATCTCTCTCTCTCTCTCTCTCTCTCTCTCTCTCTCTCTCTCTCTCTCTCTCTCTTTCCCCTTCTCTCTCTCTCTCTCTCTCTCTCTCTCTCTCTCTCTCTCTCTCTCTCTCTCTCTCTCTCTCTCTCTCTCAGGCCCTAAGTGACCTTGTTTGATGTGTGTGTGTGTGTGTGTGTGTGTGTGTGTGTGTGTGTGTGTGTGTGTGTGTGTGTGTGTGTGTGTGTGTGTGTGTGTGTGTGTGTGTGGTGTGTGTGTGTGGTGTGTGTGTGTGTGTGTGTGTGTGTGTGTGTGTGTGTGTATGCACGTGTGTATGTGTATGCACGTGTGTGTGTGTGCGTGTGCTTGTGTGTGTGTGTGTGTATGCACGTGTGTATGTGTATGCACGTGTGTGTGTGCGTGTGTGTGTGTGTGTGAGTGAAGAGGTGCGAGAGGCAAAACGAAAGCAGGCTACTGGGAGCTGTGGGCAGTAGCAGTGGGACACTAGGACCCAGTGGAGCTGCCTCCCTCCCTCCCTGCCTGCCTGCCTGCCTGCCTGCCTGCCTGCTCGCCTCTCTCCGCTCTACACGGCTCTGCAGTCGCCCTGTGCGTGTGTGAGCGCGAGCAGCACACGTGTACGCGTGAATGTGTGCGTGTGTATAGCCAGCGTATGCGTGCATTTACGTAGATGTGTGTTTGTGTATGCGGCGTACGCGGAGTGGTGGTGGGAAACATGTGCACAGGGTGCTGCTGGGTGCATGGAGGTGTTGCCCTGGGTTCAGCAGCTGAGCATCGCTTCGCATCAGAGACAGGAGGACTGGGGAAGCTCTTCTCTCTCTCTTCTCTCTCTCTCATCTCTGCATCACGCACTGTCATTCTCTGGGAGACTGTCAGCCTCTCTCTCTCTCTCTCTCTCTCTCTCTCTCTCTCTCTCTCTCTCTCTCTCTCTCTCTCTCTCTC
>NC_085866.1:20654814-20744814 GCF_034702125.1 Engraulis encrasicolus | reverse complement strand
ATGTTAGGATACACATACTGTTCTAAAACAGCTGGCAGCGACAGAGATTCTTTCTTTTTCTATCCCTTTAGACACCACTCTGAACAAGAGTTGTGTGTGTCTAAACTCACTGGCCAAACTCTAATCTTTCTTTCTTTCTCCACTTTAGACACTCTATCTATTGCCTAGTCTCTTATACTAAGGAAGAGTTGTGCATTAAACTCACGGGCCAAACTCTTGTATTTTAGGATAGTAGTAATTCGAAACCAGTGAACCTGGATGTCTTTTTCTCTTTTTTTGCATTTAGCCAATCTCTTGTCTTTTGCGATGATAATAATACAAATTTAAACCAGTGAACTTGGCTGTCTTTTTTATTTTTACATTTGGCCCTTTCCCAGATGTTTTGGGTGGGGACTGAACTGTTGACAAACACAACAATAGAAATGGAGTAAGATGTGTTTACTTTGGACACACAGCTTTTCTGTGCTACTGTTTTTATTTACAGTAAAGTAAGCATACACACAGAGAAATACACTGACCACCACACCACACCACACCACACCCCCATGCTCTTCCAAAGAAAACAAAAGGTTTAACTCAGGGGTTGGGGAACCTTTTTCATTCGAGGGGCCACTCCAAATTTCTCCAAGTGCCGTAAAAGTCCTCCGAGGTCTGTACTATGACCACAAACCAGGATTCCCCCCTTCACTTTAGGCCTTATTGAAAGCAGTCATCTTTAAATCAGACCCCACCTTCCCCACCCCTGGTTTAACTCCTTTACTTGGCCTATTAGCAGTTAAGTAGGCCTACTCACCATTCAACTTATTAACATCTTAGCAGCAATAAGCATTTAAACAAATGGCTTATTACCAAGACAGTAGTGTTGCACAATGAATTTATTGTTGTGGTATGAAAGCCTTGAAACGTTTGTCAGGTAGCTGACAGTTAACCTGACAGAGGACAGATCAGGCCGAGGTGACAAAGTAGAACAACCCAGTGAGTCAGTACAGAGATAGGCCTACCTGGGGTGAGTTTTTCAAAAGAGAAATTATTAGCCTGTTAGCAACTTCGGTAGTTGCCAATGGGAAAATGCATTGAAAACAACAAAGTAGCTAATGTAGTAAGCAACTTTGGTTTTGAGAAATTCACCCCTGTTGTGTGTGTCCAGTCATTTCAGCATACCAAGCCTCAAACATAGGCCTACATTTTGGTAACACTTTATTTTACTGTGTCTTTTTTTAGTGTAACTACATATGTAAACATGTTCAATATGTACTTCTACTGCACATACTTACATACATCGATTGGGAGTACATCATGTAACACATTCACTATGTTTACATGACGTTTTTAATTGCGAATTAATAACTCAGAATTAAATAGTTCAGTCGAGTTTACTAATTTAGAAGTGTTTACATGACGTTTTCAAAGCGGAATTAAGTTTTATTCAGAATTAAATGGAGTTAATTTTTGAATTGAATTAATTTTGAATGAATGTCTCATGTAAACTTAGCCATAGTTACATTGTTACATTGTACCTAAGCTATTTAATGTCACACGGAGAGGAAAATAAAGGGCAACACATTTCTTTACACATGTTAGGGACCTCTTCCATTCACCACTCCATGGCTGCACTTCCTGGTCTTCTCCAATGGATGCTTATGTGTTAGAGAGCTTCTCTAATTTAAAGAAGTCTAAAGCCATGACAAGGTTTATTGTTAGAACATATGCCAAGAAAACGCACACAAAGTCAGCATGCAGGTTAAAGTATAGCTGCGTAGCCAAGAATGTTTTAGCTCTCCTTCTAAAGGAACTCCTTGACTGCTCTGTGCACACAAGTACATCTTGCATTTTCTCAAAGCGACCCTCCTCACATAACACCATCGCACGTCGCCACCGTCCAGGCTTGGAAATAGCCCCTGAGAGATCAGTCCCGCTGAATTCATTTATTGGCCCCCATGATTATTTTAATATAGCTCTGAGACCCGCCATGTTATTGCCAACCACTCTTTATGGACATGGCCTGGAGTGTGAGCAGCGTTTAACAGTGTTCATTCAACACGTAGAAACTATAGGATCAACTACACCGAGTGTTGAATTTGACTCTGTTAAGTTTTGAATTAAAAACTGTGAAATACGGTGTAGAGCTGACTTGGTGTACTGCAGTGGCTATGCCGGCCGGCTGGAAAAGAACAAGCTCTGTCGCTGCTGTGTTATTGGTGTGCTGGCCATGCCACACCATGCAGGTCTGTGTGTGATGTGTGTAATATACACACGTGCAGTGTTTATGTTTGTGTGTGTGTGTGTGTGTGTGTGTGTGTGTGTGTGTGTGTGTGTGTGTGTGTGTGTGTGTGTGTGTGTGTGTGTGTGTGTGTGCGTGTGCGTGCGTGCGTGTGTGTGTGTGTGTGGGCGTGCATGCCTGCGTGCGTGCATGTCTGTGTGTGTGTGTGTGTGTGTGTGTGTGTGTGTGTGTGTGTGTGTTCATATGGAAATGTACCAGAAGATGGTTTCACAAGATATAGGTCTTTGATGGAGCAGAGGGGTTGTGGGTAGGTGAGGTTTGGGTACATAAACACAAAATCAAAGGCCTACTCGTTGTGGCCCTGTGTACCCATGATGATGATCCCGTACACCTCCCACGTCAGAGTGACCATGTTGCATTGCCTTTGTCAGCTTTTGAAACCCTGTGTAGTTATGTGTACGTAAATATTGCATGATATCACCTCAGTGTCCTTTAGGATTAATACTTATTCTATAACTACCGGCACCTACTATTTACAATTCCCTCACATATACGTAGGTACCTGTGCTAAACAAACAAAAAAACACTAACCCTACTTAGCATCTGCACTTCTTCTTTTTTTCAAAGATATATATTTTTGTCTTTTACGACTTAATTGATGATAGAACAGTTTGAGAGGTGGACAGGAAGCGAATGGGGAGAGACATGGGGAGGGGTCGGCAAATGACCTGGGCCGGGAATCAAACCCTGGTCGGCCATATGGCAGACGAGTAGCCTACCGGTTGGCCACGGCAGGGCCTGTACTTGTTCTTCTGTATTGCATTTCCAGTGAACTATGTGTCTGCTGGAGATGTTGGCTACTGTACTGTATAATTATGTACTCGATTGAATGTCGCTTTGGTTAAAAAGCATCTGTATTTAACATAAACATAAACAAAAACTGTAAAATAGGAAGAAAAATGTCTCTTTGTGTTTTTTTCAATCAGCCAAGCTTTCGGTCTGCTGACTTTCCTCAGGCCTTCCTCAGCATCTGCCAAATGTAATGTAATGTTATGTAATGTAATGTAATTTACCAATCTGATAATATTTTATCCTTTTTCTCCATAGGCAACCAAGGAGTGACGCTGTCTCTCGGTCACTACTTAAAGGCGGACACACAGAGCAGTACTTCTGGCACTGGGACTACCTCTGAGACTGCACGGTTGAGTTTGGACTAAAAGCTACGCTGTCTTGTTATACAGCACTATAATCCTACCTACTCCGACCTCTATGTGATCTTCTAGCCAGGTGACCACAGATGTAAACTAGCTTCTAGCTAACTCTGGTACTAGATTGTGTCTTATACACGGTCCCTGTCAAATAAGCAAATAAACTAAACTAGCTGCCATCTCCCCTCCATCCACCACCATCCCCCATCACCCCCCCCCCCCCCCCGCCCCCAAATCCCACCGCTCCCCCTGGAACAGGAGGATGGGTATAGGGCTTGAGCGTGACTGTACGCACCCAACCCGACCCATCTTCTCATGGAGCCCTCTGCCACCGCCGCTGCTGCCAGCATTCCGTGGAACGCCCCGAATGCCCATCCCGCCATCAACACCAACGCCAGCCCGTGGACCCCGCTCCCCTTCGTGCCCAACAACCTCCACCCCCTCAACGTGTCCCAGTCTACTTTACCCAGCGGCACCGGGGCCGGTCTCGGCGGTCACGGAGGAGACGGCGACAGCGCTCTGCCCGGCTCGTTGGCGCTAGTGGCCATGCTGCTGATCGACCTGCTGGCCATCACGGGCAACCTGGCAGTGATGTCGGTCATCGCGTGCACGCCGCAGCTGCGCAAGTTCGTCTTCGTGTTTCACCTGTGCATGGTGGACCTGCTGGCGGCACTGGTGCTGCTGCCGCTGGCCATGCTGACGGACCAGCCCTTCTTCGACGAGGCGCTGTGCCGCGGCTACCTGTGCCTGAGCATGGGCCTCATCTGCGCCACCATCCTCACCATCTGCGCCATCAACGTGGAGCGCTACTACTACATCGTCTACCCCATGCGCTACGAGGTCAAGATGACGGTGGGGCTGGTGGTCATGGTGCTGGTCGGCGTCTGGGTGAAGGCCGTGGTCATGTCCGCCTTCCCCTTGCTGGGGTGGGCGATGACCGGGGCTGGAAACGGAAGCCTGGGGCCTGCTGGAGGTGGCGGGGCTGGGGCTGGCGCTGCTGGGGCGGCTACTGCCGCAACCCTGGATTCTGGACATAGACGCTGCTCCCTGCACTGGGATGGCGGAGGCGTCATTGTTGGCGGGGGAGGAGGGGTGTTTGCCAGTGGTGGTAGTGGTGGCGGCGGCGCTGGCGGTACGCCTCGCTTGGTCTTGATGGTCCTGTTCACGCTCATGTACTTCCTGTGCCCTGTGCTCATCATCCTGGTCGTGTACTGCAACATGTTCAAGGTGGCGCGCGTGGCCGCCATGCAGCCAGGGCACGCGCCCACCTGGATGGACACTCCTCGCCAACAGCAGCAGCAGCAACTGCAACAGCAGCAGCAGCAGCAGCAGCATCAGCAGCAGCAGCAACAGCGATCCGAGTCCATGAGTAGCCACTCCAGCATGGTGGCCAGTCTGGGGCCCTCTGCGCGCGGCGTCACTCCGCAGAGGACGTTCAGCGGGGGCAAGGCGGCCATGGTGCTGGTGGCGGTCGGCGGGCAGTTCTTGGCGTGCTGGCTGCCATACTTTTCCTACCACCTCTACTCAGCCCTGGCGCCTTCCGCCTCGTCGGTGGCGGCGTCCTCCTCGGCCTCCGCAACCTCCACCGTGACCTCCGGCGGCGGCGGCGGCAGCGTGACACTGGCGCAGCTGGAGGACGTGGTGACGTGGATCGGCTACTCTTGCTTCGCCTCCAACCCCGTCTTCTACGGCTGCCTGAACCGGCAGATCCGTGAGGAGCTGTGGCGGCAGCTGCACTGCCTGCTGGGCCTGTGGGGCCTGGGGCGGCCGCGCGGCGAGGACGAACAGCTGCCCAGCCGCGAGGCGTCCATCGAGGAGAATTTCCTGCAGTTCCTCCAGGGCACCTGCAATCTGGAGCCCCGCAACTCGCACAGCATCTCCGGAGGAGGAGGCGGAGGTGGAGGAGGTGGAGGTGGAGGTGGAGGTGGGGGAACACAGAAGGGTGACAGAGATAGTAGAGATAGTTGTGGTGACGGTGGTGGGGATGAAGACGGCAGCACGCTCCTCCACCATCATCATCCCCGTCATCGTCATATCTCCTCCGAGCCCCTGCAGACCTCGCCAGGCCTCCTCCACAGGCCCTCCGTGGACTTGACCATCCCGGGACAGATAGTGGAGGAGACCTCGGAGTTCACAGATCAGCAGCATTTGAACAATGATCTACTACTGACCAGGGCAGAGAATTGCCACAGGACCTGTATACCTGACCTGTAAGAGGAACAGACTTTCTAGACAATGGACAATTTTATTTTTCTCTCTCTCTCTTCTCTGGTCTGGTGTCGTTTTTTTTTTTTCGTGTTTAGATTTTTTTTTTTTTGCTGTTGTTGATTTTTGTTGTTGTTGCTGTTCTTTTTTTGTGTGATTTATTTCATTTCATGTGCTTTCAAATTTCAGGGTTTTAAAGTGGAACATTATTTAAAGATATATATATTACAGTACATCAGGTTAAGATTTTGTACATGTTCCTGTCCACTATCAGGATATTATTATGAACCAAGATTTTCATTTAAAACATTTTACAACAAAAAAAGAGTAAATGGTAACGTCTCGACATTTTGTCCTGCACTCTGTTCCACATTCAGCTCTCGCAGGCTGGATGGCAGAAAAAAAATGCTTAACAAAATTCAGTCCCACTAAACAAGATTTAGAGATTTAAGCATGCATGCAAATGCTAAAGTCGTCACAATTTTGCTTCAACAGTTAAACATGTTTGGGATTTTACTCTGAAAGGACAAAAAAATCCCCAGATGTTATTTTAGGGACAAACTGGCTGAGGCAGACAGCAGCAGCAAATAGATGTGGACATGTAACGACATCACGGTTGCTTTAGTTGCTGTGGATAATGTTATATATTGCACAATTTGAGTGCCTTTCAGGCCAGAACTAAGCCAATCGTTTCCCCTCCCAAAGGACCTTCTGTTGTGTTTCGAAACATACGGGGATGACGTAAAAAAAAAAAAAAATGTGGACAGTCAAAAGGGATAAAATAGTCAGGTCACTGGCAACCATGTGCCGCTTACAGCTGAGCACAGAAGAAGAAGAGAGAAAGAGAGAGAGAGAGAGAGAGAGAGAGAGAGAGAGAGAGAGAGAGAGAGAGAGAGAGAGAGAGGGAGAGAGGGAGAGAAATACTGTATCGCTGTCACTGATCCAGTAGACTGTTCACAGCTTCCCCCATCCCCATCCCCCCCTTCTTCATGTTTTTCAAGACAGAAAATGAATGCAAATTCTGTCACATTTTTTTCTCAGGACTCCAACATGATATTGCTGTGCCTTTTTGACTACGTCCTAATTAAAATGTACATAATGTTAACAGGTTTTACTGAATGGTTTCATGGCAGGGCCTATTTATAGACCTGGGCGTCAGACAGACACGCATATTTTTATCTTCCCACCACTGATTGCATTTGCTGAACATTTATTCAGTGGAATCGCACAGAGAAACACATTGACTCAGTCTTGGAGTGCTAAGCACACATTGCAGGCAATCTATCTTATTACTGGAAATGCAGCAAATACACATACATACATAGCCTACATCCGTGTCAAAAAAGAGATCCAAGACTGTGTCGACAGTATGCAGAATGAACGCAAAATATTAGCTTGGTAAATCAGTTAGAAAAGAGGGTAACACTTTACTTGACGCCGGCATCATATGGATGACATAACAGTGTCATAATAGTGTCAAAACCATGTCATGACACAGTCATGAGTGAGTCATAAACATAATGTCAGTGTCATAAACGTTTTATGGTCATGGAAAGTTGACATTGTTAGGGCTGTCTTTGCCATAACCGAATGTCACTAAATGATAGTCATAAAAATGTTTATGACATTGACATAATGTTAACGACGCATGCATAACTGTGCCATGACACTATTATGACACTGTAATGACATGCATATGACACCGGCGTCAAGTAAAGTGTTACCGAAAAGAGATGCCTGGAGAATCCTTGTTGATAGCCTATACCCTAGAAGGGATAATAGACGTCAGTAGCCTCAGTAAGTAAGTAAGTAATTGGTTATTTATTATTATTATTGGTTTATTTCCAGAATTCATGCTGCTCATTCACAAATGTAACCTTTTCACCACCATTCAATTCAAAGTATTCATTATGACTGGGAAAATAGCCATTTTCATACGTACATGAAAAATGCATGAAAAGGGGGATTTTCTTCAAGTGCGCCATTTTGGATTTCCAGAAACAGACATTTTTAGCTGCAAAACTTACTGAACTTTGGTCATAGGCTAATAGTAAATGTGACTTTATTACTCAGTAAACATTCATCAAAAAAAATCAAATTAGGCAATACTCAGTGAGCAGCATACAGTAGTTGCAGTAACTAATCTGACCACCATCCCAGAGCACCTTACAGGGTGAAAATGACGATCTCCAGACTAGGAGAAGGTGTCTCACATTGCACTGTTGTGGTCTACACACACACCACACGACCACAGAGGGCAACTGCAAAGAAGAATAATTAGGGCGATTCTCAAATGGCTCTTTGTTTACAGGTAAAACCAGAACAAACGTCTCTGCAGCGCATGCTTGAAGTACGGCGGTGTTTTGCCATAAGCATCTCGAGCTTGTTGTGGCCACAGAGTACAATGAAGGCAGTGCTTACATTTTGTTCATGACTGCTGTTGCCCTTTTTTTTAAAAGGCATGAGCCCAGAGGACATTACCGACCGAGTCCGACCGCCTTCTGTCTCACCTCAAGGAAAGTACAAAACACAGAGATGCTTTGTGCAACTGCTACATAAACAAAGTCTTACATTTTAATGTGTTTTTCTCTCTATCTATCGCTCTCTCTCTCTCTCTCTCCTCCATCTCCCCACCCCCCCTCTCTCTCTACCCTGCTGCTCCTCACTACATCACATGTCCAAGCAGAGTGGGGTATTTTGGGAAGTCCTAGGTGTGGTGTATGCTGAGTAAAAAAAAAGAAACAGGCTGACAGCACAACACTCCTAATTTGTCTGTTTAGTGACTGGGGCACAGGATGTGTGCATGAGGCAGGCCGCTTCTCTTCCTTGATTCTGGTATATAACAAAAAGCTCCATTTGCGTCATCGAAAAAGAATGAGGACGCGTCATGAAAAATCCATATAAATTGAATTACATACAAACTCAGAACAAACATAATTATCTCATTCAAGTGCAACCATGTGTGCGTGTGTGTCTTGTTACTCCAGTCAGGGGAGTACCTACGCACTTTGGAATCCCTTGAAACCGCGTGAATGACAACTCTATTACATGTGGCTTTATTGGCCACAGAGTGAGGGATGCTGGGACATTATGTAAACGATCAGGGCAGACTTACGGCAGAGAGAACACATGGAGACACAGAACACAGACAGAGGCAGTACACAACACAGCCGCTTTGTTCTCAAAGCAGATCCATTTATTTTGTTTGTCCCATAAAATCTCTTATCTCATAACTTGGTCAAATCACTTGCTGATCATGTGTGAGTCGATACGTGAGCTAGCTTGCACCTCCTGATCAGTGTGTCGTCTATGCTCCTTATGAAAAAATAAAAGCCCTGCCATACTCAAAGATCTGCAATCATTTTCTGTGTGTCAGTCAAGACATATGCCTCTTTTCCACTGCCGGTTTTCTGGTAGGCCTACAGCTTGACACAGCGCGACTCGGCCGCCACTTTTTGCTTTATGACTGAGCAAGCAAAAAGTGGCGGCCGAGTCACGCTGTGTCGAGCTGTAGGTCTATCAGAAAACCGGAAGGAAGGAAAAGAGGAAAAGAGCCTATACCTGTAGATAGGCCTATACAGCAATACAAGGATACAAGGATGTTTATTCGTCATATACAGAGGGACAATTTTGTGTCACATGTAATATAATGAATGGTTGGAGCAAGAAAAGTGTGCAGAAGAAATGTGTGTGTGTGTGTGTGTGTGTGTGTGTGTGTGTGTGTGTGTGTGTGTGTGTGTGTGTGTGTGTGTGTGTGTGTGTGTGTGTGTGTGTGTGTGTGTGTGTCTGTGTGCGTGCAAGCGTGCGTGCGTGCGTGCGTGTGTGCGTGCGTGCGTGCGTGCGTGCGTGCGTGCGTGCGTGCGTGCGTGTGTGCGTGCATGCACGTTTGTGCGTTCAGCCCAATCATTAGGAACAGTTTCATAAACAAATGGTTTGAGGAAAGAAACTCCTTCTCAGTCTCTCTGGACTTGCCCTGTGACAGCACAGTCGCCTGACAGATCTCAATTTTCTGAACAGTCTCTGGAATTGGTCTTCAGAATTTTATTTTATAGATTTTACTCTCTTTGTATAGATGACCTTCACACAGACAGAGGTGCACGAATACAGCACTCAGCATAATGAGAGTTGTTGAGCGGGCATCACTGTGAGATATCTTCATCAAAGAAGGTGGATCTAAGAAGAAGTGTCATTTTGTTTCTTTTGCGGTATCCACTTTATGTCGGGTGAACGACCCTTTAGAAGACCTTCGGTTAGGAGACCTTCGGAGTCCTGAGGTTTAGACTCAATGAAGTCCCCTTAGCCCTGTAGATGGCGGTAGCGCACGTCTTGTGCAAACACCTCAAAAAGAGAAGAGGAAGTAGGGGACAACGCCCCCTTAGGAGACCCAACTTGAGCACACGCTTTTGCATTGAGTGGGCGTGTTTTGCATTATCTTGGTTTGATTCAGTATTTTTGTCTTCATCTTCCTTAATGTATGCCTGTTCCCTGTCTCTAGGATTAGGCCCACCACCACAATGTCATCAGCCAACTTGATGATGGATGTCTGACTGCTGCTGGCTCTGCAGTCATGGGTGTAGACAGGGATGGCTTTGTCCTGGGCCCGGCGAAAGCTGTCAGCGGCCCTGGGTGTAGAAGATATTGTAGTAGGGAGCTGAACACACAACCCTGAAGTGAGTCGGTACTGATGGTTAGGGGGTTAGATGTTAGACTCTAACAACCTGCCAGCGCCTAGTTAGAAATTGTATTACCCGCCCTGCCATGGCCAACCGATAGGGCACTCGTCTGCCATGCGGCTCACCCGGGTTCAATTCCTTGCCTGGGTAATTTGCTGACCCTTCCCCATCTCTCTCCCCATTTGCTACCTGTCCACTTCTCATACTGTCCTGTTATCAATAAAGACGAAAAAGACCACAAAAAAGGAAAGAAAACTGTATTACCCAATTGAATAGTGACATGTCTAGACCCAGCGATGTCCTCTTCCTGACAAGAGTGAGGGGAATTTCAGTATGGTATTAAATGCTGAACTTTAATCAATAAACAACATGATCAGATAATTACCTTTTCCTCTGTCTAGATGTGACAGTGTGGTGTGCAACATGTTAGAGATGGTATCGTCCCTTTACCTGCCATCTCTATAACTAATGAGGACCAAATGAACTGGGCAGGGATGTGCAGATGAAGGACTTCACTAGCCTCTGAAAACACCTCATCGCCATTTATGTCAGTGCCACTGAGCAGTGAGACATATTGGACTTCTCCCTTTTGTCACAGGAAAAATGATGGATTGTTTAAAGCATGATGGAATAACCCATGGCTAAAGAGGCGTTGAATTACTGAAATGTGTGAACATAGGGGCTAACTGACATGATTTTATAAGTCTGCCAGAAATGCCATCATACTTTGTAGCTTTCCTACATTTAATTCTTTTAAAAAGGTTCATGACCTATTCTTCAGAAATATAAATTATTACTTTCAAATTAATCTTTTTGTGTTGGTATAGAGTCTTTGGTGTGAAAACCTGTAAGTTCAGTTTATTTGCAAGGCCGTTATTCCCTCTGGTAGGCCTACTTGAGGGAGCTTGCTTGAAAAACCCTGTGATACTCCAGAGTTGGATCGCCCTCATTGAAGTCAGCCTCCAACTTGTCCCTGTAGCGTCGTTTCGCATCTTTGATTGTTTTCAGTGTGAGTGGCCGTTTTGTAGTCCACCATGTCCCCTGAGGCAGTCCCTTCCTTAAATGCATGTGTGCCTGTTGGTGACGTGTTGCACACTTCACAATGCATCCATGGTGCCTGGTTTGGAAATATCTTATAATAAGATACAGTCAGTCATGATTAATAGTAACTAGTTTGAATATCAAGTAACATACTAGTGGGCCTACTTTAGCACCTTTAGATCTGTAGCTGAACTCTCTCATCAATATTCTAAAATCTATCGGTTATCTCTATAAAGAAATATCATTTTGAGGACAGGAGCTTAAGGTGAGTGGCATTTGCCTGGATTCATTATTATTAAATATTTTGATGCTTCAGATACATTCTTGTGGTGTGCAGGATAATGTCCTGGTTTGTGTTTTCCCCCTTCTAATTAATTAATAAATTCAGGAATGAAGGAAAACAAGATAAACATGAACCTATTGTGCTCAATTTGTCAACCCCACAAGACCATGGCTAATTGATTCAGTAGTTACAATGTCCACGGCAATTTTGAGTGGGCTGCCAACATACGGTACATTCCCACTTGAAATGGCTATGCAAAATGTTGTTATTGTTAACATCTTCCTTATGCTTAGGGCCTATACGTTTTGCATTTGATCATCTTTTCATCCTAATTATACATCTCCTTCAGTCAGACGCACACAAAGGATGCCGTCATTCCTTGATAATCTTGTCATTTATAAATGTAGGCCTACATGATCTCGGCCTTGTCCTAGCCAACCGGTAGGGCACTCGCCTGCCATGTGGCTGACCCGGGTTCGATTCCCAGCCCGGGTCCTTTGCCAACTCCTCCCCGTTTCTGTCCCAATTCGCTTCCTGTCCACCTCTTACACTGTCCTATCAAATAAAGAGCAAAAATAAATAAATAAATAAGTACATTTTAAAAGGTATTGGTAGAAATATCTGTAGGCCTAATTGGAATGTCTGTCTGTCTGTCTGTCTGTGCGTGGACATGTTGGCATAGTTTGAGGTTGAAAAGGACACAAAAGTAGGCCCTGCTGTGGCCAAACGGTAGGACACACGTCACCAGGGCTGACCGGGTTCGATTCCTGACCTGGGTCCTTTGCCGGCCCTTCCCCGTCTCTCTCTCCCCACTCACTTCCTGTCACCATCTTTACTGTCTTATCATAAATAAAGTCAAAAAGACAAAAGAAAATAAAAAAAAGAGAAAGGGACACAAAAGTAAAATGCTGACAGCAAAGATAAAAGTGATGTGACATTTCAGCAAGACAGAACTGACAATCTAATTAAATTACAAGCAAGGAGGAGAATTTGTTCTCTGATTTCTGTTATGGTCTTTGGAATAGTCTATCATTACACAATAAAAAAAATAATACAATACCACAACCAACAGCCACAACAACAAACACAAAATCAATATTATGCTTGTTTCCAAATTAATGTTTGGTCTATACAGACTAAACATTATGAATCATACGGTTACGCGAGCAGCTAAATATTTTAGCCAGCCAGTGACCTTTTCCACAGGTGTTCTTTGATGTCTATTTCTGTCAGCTTGGCATTTCACATTTCTTTCCAGATCAAAATGAAATATAGAATATTACCCCTGTGTGGGGACACCATGAGCTAATACAATAGTAGTCTATGTTTGTGTAGCATGACGATCACACAATTCGAAATAACGTTCATAGCCTGAAAATTTGTTTGTCTTGTGATCTGTATTTTTTTTAAAGTAATAGGCTTTTGAGACATGTCTGACACGCACATAACCACACACACAGGCACGCTCGCACGTTTGCACACACGCACGCACACACGCACACACACACGCTGCAGTATACCATAACCCACAGAGTGACATATGCTTTGATGTCTTGTCCATAAATGTGTGTGTTGGGGGCCCCTGGTGGTTAGTTCAAATAGTCTTCCTGACCTTTCAGCTGCAAGTTCCTATCCACTGAGTATCTGTACAGGGGGGAGGAGGTCAGATTCAGTCACACGCAGGCTATCATGATCATTTTTAGGATTTCAGAAGTGGATTTAGAATTACAGAATACATCCAATGTGCTGCCATATTGCGGTCATTCCCTGAGAGAGCACCATGTCAATTTGATTCACATTGCCAATTCACTGACAGTTTTATACACATAGGGAAGGTTTCTTAATTTAGGCTACTCCATGGTCAATAAAATGCCCAATTACAAACAACACTAACTACTCTATTAACAACAGAAACCGTGTAACAAACTGGTTGACGCCTCCATGTGCTTTTCCATCCATTCGGCAGTGCAGGCGAGAACAGCAGTGCATTGTGGTACATACACAAACAGGGCTGAGTTTGTTGGTTTCCAAATTGCTCTGTTTCATTCAGAAGTATTGAAGGGGCTGTTTCCATGGCAACTCATCCTCTCTGACATTCAGCGGCGGAGGGAGCAGATAAGGGGAAGCATGGGGTTGAAGCCCCAAAGACGACGCCACTCTCTGCCTTGCTCAATATCTCATCAACAACTATTCATCTCTAGTCTATATTGAGCTCCAGGATGTAGGCCTATACCTCTCATCGCCTATCATCACGGTAACACGGTTTGTTTAGTTGTTTGTTTGTTTGTTTGTTGTTTCAATCAATTAGCATATGCTTTTAAGAGATGTTGAAATGGCTATGCAAAATGTTGTTATTGTTAACATCTTCCTTATGCTTAGGGCCTATACGTTTTGCATTTGATCATCTTTTCATCCTAATTATACATCTCCTTCAGTCAGACGCACACAAAGGATGCCGTCATTCCTTGATAATCTTGTCATTTATAAATGTAGGCCTACATGATCTCGGCCTTGTCCTAGCCAACCGGTAGGGCACTCGCCTGCCATGTGGCTGACCCGGGTTCGATTCCCAGCCCGGGTCCTTTGCCGACCCCTCCCCGTTTCTGTCCCAATTCGCTTCCTGTCCACCTCTTACACTGTCCTATCAAATAAAGACCAAAAATAAATAAATAAATAAATACATTTTAAAAGGTATTGGTAGAAATATCTGTAGGCCTAATTGGAATCGTTTCCCCAAAATCATGAAGCTATAGTACTTGCAACAAAGTGCTGGAAGTGTGGACATTTCTTCCATTTACAAAGGATGCAGTCCAGCTTCAAAACATAGCTAACAGATTAAAAGATTGCAAGAGGCAACCACTGATTTCTCTGAACTATTCTCTGGAATATACTAGTTGAAGGGAGGCATATTAGCCGATTAAGTGGCAACTTCATTGTGGACATAAGACATCATTTCCATGCAACACTTAACTGAGATCATTCACATACATTATTCTATTATCTTTTTTGTATATACAACTCACAAGGTTTGGTGACACCGAAGATGCTGAATTTAACCATGCACGGGTCTTTAAGAGTGTGGAGAGGAGGGGAGTAATATGATTGGCTAGCAGCTGTTGGCATGTGAGGCTATATTTTTGCCATTGACTTGCCCCCAACTTCAGCCTTGTCTTGAGGCCTTTGGGTCTTCCTTCAGTATTAATCTGACGTCATCATCAGCATATGTTTTTCAACAAATAATGCTGCTTTGCGAATTATTTAAAGAAATTAAGGGCATAGATCTAAAAAAACCAAGAAAACATCAATTAGCCCTCGTCTTTGAGTCAATCCTACACTACAATTTGAGTGAAGTAGCCCATTAAAAAAAAATCAAATGCTGGTCAAATCAAATCATTTTTACTCCCTCCTGAAATGCTGGCATGGATGACAATGGGGTTATGGGGTGTATTACACTGTAATATTGACTACAGTTTTATGTGTTCAAATCACTTCAAAATGCAGTGTGTGATTTTCTTGTCCAAATGACTGCATTTACTAAAGACTTCATGAAGTCAAACTGCAGTTTTTATAATGCACAACTCTTTTTCATACGGTTAGTGTTAATTCATTGGCTTGTGGCCAGATTTAATCGGAAACTGCAATGTCAGACAACATCAAATGAATTGAGGGGACGTATAGCCTATTTTTTATGTAGGGTTGCAGTTTTTCCTCGATTGTGTATACTGTATAGCCTACACATTTTCTGGAATCGTGTCTTGAATTCTCAACACATAAATCTAAAAACTCACAATGGGCAAAACCCGTCACTGAAAAATTACTGTCTTGTCTCAAAATAATGCACTTTCTTCTAAAAGGCCACTTTGTGTCCAAATGACACACACAGCCATCATTATAATATACATTAAACATTAACATGCATAGGCTATTCAAAATGACCTACACGTTTGGTTCAATTTTCCAGTTTAAGTTGAAATTTTGTTTTCAGACGAGAGCAGGTGTGTGACAAACAAATAGGCCTATTTTAGCCTAGCCTGATTATCATGACTTTCTGACAGAAAAAGTTACATAGTAAGCATACTGTAAAATATTGGGTACCCACATGAAAGTGACTTGTACGCTTATTATTTTAGTCCTCAACAACTGAAAGTTATGTGTGAACTCACTGCATCTTCTTATCTGTTCATCAATAGGCCTATCACATAGGCCTAGGGGCTATGGCCTACCTACGTGTACATGTTGAGTGATGATTGCTAATTGTAAAGAGGTAGGCTATAAAGGAGTTTGTCCCTGATGACAGAGTGCACATATGACACTTTATATTAGTGTTTTTCTAGTAGGCTAATTGTGGTGTTTTCCATGAAGACTTTTCTTCATGAAAATTGGGCCAAATCCAGAGAAGTGTGTGTTGAAAAAAAAAGTGCTTTAGAATTGAAATTTGAGTGTAGGCCTAAATAAAGATTTGTGTATAAAGTTCAGTGGAATTTGTTCAAGGTATTGGGAAATCGGTGAGATGTTTCAGAATTGTGTCAAGTACCACAAACGATGTGTTTAAAAAAACAGTATGAAGATTTATTATTTGAAGACCTGCATGCTGCTGCAGTTCGGTTCAATTTATTGAACACGCTCGAGCGCCCTCTAGAGTCTTGCTACGCCTACTTGTCTGAAACCTTGTGGAATGTGGAAGTGAGTCGACTCGTCCATAGGCGTACATTCATTCTAGTAGGCAGTGGTATCATAGTTGTTGTCAGTGCGTGCCTAATGTCTATTTTTCAAGTTTCACAGTAACATCGTTGTACAGTGTTAAATAATGTCTCCTGGTAGCAAAAAGTGTCAAAATAGCTATTTTAAACTAGTACATTTAAACTAGAAAATGCAAAGCCTGTAGTTACAATAGACTACATTTCCCTAGCTACACCCCTTCCGTTTTTCCCTCTTTTGCAGTTCTGCATTTTTCTTCCACGCCAGTGGCAGTGGTGTTAACCGTCTGAAAAGCGGAGGTTTACGGGGATCTATGGCTGAAGATTAACTGAAAACTTTTTCAACAATTTGGAGGAGATACACGTGAATTACGCATGGACCTTATGGGATTTCTGTGATCTTTTGTGTACTTCTCCACTTTGGCGTACTTGAGTGACGTGACAAACACAAACTTTTATTTTCCCAGAGTATTAGCTAACAATGCTAATCAAACCCATGTAACATAGCGAGCTAGAATATTGCGTTACTTTATACTGTAGAGCTAGGTGAGCATTTGTACGAGTCCAGCTGCGTGTTTGTTTTTGTCGGGTGTGTTCGATTTAAGCCAAATAGTAATTCGGATGGATGGGAAGATTTTACCAAAGCCAGCATTTCTCGCACCCTCTGCCTAATTTGTGTTTGGTGTAAGTGCCTTTGCGAATGGCTTATACATTGTCCATTCTCCCACCACGTTAGAGAATTACGTTAGGTGCCAACGCCTTATTATTTCTCTCCTGATTTTCTTTTGTCGCTGCGCCTAAGTTTTACGAGCAACTTCTACGGCAAACCCTCAGAAGTTTAGACTGAAGAAGAACATTTTTGTCCATCACCTGGTTTCAACAAATACTTTTATACGGACTTGTGTTGAAAATGGGTTGCACACTGAGCGCCGAGGATAAAGCAGCCGTGGAGAGGAGTAAAATGATTGACCGAAATCTGCGGGAGGATGAGAAGAAAGCATCCAGAGAGGTCAAACTGCTTCTTCTTGGTATGTATGGACACAACCTTTGCCGAAGGTTCAAATAAATGACTTTTTAGACATGTTGATATCAGAAATAAAAGTATTGACGGGAATGAATGTTGCCATGGTTGAACGCTACCATCTGTTTGTGGACATGGGCTTCAGGCTAATTTACACTATGCCCCCTCATGTGCCCCCTACTTCACACTGGTCCGTGTTGACGGACGTGCTCAACAAGACTGGCAGTGTATGATGATGACATCCCTCATCAATCAAAGATTTAAGATGACATTTGTTTGGTAGTAGGCCTAATCCTGTTTTCCTTTGGATTATGTCATCACCACTCCTTTCGCACCTCTGTGAGAGAAAAAGTGAGTTCTGATGAGATATGATACTTCACCTTCCCATAGATGCCAGTGCATTCAGTTGATAAAGGCAGTGTGGAACTTTTTGGAGAAACTTTGCAACTGGTGTCATTCAGTTAATCGGAGGAGGAGGAGACGGTTGCGAAATTTCGTGTTTGGGTTGAGTTTGGTTCCTGTTGGGCAGTCCTTGTGCTTGATGATGTGCTGTGTTCTGCTTTCCATTTGCCTGTTTTACACTGTGTTGTGTGTATGAGTGTTTGTGTGTGTGTGAGAGAGTATCTTTTCTCCATCATACCTCTCCCATGCATACCAACAGCGTTTTTGCCCCTTTGTGTAACTTGTAGCCAACAATTAAGGAGGAAGTGTGCAAGTGAATGAAGCAATCCTAGCATATCTCTATTGGGGGATGAAGGAGTGTAGTGGAGAATAACATTACAACATTGCAAACTCATATTGCAGCAGTGCCTGCCTATGCCTATGTCTCTTTCTGCTCCCTTCCCGTTTTGTTGGCTTTGGAAGTGTGTGTGTGTGTGTGTGTGTGTGTGTGCGTGTTGGCAAAGCCCAGCCCAGCCTCATAGCTCTACAGTACAGTCAGTTTTGGCTTTTGCACTAGTAGCTGGGCTATGAATGAAATGAATGCATGAAACCACTGTGCTTTGGCTGCAGGAAGTCCTTTCAGCGGGCCTAATGAAACATGCCCCTGCTCCACGCTCTGCCATTCACCACTCATTCCACCAATGGCGGACGGAGCTGCTTAAACATAGGCTGAAAGCAACAAGGGAATGAGCGAGGTCTGGGTCTGGGCTTGGGTTGTAGGCCTCCAGCCAAGGGACCCACCACCACCTCCCTTCCCTCCCCTTCCCACCTCATCCACCTGAGGTTTGGCTCATCCTCGTTGGCCTGGCCAGCCCACCAGTCCCCCCCTCTCTTTCTCTTCCAGTCTGTTTCAGTGGAATGAAGAACGCTCCCATTTGTGATGGCAGTGGTACAGTGGTGGTGGAGAGTGTGTGTCAAGCAGTCCATTTGCTTGAGGTCAGCTTTAAAACGCAGCTATGTTGTGGCCACGGCTAATGCATTTCCCCTCTCTGCTAGAGGGTTGGCTCGGTCGTGTTGCACATTTTTGGACTGGCCATTGTGGATGGATGGCGTGCTAATCTTCCATAGACAGCAACAGTATGTAACCCCGTTGGTTAGGCCTTTAATTTAGCACAATGATAACAAACGTAAACTTTTGGCCTGTTGTTTTCACCGTGGCGACATATGTTGGCTAGCTCAGGCCTTTAGTTTACACATCTGCTTCTCTGCTGGCTGGAATATTTGAATCAGCTGAGGCTGAGCTCTCTGTTACAGACTGCGGATGGAATACAATAGGGTTCTGTTATGATCTTTGTTCCGAGTACATTGTTTCTGGAATTCTATCTCGAGAATGTATGCTGTATTGTTTTGGCCATACTTGTATCCAGAAGATTTTCACCACTGTGTCCCTCACTGCATGCCATGGGGTGAAGTTTTGGCTTTGGGCATCTAGGCAGTTGAAATAATTAGGCCAGGCCTACGATATCACACCTCCTAGATAACCCCAATCTCGGTCAGCGGAACGCTTGAATCAGCTGAGCTCGCCCAAGTAGGCTACAATGTCCATGACCTGTATTCCTCGCCATGTTATTCCTCAGGCCCTTTGATCATGGATTAGTGATGTGAATAAACTTTTGACACAATTTCATGTGTAAGGAATCTTGGGATGTTTTTTCCACTGAAGAAAAGATCTGTGTAATGCTAGTCTATGCCTTATTGAATGTGTTAAAGAATAACTTCAGCCATTCGACATGCAGTTGTTGTAATGCTCACACTACCCTGGACTTGTCAGGGCAGAGTTGTGAGGGCAGAGTTTGATTACGTTTCAAAAAACATTTATTCCCAAAAAACATCCATAAGGTTATGCAACATCAGCAGACAAGTAGTAAACAGCAATACATTTTGGGAAAAAAATATTTGGAGTAGGCCTATGTTAAGAAGGTTTTTTAACTTTTAACAGAGTCTGCCATCATCAGAATAGCTCAGATCTTGGAAAGTGCTGAGCTGAAAAATGCAGCATCACCGGGTACTTCTGACAAGTCAAGGGTAGCGTAAGCAATACAACAGCGTATTGAAATTGGCAGAAGTGCTCCTTTAAACTTTAATAGCTGGATGATTCATACAAATCCTGCATCCACTCTTCACCAAAAATGGCGGATTTGTTTATCTAGTGAATTAATGTGGTTCCACTGTCCAGTAGAGCCATTAAAAATGTCCTCTGAGGTTTGGAGCCATCAACATACTTACGTTTCATCTCTTAATTTGCAGTGACGACAAAGTGGGGTTTGGTCCTTGGGCAAAAAAATCATTCCCATGGTCAAATTAAACTCAGATGTTCATGGGAACTGATTCTCTGCGGTCATCACCGTCTTTAAGAGTAGGACTAGCCTTTTTCTAGGAACCGAACCTACTGTAACATGGCTCTACTCTAAGGCTTTGGCCTATAATTCTGCATGTTTTTAAGACTGCTGTTTGGTCAGCACAAGTCTCCCACTCATGATGAGGATTAAAAGTGGGCTCATGTTACTGTACATGCAAAGCAAAGTTCAAGTTCAAGTCAAGAGTCTTGTGACATGTTTACTTTGCTTTTCTTCTTAAGGCTAATTTTCATATCTGTATAATAGTAACTTAACTTATACTGTAGGTCCCTGGCCATAACTTGCGAAAAATGTCAGATCTGTGTCACTGTGTTCCAAGCAGGGCTTTGAACCGGTTCAAGGAACGAAAACGAAAACCAGGAACTTTTTGTATTTTAGAGGGAACAGAAACGAAACCGGAAACGCTATTATTTTTTATGTTCTGGAACGGAAACACTTATTTAAAAATAATGGTAACCGGTTAATACCGGTTAATACCGTTCCTCAAGCTAAAAAAAAAGGGAATTATTTTCCTGTGCACGTTACCATGACGGCTGAGGTTCACGTCCTGTGTGACATCAGACATTCTCTGACTGAATGGAGAGAGAGCTGTGGATTACAAAGTATCCACTCCACATCTTAAATAAGAGAACTGTCATACAAAAGGGCAGAGTTTCCATTGCATCATTGTAAGATATTGCAGAGAAGCGCATGTAAAGCGCATCGAGAATGTTCGACATTATTGGGGCATCCATGGCCGCTTCAAATTTGCACAAACTCACAATGTCCATCATAGCGGTCCCCGTGACCCAAGTCAGCGTGGAGCGCGCATTTTCATCATTGAGTTTTATTCTCCGCTTAGGTCGTCCCTGAATGACAAAATTCTGGAGGATATTATTTTCATCCGCTTGAATAAACAGTTTGGAAGTAGGCTGACTCATTTGCACCTCCGTCTGTCAGGCCTATGGGGAGTAATCAGCTGACAGGAACGAAATTAACCGTTCCGGGAACAATATTTTTTTGTTCTAACCGGTTCGGGAACGTCAATTTATTGGTGGAACTCATAACCGGAAACGTTATAATTCTGTTTCTGTTCGGAACGGAACGTTTGGAAAAAAATAACGGTTCAAAGCCCTGGTTCCAAGTGAGATGAGTTACATGGACTTGTGACGTGTTTGCTTTGCACTCTGTATATTTTTGAATTATGTTGTTTATAGTCACGGCACGTCATTCAATGGTAATTCATCAAGTGTATATTAAGTCTAATTTTCATATCTGTATGGATACTGTAGGTCTCTGGCCATAACGTGCTAAATAAATGTCAGATCTGTGTCACTGTGTGTTCCAACAAGTGAGATGGGTTACACGGAAGGCCTTTTTTTACGCAACTGTCAGCCAGTTGGCTCATTAGCCGTGGCCCAATGCACTGTATTGTTGCCTTTGGCCCTTGTTAAATATTTGAATAGCCATCAGTGTCTGTCTGTCCACTACTAAATAGGCCTAGCTATTCTGGCGTTAGAGGAGACCGTGCACATTCCTGACTCAAACTGCAGATCATTTATTTATTTATTTTTAAAATATATTTTTTTGGTCTTTTTTTTTAGACTTTACTATGGACAGGACAGTATGAGAGGTAGAGAGGAAGCGAATGGGGAGAGAGACGGGGAGGGATCGGCAAAGGAACCGGGCCGGGAATCGAACCTGGGTCAGCCACATGGCAGGCGAGTGCCCTACCGGTTGGCCACGGCAGGGCCTCAGATCATAATTCTTGCTGTGTACTTAGATTTCTACGCCGGCCGGAAGCTCAGATCCCGTACTGAGTCGGATGATCTGCCACCAGTTCCATTGCATCATAAGCTGCAGAGTTGGAACAGTCATCGCAGCTATCCAGATTGCGGACCGCACTTTACGTGTGTTGAGTTAGTCACCTCGTTAGTGGACTTCGTAGCTGGACTTATCTGTGATACCCACAAAGGCAGGCACGCACAGACAAACACACACATACACAAACGACCGCACGGACATATAAACACCACACACACACATACCACAAGCTTTGATTACAGACACAAGTGTTGACACCTTTCAAGGCATGTTGTTTACCATCTCCTATCGTTGCCATGGCTACTACTCTCTGTCGCCCCCTCCACAGTTGAGTGCTCCATGCTGACTAGCATACATCTTCAGATCTTGTCTTTCTTTCTTATCAATGCACTGGCTGACCAGGCTACTGTAGGTATAAGGTGGGTGTAAGCTTACATTCCACTGTGGCTTCATTGACGCACGGTTTTGCACTGTTGTCATACTGTTAACGTGGTGAACTGAAGGGTCGTATTACTCAGTGATTCAATTAGTCATGAATTATTCATTAAGGTCCTTCCTGTGAGACTGTGACATCCTGGACAAGTTTGACATATGGGTTTAGCTAACATGTATGCTGCTAACTTGAGACCAAGTCTTGTGGGAGCTGAGAAAGTGATGAGAGTAGGCCTTTAACTTACAGGCCCTTTTTCTTGACCAAGTTCCACAGTCATTTATAGAACACAAACTCGGTCATCCTTTGCTCACATAGGTATGACGTCATTATCCTTGAAGATCACTGTTGGATAGCGAGAGGGCACGTACTTTGAGTTGCAGGCACTGTGGATTATTAATTAAGGTTTGGCTAATGATGATAAATTCAATAGCACACAAGCACACATAGATTATGCTGTGTAAGTACAATTTCATTGTTCTTGTTGTTGTGAAATCGTGCTGTTCATTTTCTCACATATTTTGTGTTTTCCACATGTTGCAAGAAGTGTTGTCTTCTACTGATGATGTGAACATTAAGAGCCGATGACCTGAACTGCATTGGTATGGCTTGGCATGGCACCCGCCTCCATTATTCCAGCCACCACACTCACCAGACTATGGGCATTCCCCAAAGTCTAGTGTGCGTCCTTCGAAGTGTATCAACCTTCGTTCGTAATCACGGCCAGTGATTGGATACTCTTTAGTGAACTCTGCGGAGTATCCAATCACTGGGCGTGACTAATTAGGCTGACGCACTACCAAGGCTCATACACTTGACATTCGGAAATGGTGCATGCTCCTGCCCCTGTTGTTTCTGTTTTGCCCAGGTTTTGCACAGCTATACATGGATTCTAAATGTTTTTTCTTTCTCCTGACTGCACCAAACTAGCTGCGCACAACTCAACCTCTGATTGTTGGAAACCGCTGTCGGTCAAAAAATTAGCCCACGTGGTTGGCTGCCAGTGTCTTGCCCCTCCTCCTCACAACACTGTGTTGATAAACAAAAAAAAACCCAGCATCTATAGAACAACTATGATATAACGTCTATCAAAGAGCTGCACAGTGCTCCTGACGTTGTGTGCATGACATGTTTGCCATGCTTGAGGCTTCATCAGACTTGATGTGGTTTTGCAAAGCATATATTGCATATTCTGATCTGGTTTCAACGTGGAAATGGTGTGCTTGGTACCGTACATTTTATTATCGGGTGACTAGACTGGATTGATTAAGGAAACCATTGAGAGACAGAGGAGATTTTTTTTTCCTGAAATTTGAGTGGTAGGTGAACTCTTCACAAGCCTACACCCCTGGTTAACATGAGATCACCACTTTCACCTCCCCCACCACCCTCCGTTATTCTAGCCACCACACTCAGAGGACCAGACTATGCTCCTGCTCTTGTTTTTTCTGTTTTGCACAGCTGCATAGACCAATTACGATATAACGTACAGTATATCAAAGAGCTGCACAGTGCTCCTGACTGACATTGTGTGTATGACATGCCCGCCGTACTTGAGGCTTCATCAGACTTTCTGTGGTTTTGTGATGCATTTGTTGGCCTTATGCCCAGCAGCTTCTTATTAGCTTTTCAAGCAAAGCCTTTCAGGTTGGTCTTCAGCGAGGAAAGGAAAACAGACTAATATAAGTTACACACAGACGGTGAACTGACTGCACACAAGGTTGTATGAATCGTCTGGGTGTAAGCCAATGTTATGAGGAGGCGAGTCGGTGTGTTTTGGATCATAAAGTTCATTTAGTTTAGTTTACCTTTCAAACAGCATTAGCTTTTGTACGGGTTGCAAGACTATGATCTTTATTCAGATGAGTTCGATGCAACAAAACGGGAATCAAATTCTTGAGCAAGGTATTGTGTGATGTGCTTTTACATCACTTTTCTGTTTATAAATGTGTTGTAATCGGCCCTACTGTTGCCAAACGGTAGGGCGCTCGTCTACCACGCGGCTGACCCGGGGTTTGCTTCCCGGCCCGGGTCCTTTGCCGGGCCTTGCCCGTCTCTCTCTCCCCAATTGCCTCCTGTCACCACCTTCACTGTCTTGTCATAAATAAAGTCTAAAAGACAAAATAAATAAAGAAACAAAATAAATGTGTTGTAATCAGGGTGTAGGCCGAAACACTGGTGTTACTGCAGTCAGTGACAACACATGACATGAACTTCCTGTTTCAACAAGAGATGAGTCTGTTAGCCAGCATGAAGCAGCCCAACATTGATAAAAGATTAACGCCTACGCATTGCTTACACACTCACACAGTTAGATTGATACGTGTGTGTGCACATGTGCATTGATATGTGTGCTTTTGCGGCTGTGTGCTTTTGCGGCTGTGTGTGTTTTCTTTCTGTGTGTGTCTTCTCAACGCAACTGAAAAGATTTGCACAAATCTGCTAGTGTTAATAGTGTTGAGTTGCAGAGTTAATTCCCAATACATTATACTCTGCTGGGAGGCCTGCTCTGCCCTGCAAATCCCAAACGCTGTGACTAGACCTTCATATTTTCGCAGGGGAGGAGAACCTTTTTCATTGGAGGGGCCACTTCAAATTCCTCCAGGGGCCGTCAAAGTCCTCCGAGGGCCGCACTATGAACACAAACCAGGATTTCCCCCCTGCACTAGGCCTTTATTGAAGGCAGCAAGCTTTAAAACAGACCCCACCTTCTCGTGGTCCCCTGAATATAACTTACTTGTATTGCAAATATAAGGCCCTATATTATTGTCAACAATAAGTTTAGACTGGAAGATGACTGTGTAGGCCTGACACCTCCTCTTGTCTTGTGACTGACTAAATGTCTAACCGCTTTCGAAAAAAATAGCCCAGTTGAAAACATTGCCACTATGATACCAGCATCATTGCTTAGCTTCTGGGCATTTCTCACTTAGGCTTACAATATTCACATTGTCGTAACGCAACACAAAAGGCCACTTTCATCCACCCACCAGTGCTGTCCATCTTGAGTTGTTCCTACTTTCAGAAACGAGGAACTTCTCATCTCAGCTTCGATGGCAAGTGTGTGTGCGTGCGTGTGCGCGCGCATGTGACACACCCCTCAGACTCACACAGGCATGAGAGACAGTCATGTAGGCGTTGATGTGTTGAGTGTTTTGATAGAATCTGGAATGGGGAAGGAGGACTGGACTGGTCAGATGTTGCAGTGTTCCACTGCCGGTTCTGTTCCCCTCTTGTCAGCTCTGTCGCTCTCTCTGCTCACACTCAGACACCTGACGTGAGAAGGGGGTTAGGACCCGTGTTGCCAGATTGGGTGTTTTTACCGCCCAATTGGGCTGCCTCGGATGGCCGTCTGCTGGTAAAAACGGGTAAAAAGGGCATTTGGGCGGCAAATGTTTGGCCATAGAAATCAATAGAATTTACATCAAATTGGGCTTCCAGGCATTTGTTTTACGTCTGGCAACCCTGACTGGGAATGGACTGCCTGGACTCTATCAGTCTGAGTGTGTGTAGTGTGTCTTGTGTCTTGACGTCTGCACCTGTGTGTGTGTGTGAGTGTGAGTGAGAGAGAGTGAAGAATTTTCCGCGTGATCATCCCCTGTGTCTATCAGTGAAGCCCACCCATTGCTATAAATACAGGCCAGTGAGCCAGCAGGCCTTTGCTGTGGAACTGTGAATTCCCTCGTACTAACACACACACACACACAAACACACACACACACACACACACACACACACACACACACACACACACACACACACACACACACACACACACACACACACACGTACGTACATAGCCCAGTGGAGCCCTGCTGGGCTGGGAGGTCGCGTGTGTGTGTGTGTGTGTGTGTGTGTGTGTGTGTGTGTGTGCGTGTGTGTGTGTGTGCGCGTGTTTGATTACTCATGTCACTGATTAACGCAGCTTGTACAGGAATGATGTGTCATAATGCCACATGATGGTGTTTATTTTCTCAGCTTATATTAGACAAGTGAAGAAACTCTCCAGGTTTTGCTTTCATTCTTTTGAATCCCCTTTTCTCAGTTTTGATTTCTAAAGCCACATTTCACACTTTTCGCCATGTGAGTCATGTGATTTCCAATGGGAAACCCCTTATTCGGATCTGCTGTGGTTGTATCCGGATGACCCTGCTTGCTGCTCCGGGGCCTGTGATGATTGGTTGATGTGTTTTGATGGGGTGTTACTGTTTTGATTGGCTGAGAGGTAATGGTGTCATCTTTTCCCATCAGGTGCTGGCGAGTCGGGGAAGAGCACAATAGTGAAACAGATGAAGTAAGTTATTCACAGCAATGACATCACCACTGCTACAGAGCATTAAGTTTACCCACATTACAGTACATTACATTACACTACACTTTGCTGACACTTTTATCCAAAGAGACTTAGGCAGGCCGCACACCGGCTCCGACAGCACTGCGGCACACTTTTGCTTCCGACAGAATTCGGACCCCCAAACCCAATTTCACACAAACATTGCATTGATAGTCAATGGGCGCCGCCGACAAAATAGAACTTGTCTCTAATTGCTATCCGACATCGGTGAATTTCCGCGGACATCGGCGCCAGTGTGCGTGGTTCTATTGAAAACAATGGAATCGAATTTTAGCTGAGCAGTGCTCAGCACTTTGTCGGAGCCGGTGTGCGGAAGCCCTTACACTTATTACAGGGTATTGGTACAGTCTCTGGATGTTAGGTGTATTGGCTTTGGTGGCTTGTTCAGCCATGGGTGGAAGTGTAGGGAGAGGTAAGGGTGGTTTCGAACCTGCAACCCTCTCATCTTAAAGGGGTATGCCACTATTTTGGGGCTTAATACAGTTAAAATCGTTGGCCAGGGTTTATAAAGGTGGTAAAGTGTCTTATTTTTCATGTTAAGCATTGTCCTGCTTTAAGACAAGTTGAAAAAGGGAGTATGTCGCTAAGCTAGTGAAAGTCAATGTATCCATGTAGCATGAAGCACCACCCTTTAAGGCCACCTCCTTAACCACCAGGCCACGGCTGCTCATCACCACCTTCACCCTCAATATACACTAATGTTAACGATACGACAAATAGTGAACAAGTGTCCTGCAGCTTTTAGCATTTTAATAACATTTTTAATATTTACTTTTATTGGTCCACTTTGATATTCATACTGACATCGTCTATTAAGCTAAACAAGACACCTGTTCAATGTTTGGTTAATGTCCTGTTCTGCTTTTGTATTGCGTGTGGGTTTTTTGTGTATGGTTGTGTGTGTTTGTGTATGGTTGTGTTTGTTGGAGCTACATATGGGTGTGTGTGTGTGTGTGTGGTTGTGTGTGTGGTTGTGTGTGTGTGGTTGTGTGTGTGGTTGTGTGTGTGGTTGTGTGTGTGGTTGTGTGTGTGTGTGGTTGTGTGTGTGGTTGTGTGTGTGTGGTTGTGTGTGTGTGTGTGTGTGTGTGTGTGCGCCTGTGTGCGCACATGTGTGCAACACTTTTGCATAGTGTTAATGTTGTGCAATTTGTGTGTTTTCGCTGCCAAGGATCATCCATGAAGACGGCTACTCGGAGGACGAGTGCAAGCAGTACAAGGTGGTGGTGTACAGCAACTCCATTCAGTCCATCATCGCCATCATCAGGGCCATGGGACGCCTCAAGATTGACTTCGGAGACGCCGCAAGAGCGGTAAGCTGCACACATTGACGCCGGGGGGACGTGCGTGCGTGCGTGCGTGCGTGCGTGCGGTGAGTTAAATGTATGTAAGAGCCAGAACTGTAAGGTACCATGATGACGCCAGGGGAGGGGAAATAAGGGAAGAGACTTAGGCGAAATTCAGTGCTCCATGATGCAGACACAGACATGCACGCAAAACCATTACATCTCCGACGATCCGCGTTTCGGGATATTATTATCTATTAAAAGATTACCATTTGAGACCACGAGGATGACACAATTAAAAGTACACTATTGTGACACTATGAGCCTATAAAAATCATAAGTAGGATATTGTGTGTTCTTATTAGTGATAAGTTTCATTCGATCTGCCAACTGAAAGAAGGCATTTGAATCGCTCACACAGCATGCATCAGCTGATGACAGTTTAAGTGCGAGGTCAGATTAGCTCAAGAGGCGCCTCTCGGACACATGCAAAAGGTCAAATTCAACTTGTGCATGATCACATTATAATTATGATTTTATAGCTATAGTAGAATATTCCCAGGGCACCGTGCATTGTGAATTAAAGGAGCACCTCTGCCAATCTCAATATGCTGTTGTATTGCTCACGCTACACTTGACTTGACAGTACCCGGTGATGCTGCATTTTTCGGCTCAGCCCTTTCCGAGATCTGAGCTATTCTAATAGGGGCAGATTTTGTTTACATTAAAAATCTTCTTAACATAGGCCTACTTCAAACATTATCCCAAAAGGTATCGCTGTTGGCTAGTTGTCTGCTGATGTTGCATAACCTTTTGGATGTTATTGGGTATAAATCAAGATGTTTTTTTTTAAAATGTAAACAAACTCTGCCCCCATTACAATGACCAGGATCTCGGAAAAGGCTGGGGAGAAAAAAAGACCTTAAAAAAACTGCAGAGAACCGAAAACCGTGACCTTGATATCGTGATATGCAACCCATGTTTGGTCTCCACCAGAGACATTTGTGCCCATGTTACTAATTTTGTATGTTTGTATTCTTTTGTGTATATTTATTCATGTTCTCTGCTTCTGTGGTTGCCAGGACGATGCCAGGCAGTTGTTTGTGTTGGCGGGCACGGCGGAGGAAGGCGTGATGACGTCAGAGCTGGCGGGCGTGATCCGGAGGCTGTGGAAGGACAGCGGCGTCCAGAACTGCTTCAGCCGCTCCCGAGAGTACCAGCTCAACGACTCCGCATCCTAGTAATTATTATTATAATTATTATTTATTAAAGATAATAGAGATAAAAAATATATATTTTTAGTCTTTTTAGACTTTATTATGGACAGGACAGTATGAGAGGTAGACAGGAAGCGAATGGGAGAGATGGGGAGGGGTCAGCAAAGGCGGGCGAGTGCCCTACTGGATGGCCACAGCAGGGCCGTAATTATTATTTATGATGATAAATAATATTAAAGTTGTATGGAATGAAGGGAAAGCATAGCTCCTCTGCATGTTGAATGCAGTTTGGGCATGTTTTAAGTTTACTGATTCTGATCAGATGCCTCTGAAAGACTGAGCTGTGTACACTGCTTCAGCCGCTCCCGAGAATACCAGCTAAAATAATAAAATAAAAATAATAATTCATTAAATAATATATGCATATTAAATGGTATGCATTTGTGTGAAAGTGAACGAAAAGCACAACGCCTACATACTGTATGTACAAATAAAGCGGAAAATGTGAGGTGTATAGAACGACTTCACATCCTAGTATAATTTATATACAATGTACTATTTAATAATGCATTATGGTATCAGTACTTACTTGAACTTTTACTTGTATGAAGGTGAAAGAATGTTCCTATACAATTGTTTTTGGCTGATAAAGCTGATTTCATATAGCCTGGCTCTCACGCAGACCCTTCGTGCTTCGTGCATCTTCGTTAAACTTTGTGAGCTGTGAGAACCAGGTTAGATTTCATAGGGGCTGCTGCTGAAAGTGTGAGGTGTAAACTGCCTCAGCTGTTCCTACTACTACCAGCTCAATATTTCTAAACATATCATGTATAGATATTTTTTCATACTGTCCATGTACAATATACTGTAGGTCTTTGGTCTCCAAACAAAGGCCCGTGAGCCAAATTCGGCCCGGCCTGCCATGGGGTCAGAAAAAATGAAAACCTAAATATGTGTGATTTTCGATCACTAAAACTTCAGTGGCTCATATCTCTCCAAAGCATTCACATTAGCATTAGCATCTTATGCTAACAGTTGGGTCTTATGCTAACAGATATTGACAAGGAGGGGAAAAAGGAACGGTGAAAATCTGCTTTCGGTCCAGACATCTATATTCTTTCTCATTGGGTTGGAGCGTTGGTTTGGCCCGCAGCCTCACTTGCGCCACATAATTTGGCCCTTGGAGAAAAATAATTGGAGACCACTGCTGTATAGGTGAATGACTTCATCTACAGGTAGAACGGGTCTCATAGAAGCATTTGAACTGGAAGCTACAACAGGCCAGTGTAGGTGAAGGTAGTCTGTTCCCACACGCAGCCATGGACTGTGGAGAAAGTGCAGTTCAGTGGGATACAGTGGAGGTGAGCAGTTCAGTTCAAATGCAGAGAGTGTGGGCTGTATAGAACGACTCTGCATCCTACTAATTCATATCCAATAATATTAATAATGCATTATAATATAAGCATGGTTCCTTTCCCCCAGCACTTTATTGCTAAGGCGGCCACCTCGACCAGAAACACCTACCACCTTGACTAGGTCCCTTGAAAAGATAACTATTTCATGTTGTAAATGTCATTTCTAAAGTTGCTTAGCTAAAAAATATATACTTTTAACGCCCCACTACCTTGACTAACAAAAATTCTGGGGGAAACACTGATAAGAATTTACTTCCATGAAAGTGAAAAAAGGACAATCCAGCCATGGACTGTGGACAGCCATGGACGGTGGAGAAAGTTCAGTGGAGGCGAGCAGTTCAGCCTGCTATCTGTCTGTCTGTGGCTCCAGAGCTGTAGAGGTTTATGGGCCGGGCTGGGGTAGGGCTCGGCACAGCAACAAGGTTGACTTGCATTCTTCCCTCATGCTTAAACTTGTCAAGAATGCTTTCCCCTACTACCCAGAACAGTATCACTGAAAGGGATACATGTGTCTGCGTGCGCATGTGTGTATGCTTTTATGTGTGTGTGATATGGGAATAAATTGAGTGGGTTGTTTTCCTTTTTTTTTTTTTCCTTTCTTTTTTTTTAGGCGGGTCAGCCACTTAAACAAAGTTTTGAGTGTGGAGTGTTTGTTGAACCCATATGTGGTTGTTCAGTTCCCGCTAGTGGGCTTGGGGTTGGAGACTGGAGCCTCAGTCAGACTGTACACTATGTGGGTTCCCAAACGTTTTCAGCGGGGACCCCTTTTGGACTTAAAATTATTTTCGCGACCACACACACCCGCACACCATAGTCTTAGCCTAGCAATGGATTTCTAGCTATATTAGCGGACAAACTATTAAAGGAAAATCTAGCAATGTTAATGGACAAAAAAATTGCCTAGCTACTTTTTTTGTCCATTAATATTGCTAGATTTTCCATTAATAGTTTGTCTGCTAATATTGCTAGAAATCCACAGGACAGCAAATACCTCTATTGACCATACAAGTCAATACTGTTACTAATGTCCCTTTTGTCCGCAACCCCCCTGCAGTACCTCTGCGACCCCCCTCTCCCCCTAGGGGTCCCGACCCCCATTTTGGGAACCACTACTGCACACTCTGTGGGTTGGGCCACTGAAGCACAGTGTTTGTGTAATACTTCATGCGAATGTGGAGTTTTTTTTATGGCCGTTTCCCAGAGCCTCTCGCATGTGAGCACATGACATTTAGACATTTGGGGGAAACGACTCTGCTGCACTGCACCGCTGTGGCAAATGTGTGTGAGGGGGCAGGGGTGTGGGTGCGTGTGGGTGCGGATATTGATAGGGAAAGTGTGTGTGTGTGTGTGTGTGTGTGTGTCAGTGTGTGCGTGTATCCGTGTGTGTTTGTGTGTGTGGGGGGCGGGGGGTGACTGTGCTGTTATTTAGGAAGCAGACTGGGTGCGCTGGCCTGTTGGGTCACTTCTCAGCTGTTGATGAGAACAGGTGTGCTCAACTTCCAAATAAAATTCAATTGTGGGTGTAAGTTAAAGAGAAGGAGAAAACTCAGAAAAACTTCTCAGGCTTATTTGTCATTTTACATCTATTTAACAGTAAGTTCACAGATGCGTTTCATCCTAAGCCAGTTGTCAGTGCATTTGTCAGCTGGTGATCGATCACAGCAGTGCTCCCCCCACCCTGCTGTTGTTTATACTCTTCTCTGCAGCGCAGAGCTCTGGCTGGGGAGGTAAATATCAACCCATATTTAGCATTTTACGGACTGCACCCCAACTCCCCAACAGGGCTGGATTATCCATAAGGGCCAGTGGCACAGTGCCCAGGGGCACCAACCAATTACAGCCAGTTAGTGGGGCACCATATGACACAAACTTCACAAATATTGCTCATAGAGGGGGCCCCTGCGAGATGTAGTACTAGTGCACAGGGGCACCACAATGTCTTAATTTTTTGTTTGTGTGGTCTTTTTGACTTTATTCATGATGGTACAGTGCAGATGGTGACAGGAAGCGAGTTGGGAGAGAGAAAAGGGGAAGGGTTGGCAAAGAACCCCGGCCAGGATTCGAATCCGGGTCAGCTGCATAGTAAACGAGTGCCCTACCATTTGCGCCACGGTAGGGCCTCCCACTAGGGATGCACCGATACCGATACTGGTATCGGTATCTGCTCCCGATACTGCTCATTATACTCGCACTTGTACTCGTCAAGCACTTGCCGATACCAGCTACGAGTACTACTATTACTCAAAACAGTGCAAAATCTTGTCATGTTCTGTGGACTTGAAATCGGCATGGAAAAAAGTGCCATCTCATACATTTACTAACATTTAAATCTACATGGAAATGGACAATAAAAATATCACAGATGGCAAAAAACAAGGCCATGCATTTATTTTCATTGTATTTTGGTGGTAAAAGGTATCGGTATCGGTACTCGGAATCGGCAAGTACACACATTAATGTACTCGTACTTGTATCAGTTTTCAAAAAAGTGGTATCGGTGCATCCCTACCTCCCACAGCTACTTTTATGGCCTCATATTGCTGTTGTGGCGTTTGAGCGTGATGACGTGCAGGATGGGTGGGATTGGGATATTTTGCAGTGCTCTCACGGGGGGCATGGGAGGTGCAGCTGCTGTGGAGAAGAGCTCGGGGCTGACAGATTTCAGGCGCAGTGCCCAGAATTAGACGAGGGTAAAGCAATAAAGCTACATTTAATGGTACTAGGAAACTGGTCTTAAAAGTCATTGAAAACTACTCGATTTTTGACAATGGAAAAAGATGTCGAAAATCCTGGAATGAGTAGGTGATACTGTACGTACGTACCGGGGCTCATAACAATAACAATACCTTTTTCACTCACTGGCCACTGTGGCGTGTCGATTTTCTGAGTCACTAGCCATTCTACAGTAGCGATTCTACAAGCCACACATTTGATGATGTCTGATATGTCATACCAAAGAATAAGCTACCTGCCAAATCGGCTGGTGACACTCTAATCATCATCAGCCACAGCCAGGTTTTTCCAGCATTTGGGCCGTTGGCAGGTGCCAATGTCACATACTAGCTGCACGGTGTGCTGTGTCACAATGACAATGGGGACCCCCAGTGGGGTTTTGACATTCATCATACAATCTGCAGTTTTATTATTATTCTAGGTTTTTATCTACTGTTTTATTCACCAATCACCATTGACCATCACCAATATTAGAAAGCGAAAAACTCCCACACACTGTCAAGTTCATTTGCAACGTTTCGGTCTAGTGGCCTTTGTCAAGCAAATCTTTCCTTGGAAAAGGTCACTAGACCGAAACATTACAAATTTAACTTGCAAATGAGGACCGTTTGGTGTGCGGGAGATTTCTGCTCTCTAATATTAAAATGCACACACATCCTGGCAGTTAGTAGTATGCCAGGCCCTGGTCTCTTAGACCAGTGTTTCTCAACCTTTTTTTAGGCGAGGCACCCTTTCAAATCATGAAAAATTTCAAGGCACCCCAAGCCAACAAGCCGTAACATGGCATTGCATCGGATACCACACAAGCTTAGAAAAGTAACACATTTGGAGACGTCACACGACCTACGTTCAGAGTTGCAGCTGACTGGGGCGACCTATATTTACTTTATTGTGCGTAAATGGCAGATGAAAGATTCCACTGACTAGCATTAACTTATCAATTTAGACAAATATGTATTGTATTACGGAATTTATTTATCAGCCACGTTTCCGCGGCACCCCTGAGGTGGGCCCGCTGCACCCCTGTTGAGAAACACTGTCTTAGACTGACTAACCCTTCTTTGCATCTGCACTTGTTGTTCTGTATATTTCTTATGTACTCTGTATCTGCCAGTGATGCTGGCTATGATTATGTCCTCATTTGTTAGTCGCTTTGGTTATAAAGCGTCTGCCGAATGTAATGTAATGTAAAGTAATGTAATGTTGAGAAACTAGATGCGTTGCCGTGTCGTCTCTTTGCCCCTGTCAGTGTTCTCTGCACAGGTGAATTAATTAATTAATTAATTAATTAATTAGCTCTGTTAACTGGCAAAATAGTTTTGCTGTATAATTGGCAGTGTACGCTAATTCACTGTAGAAACACTGAAACACTAGAAAAAGCCTTGTAACACCGCCCAGTTGTTCCACTGCCCTGTATGATATGATGTACGCTGTTTTTTTTATTTTTTATTTTTTTAGTAATGACCTCATTTACCTGTCGAGTACAGTAGTGCTAATTTACATTCGCTGGAGTTGTGAACTGTAGACAGTGGGACTTGAACTGTGTCGGAAGCCTGTCTAGATAATCTGGAGACTGTGTGATTTGAATGTCTTCATAATATTACATAATTAAGCTGATCTCTCTCTCTCTCTCTCTCTCTCTCTCTCTCTCTCTCTCTCTCTCTCTCTCTCTCTCTCTCTCTCTCGCTCTCTCTCTGTGTGTCTCAGTTACCTGAACGACCTGGACAGGATATCTCAGCCGAGCTACGTGCCCACTCAGCAAGATGTGCTGAGGACTCGAGTGAAGACCACAGGCATCGTGGAGACACACTTCACCTTTAAGGAGCTCTACTTCAAGTGAGTAGTGGAGAGGAGAGGAGAAGAGTTTAGAGTCAAGAAGAGAAGAGAAGACAGTGCTCCTTATATTATAGGTGTCCTTACACTACTCAAGGCTTTGTGCCCGATGTGCCGTAACTGCAACAACAAGGCTGCTGTATCACCTGTGCTCAACCATCGCTACACCGTGTTTTGGCCATTCATAGAAATGGGGATTTACAGTAGTGCAGGGTTTCCCAAACTGGGGTGCGCAGCCTGCCATAAGGGGGTGCGCGAGATGAATAGAGCAATGGCTGAGATGTGTGTTTTTATACAGCATTAGTGCACATGAAGTAGTTTAATGAATTGTATGCTGGAAGGGTGCATCTGAAGTGCAATTTATAGTTCCTACTCTTGTCATGCAACAAATTCTATTAAAATGACGGCAGAAAAAAAGTCAGGTCTATTAAAAATGAGCATTCCCCAAAATGACTGCATAATGTGCGCTTAGGGGGGTGCACAAATTGAATTAAAACTCAAGTCTTTGCCAGCTGCAAGGCTGCTGTTTATCACCTGTGCTTATTCATGTCGCTAAATGCACATTTTTTTTTATTATTGTAAGAAAAAACGACCCATTTGTGTTGAGAATTCATCGTCTGATCAAATCTCTTGAAAAGTCACACGACACCAAAGTGTGCACATTTTTGACGAGACCTTTTAATAACATTTAGTTACATGTTGAATTATAATTTTCAAATTGACATTTAATTTTTTTGTAATACTTTTCATGTTCATGTTGGAGTTAAAAGGGAACCACAATGAGGACGTTTAGTTCTTTTCTGCTGAGTTGACAGTAACAGTCAGGGTGGTGCTCAGTCACTCAGTACCGCACTGTATTATACCCAGCATGGCAGATGCACACGGTCGGTAATGACAGGGGAAGCTTTCTGGTGCTACGTCAGAATGACACACACACACACACACACACACACACACACACACACACACACACACACACACACACACACACACACACACACACACACACACACACACACACACACACACACACACACACACACACACACACACACTCTCTCGCTCTCTCTCACACACACACACACACACACTCACTCACACACTCACTCACACACACACACACACACACACACACACACACACACACACACACACACACACACACACACACACACACACACACACACACACACACACACACACACACACACAGCTGGCCTTGTGGTCTTATAGGAAATGATAAGCCATTGTGGCAGTGGACCGTAACCTAAGAGTGGTAAGGTTCTGTTAGTTGGACCCATGCTGTAGTCTGTAATAGAGTGACGTTATCCAAATAAAAAGGCAGCTGAGTCGAAACGTTGCCTTTTTTTTTTAAAGGGACACTGTGCAGGAAATGGTCAAAAAAGGTACTTCAGCTATGCTGCTCATTGAAGCTGGGCTGCCTATTGCCAAATTTGATCTTTACATGAAAGTTTACTAAGTAATAAACATATATTTTCTAGCATGGTCCAAGTACAGTCATTTTTGCAGCTAAAAATGGCTATTTCTGGAAATTCAAAATGGCGGACCATGGAGAAGGTCCCCCTTTTCATTTTTCCAGTCATAATGAATACTTAGAATTTGATGCTGGTGGTGAGTATTCATGAAAAAGGTAACATTAGTGAATGGGCAGCATGAATTCTGGAAATAAACAACTAAAAATCTCACACTGTCCCTTTAAGTATTTTTTTTTGGGGGGGGGCGCTTTTTGGGCTTTATTATTACAGGACAGTATGAGAGTAGACAGGAAAAAAATGGGAGAGAGAAATGGGGCAGGGTCGGGAAATGACCCCGGCCAGACTCGAACCGGGGTCCCCGTGGGCATGCAAGCCCAAATGTGGGGGGCTTACCGCGCTGTACCACAGCGCCACCTAAAAGCTGCTTTTTAGCAAATCCACTGGAGCTGAAGCAGTGCCACGGACTTCACTTTCATTGTGGGCTTCAGTTTATTTGCCCTCCTGCACCTGGCTATGCACACATTTCTTTCTCAAATCTGTACTTCAGACTACGCTAATTTTAGCTGCTTTACTGGTTGCCAACCAGTGACGTTCATAACTGCTAGCAACTTTGGTGTTGGAGAACGGCAGCTCTGCTTGGGTTCTGTCACACGGCCCGTAACCTGTTGTGGTTTGGACTCCATCAGCAGGCCTGTAATCTGTTTCTGATTTCTCTCACAGGGCTGCATAAGTTGTTCTGATTGGCTGTTTGGTTGTATTTGACCACAGGATGTTTGATGTGGGCGGGCAGCGGTCTGAGCGTAAGAAGTGGATCCACTGCTTCGAGGGAGTCACCGCCATCATCTTCTGCGTGGCGCTCAGTGATTACGACCTGGTGCTAGCCGAGGATGAGGAGATGGTAAGGGGAAGAGCGTGTGTGCGTGCATGCGTACGTGCGTATGCGTGCGTGCGTGGTAAGAAGGGACCCCAGCCAAGTGGGAATTAAATGGATTGTGTTTGTGCATCTGTGCTTAAAGCCACTAAGAGCTTTCTGATTTGCTCCTTATTCAGTACACACACACACACACACACATGGTTAAAGATATGCATTCCAAAATATTCATACGAACACACATGCTCTGTTTATTGGTCTTACCCATGGATTATGTATAATATCTCACCAACATTGTCCTTATTATTATGACCCTGTTAAACCTCATGTGACCTGTCCCACATTCCACAGAACCGCATGCACGAGAGCATGAAGCTGTTTGACAGCATCTGCAACAACAAGTGGTTCACGGACACCTCCATCATCCTCTTCCTGAACAAGAAGGATCTCTTCGAGGAGAAGATCGCCAAAAGCCCCCTGACCATCTGCTACCCCGAGTATTCTGGTGAGATCAATTTAAAATATGAAACGGTGTATTTAGGCTCCTGTAACGTACCATGATGCAGAACATTTTGGAATACTAATTAGACCATTTTCAGAGACCCCAGAATGCTTGTCTATTGTAAGCTTACAGGTTCATAGTTTGCCAGAAAGCAGTAGTTTGCACTTTGCTCCAATTGTTTTTTTTTAAAAGAATGTAACTTTAAGAATTTCAATTTAGTTATCGCATTCAAAGACAAAAAAGCAGACAGCTTTCAGAGTCTGTGCAGCACAGCACCAACACACCTTGCCTATTCTCTCCATTGTATTTGCAATATGGGTGTTTCTGTGATACGCATGAGTGGATAAGTTTACTTTGAATGATAAACCTTGTTTTGATCGCCCAACATGCCAAATAGTCTGTGTACTCAGCTGCTTAATGTGATGGAAAAGAAGTAAGGCAAGGCAAGTTTATTTGTATAGCGCATTTCATACACAGATGCAGTTCAATGAGCTTCACAAAAAATAAAAGTTAAGGAATAAAGAAATCAAGAAATGGAGAAAGAAAACATTAATATGGGATAAGTGAAACCCATTGTTTATTAAAGCGATATCAGTGGGAAGTCATGCACTGCATTGTACCTCAGACATTGCAGGGTCGGGTCCTTTGCCAACCCTTCCCCGTCTCTCTCCCAACTTGCTTCCTGTCATTACTTCACTATCCTATCGAAATAAAGGCAACCCCCACCCCCCCAAAAGAAAAAAGAAAAGAAAAGAAAAAGACGGCCGCCTTGACAACAACCACCAGGGCTAGATGTCTAGAATTGCTTAAAAAAAAAAATGTACAATCTATTTCTTTTTTAGAGGTTGTCATATTTTATATGAAACTGCACAACATGGCCTTTACAAATATGATAATTGCCTGTCTCTGACATCGGCTTACTATACCCCCTACCACCTCGACTAACAAATGTTCTGCAGAAACACTGCTAGTGCTAGTGTGAGGACATGCTGCACTGTTCACATTCAGTAGGGTGTGAATGAGGCTTGAGAGCTAGCCTCCCTCTGATGGGGAGCTGTTGGTGTGCTGCTCTCCCCTCTGAGCTCTATCTGTATCCTACAGAAGAACCATGATAATTGCCTTAAATATATGTATTACCTTCATTATCATATTTGAGTTTTTCTTTTACTTCAGACATGTAAAAGTTTTATCATTTAGTCTGATGTTTTGACGGTATAACTTCTGTCTTCATCAGAGGGTCACTGGGTGCCAGTGCTCACTGGGCGCCAGTGCCCGCAAAAATATTCCAAAGTCCAAAAGGGGATCACCAAAAGTTTGGGAACCGCTGCAGTGGGGTGTGAATGAGGTCTGAGAGCTACAGTAGCCTCTGATGGGGAGCTCTATCCAACTACAGAAGGGACCTCGCAGAAAATCTGGGAAAACCACAGGTTAACAGTTAACACATAGTTAACATGGCAAAATAACTTTGTTATAAACTGTATTCACTTGTATAATTAACAAATGTTCTCAGTTTTCCTGTGAATGTCAAATGAAAATTTAGCCATACATTAAAAAGTTTGACGTTTGGAATATGGGGTGAGGTGGGGTGGGGCGGGTGTCTCGAAAATATTCTTAGGTCCAAAACGGGATCCCAGCAGAAAAAAAGTATGGTGTGAATGAGGCGTGAGAGTTTGCCGCTGATCATGTTGAACTGTGCTGCTACCTCCTCTCAGCTCCAGACTATGACCTGCCTTCACTCAGACACAGTCCCCTCTCCTGTCCCCCTCTCTCTCCCAGACTGGACGTCTGCCACCAGTCTCCTGAAGTGTCTTTGTGCATCTGTGTAAACTGCAATAATTTAGCAGCACACCCTCACTCTGCCTGCCTGCCTGTCTGAAGAAGAAGCAGTTTTGAGACAGACCAGAACGTTTAGTGAGCAAGCGTGCACCTCTTCGCTACACGTCTCGTCAGATTTTATTTCCTTAGATAGAAATCCCCTGGATGTCTGTTTGGAGGGCCCTCCAATGTAGGCATGTCATGTGCATATCCAGCACTGTTGAAACAGAATCAAAATGATACGCCATGCTGCCCCCTATCTTGCCTTGTGTCATTTATAAATAATGGAAAAGAGAAAATTCTTAAATATAATCTTTTTGTTACTCTAGCAGTAATGGCAGTGAAGAACTATGCCTCTCGGCCCTGAGTGACTGATCTCTCTGACTGCCATTCCTGAGACATTTGCAAGTTCTTATCTCTGGCTGAAAGTCTGTGGTGGGCTGCTGCGACACGTTGTTGGAATGCTCCCACCATGATCCCTCATGCCTGAGAATGCACCATACATAACATGAACACTGACCTAGTGGCCAAGACCTGGGGTCTGCTCTGAGCAGATGGCTCATGATTATGGTCTTGTACCCAGGCCCCTTCCACGCAGTGACGCAACACCTTCGGCTCAGCTACACACCCTCAGGAAAATTGTTTGTTCAGGTACTTTCGGGTTCCCTCCACAGCGGGAAACTCCACCCAATTTGTCGGGAACTAATCAACTTTGAGCATTTCCAAAGGTCCTGGGTAGAGCCGTGTTCAAGGCAGTGACGTTGTTTAAGCAGACGCGTTCTATTGGGACAAAGAAATGTTTGATTTAAACTTTGGCTTAGCCCGTTCTGCCCTCGACCAGTAGCAAACCAAGGGAGGAGGGTCAACCATGCCGTTTAAGAATGTTAGTTGTTGTGCTCTTGGTCAGACCAAGTCCCAAAGAGATTTGAATGTCATGATAATCAGACTAATGGTCTTGTGGTGTTCAGGAAACCGTTTGGGGAGAAGAAAAGAGGTATCCAGGTGACCCACCCGCCCATAATACATCTCTTCATTCGTATTCATGATCTGTAGGTTCTTTTCTGGGGTGGGTCTACAATGCGGGCCAGTCCATAAGGGAATGATTGGGTGAGAGCTGTCCAATCGTTTCAAACCAGAGCTGAGTGCAATCCTCCCGCCCTTCTAATCTCATCAGGTCTAAGAGCCCTCAGACTATGAATATGAATATGACGGAAGAGAAGTATTATGGGCGGGTCATACCAGACTAGACGAGAAGTGTCAATCCCAAAAAACACGCCCATCAGAAGCTATCAGAAAACTGAAAATTAGTCTGAGAGTACTAACATTGACTGTGAGCTACATTTGAATTGTAGTCCTTTGGTAGACTCATCACGAGGCTAATTAGACTACAGCCGTCCACAGGGCTAAGGGAATTCCATTTATTCTCAACCTAAATTCTCCTAAGGTCTCTTAAAGGGGCGTTTACCTGACATCACATGGATGCAGAAAAAGTTTGGGCTTGATGTATCTTACTATACTAGACAATTCTTTGGTGTAGTAATGGGGAAAGACAACATTGCTTCACTTCCTGGTTCTGCCGTACAAAGAGGCAGCGGCCTACATCCATACAGCTTGAGGTTATGATCTCTGAACTCTGTTTTGTGGAGTGAAAGGCAGAGCTTATGTTGCATCAATACTCTGTTTGAACCTCCGGCTTTTAATTTCGGGATTGACCCCTCTGTTTGGTTGAGTGAAGGGGAAACTGACATTGTTACTGCTTGATTCTGCACTCGGGTATTTTTAATTTCAGGATTGACCGCTCGGTTTAGTGGCTATAATCTAAAGCCAAAGGCTAAAGCCCAACTGGGAAACTCCAACTCCCATTGCCATTGTGACACAGCACTCCACAGCACACAAGTGCACACTACACACAGCAAAATTGCATTTATGCTTCACCCATGCAAGGGGCAGCCCCCAATGGCGCCCCTAGGGAGCAGTGCGGTGCGACGGTACCATGCTCAGGGTACCTCAGTCTTGGAGGAGGATGGGGGAGAGCACTGGTTAATTACTCCCGCCACCAACCTGGCGGGTCGGGAGTCGAACCGGCAACCTTTGGGCTACAAGTCTGACGCCCTAACTGCTTACCCATGACTAATGTTAAGTCCTAATGTTAAGTCATTTTAGTGGAGTTAACGATAGGTCACTTCCTGTTTTCTATACTCTGCGTGCGTAGTGGAGTCAAGGGGAATACTAATGCTAACGTTACATCACTTCCTGTTTCTGCCCTCAGGCTCCAACAATTACGAAGAGGCCGCCGCCTACATCCAGTGTCAGTTTGAGGACCTGAACAGGAGGAAGGACCTGAAGGAGATCTACACCCACTTCACCTGCGCCACCGACACCAAGAACGTCCAGTTCGTATTCGACGCCGTCACGGACGTCATCATCAAGCACAACCTGCAGGAGTGTGGCCTTTACTGAACACAGGGCTCTCAGGTGAGGCGTGCAGGGGCTGCATACTCAAATTATGGTGAAAATAAAACACCAGGCCCTACCGTGGCCTAACAGTAGGGCACTCGTTCGCCATGCGGCCGACCTGGGTTCGATTCCCGGCCCGGATCCTTTGCCGGTTCTTCCCCATCTCTCTCCCCACTGGCTTGCTGTCACCATCTTCACTATACTATCATAAATAAAGTTAAAAAAAAGACCAAAAAAATCTTTATCTTTATCTTTGAAAAAAAAAGAAAGAAAATAAAACGTCAAATGCAGTCTTTAGGAAAGGGGGCTTTTTTTTGTACGATATTTTTGGGGCTTTTTGGCTTCTTTGATGGGACAGTTAAGTGACAGGAAATGAGTGGAGAGAGAGAGAGAGAGAGAGAGAGACTGGGAAGGGTCGGCAAAGGACCCAGACCGCTAACCCGGGTCGCCGGTGTAGCAGTGCAGTGCCCTACTGATTGAGCCACGGCAGGGCCAGGAAAGCGGGCTTTACCGAACCCCCTGAGGCTTGTGTGAGTGTTAGAGTTGGTATTTTTTAGCCAGATTCACAGTTATAACATGGAAGAGAAAAGAAGACATGAAACACAACTGTAGGCCTTTACTGAATCTCTAGCGCTCAGGTGAGGGGTGCAGTAAAGTAGGTGTTTATGCCCCATACACCACGCTGTGAAAATGAAATATCAAACACCGCCAGCATGAATGTGGGCTTGACTGAACCCAGAGCTCTCAGAGTCGTAGAGTAGGTATTAATGCTGTGTACACAGTTATAACGTGGAAGTGCAGGAAGGAAGGAGGAAGAAATGCAGGAAAGAGGGAAGGAAGGAAGTCGGAGTGAAAGAAGACCTCAAACACCACCTTCAGGACTGTGGCTTGCACTGTACCTGGGGCACTCAGGTGAGTCATTCAGTAGAGTAGGTGAACAGTGAAGTGAAGAGAAGAGCTCAAATACTACGTGTAGGAGAGTGGCCTTTACTGAACCCCTGACGCTCAGATGAGTGCTGCTCAAGAGTTGGCTTATTTTATACACCGCGTGCATACAGAGTTATAACACTTACAGCTCACTGTGAGGGGAAGATGTCAAACACGAACTGTAGCAGTGGGGCCTTCACTGAAGCCCTGATTCACAGGTTAATGGTACTGTAGAGCAGGTTTATAAACATATAATGTGTACAATTCATAGTAAAAAGAAGATATGAAACACAAAAAGTAGGAGTTTAGACATTGTACTGTGATGCTGAAGTAAGACTAAGACTTGATTGGAGCCACCATGTGGTAACTTCCATAGAAGTCGTCCAAAACCATTATTCTCATTGCCTGAGGAAGATCCCACTAGTGCAGTGGTCCTCAACCTTTTTTGAACAAACGCCCCCTTGACCTCATCACTAGCCTCCCAAAGCCCCCTTGACCTCATCATAAGCCTTAAAAAAATGAAATGTACTAATACCCCCCAATGGCAACTAAGCACTGCCCCCTTTCAGCTATATCCTTCTCAACCATGGAGGTAGTATAAGAACAGGAGAGAGTGAATAAATCCCGCCTCCAGTCATTTCAATGGGAAATGCTAAGCTAGTGAATTCAGTCAAAATTGTTTTTTCAGCTTCCAAAATGGAGTTATTTCCGCCGACAGTTTACTCAGCCAATTACGTGCCACGTTACTGACTGACTTACGGTGTACCAGAAAGCTATATGGGAGACGGGCATTGGATGCATGGATGTGCCCAACCACAAACCTGTATAGGTGTGTGCACCCAACACTAAACGTGCGTACCCACCAATCATCATGAGTGAAGTGGATGTAGGAAATGCGAAAATGGCGACTTGCTAGTCGGCGAAGCTAACCAGCCAAATCCTGCCCCCCTGTTCTCAACGCCCCCCTAGAGCTCCGCAACACCCCCTGGGGGGGCTGTACCGCCCATGTTGAGAAACACTACACTAGTGGATCGAAATGCTGCCTTTGTTTAAACAATAAATGTGGCGCCTCCACCCAGGGGGGCAGACCACTCTTTCACACTATCCACAGCAAAGCCATGCTGCATGTAGATCTGACTGTATGATGACTATGTAATGATTCTAGTCTAGGCAGGATTTCTGTTTTGTTCTGTGTTTATTTAAGGGCCTGGAGGCAAGTTGTGCACATTTTTGGTATACAACTGTTTTAGGGGTATTCAGCACCGTTTTGTGTCAACACAACAAAGACATTCCTTTGTGTCCTAATGTTGTGCTGTAAATGCTATAAAAAATGATGGAACACTTTACTTGACGCCGGTGTCATAAGCATGTCATTACACTGTCATGACAGTCATAGATAAGTCATAAACATTATGTCCTTGGATTGTCTTTGCTATAACCGAATGTTGCTTAAAGTGATACTGTTCCATTTTTGGAAATAAGCTCATATTACACCTCCCTTAATTAATTGAATCCTATGAGACCAGCTGGCGGCTAACTGGTCTCATAGGAGTCAATGTTAACTGTTAGCTTGGAGGTAACATTTGCACTGCCGTACTCAGAGAACGGTTGAAAGTACAGGAGAAAGGTAAAACTCAATTATTTAACTCAAGGGTGTAATATGAGCTTATTTCCAAAAATGGGACAGTATCACTTTAAGGCCGACAGTCATAAAATGTTTGACATAGACATAATGTTTATGACGCATGCATAACACTATTATGATACTGTAATGGCATGCTTATGACACCGGCGTCAAGTAAAGCGTTACCAAAACCACCACATGTGTAAACAAGGCCTGTTTTTCTTCCTTCTGTCTTGCAGTGACTGGTATCACCGTGAGACGAGAGAAAGAGATGGATTCGGTAGCGGGCGGCTATCTTTCGAAAGGCCAGCGTAAGTATGTTTGCAAAGTGGACCTACAGCATGTAGACACGGTTACTTACCGCATACTGCACTCAAGACACAGCTGTGCAAATTCAAGTTTTCAAGTGTCTGGTTGTCTTTCTTTTTTTTATTCTACATCAGTGCCATGTTTTTGTTGTTGTTTTGTTTTAAGATTTCCTTCCTGTATATTGTATTTTTTTGACATACTTTTTAATGTCACATTCAGTCACTTTTTGTCAGGGTTTTTTATATCTCTACATTCAACCGAATCAGGCCAGACTGTGCCCAGAATGACAACTGCAAAACAGAACTTCAATTTCCACACCTTTTACATTGTTTTAATTATGTTTTAGCTTAATGTTACTCGTGCTTTTTTGTTTGTTTTAAAACTAGGTCTGCACAGCACAGCCTGTAACTGTAATTATTCATTCAGCAGATAATAGTTACAATGATCCACTCTCTAGATAAGTTATTTAAAACCTTATGTTTAAAAATAATACTTATGGAATCATCTGTTTCGACCTTTTGAGATTGTTGGTTGATGCTGTGGTTTTGTCTAATGAAAGCATTATGGAATGTGATGCCTGTTTGTGCCAATTTCACTTTAAAACTAGATCAGATTTAATGACTTGGAGAACCCATAGGGATGGTACAAGTTTTTATGAACTTTAAGTTTTTATGAGTTTTTACTAACCAAAAAAAAATGGACCACTTTATATTAGACAATATTTTTATATGTAGGTAGCCACTACAGTTTAATTTGTATAGTGAATTATAATTACCAGTTGAATGAGAGAACCTTTTGCAACGGTCTGCCTTGTCACATGTGGTCTTTCAGTTAAAAACTTTGTAATATTTTCTTTTGTATGATCATAACCTTGACCTATTCATGTGGGATTTGAAAGCTTGTAGAAGGTTTTTTTTTTAATCTGGCTTGTTTTCTTCAGCATACTGTTTTTAATCCTGTGGATTTCAGTTGATGGATTTAAAAATACATATCTAGCCTACTATCTATATCTGACCAAACCGCATGAAGGTGGTAGAAAACCATCGGCCTACATGGGAAAAAACTGTTACATTGTGAAAACGCTCTTGAGCCTCAGTCACAGCATACCTTGCCTGTACAGTACAGGGGTGCATTTCTGGAAAGTGTGGTTGTTGACAGTTAGCAACTTTGGTAGTTGCCAATGGGAAATTGCATTGCAACCAACAAAGTAGCTAACAAAGTTAGCAACTTTCCAGAAATGCACCCCAGATCATAATCTGCCAAATGCCTAACAGTTGTGGGTGTGAGACCAACCGTAGCAGCCTGCTCCTCCGAAATAGTCAGTACATTCCCAGAGGACTGTTTTTATGTCATTTGGTATTGTTTAACTTTGTCTAGATAAACTAAACTAAATTGTTTTTGTTTTATCTTAACACTGTTAGATAATGCCACTAAGAGTACAGTTTTTTTCCTTCTTATTTTTATAGCAGAAAAAGAAAATAGTGGAGGTTGAAGAGTGCTTTTATTCCCTTTTGAGAATTGACCACTAATATCTATTAAAGCACTGCATCCAAACTGATCTTGACTCTGTCTGTTTTTGCTGATACCACCCATGTCCTCCCATTTTGTCACCTGCGCCATGGAAGTGTCATTGTAGACCATGGATCATGCCGGTGAAGTAGGCGAGTAGTTGCTTTCTACTGCCGTGAATGTTTTACTAACAGTTTTTCCAGACTCTTTTCTGTGTCCACAATTATCTTTTCTCGCACGACAGAAGTAGAAATTAACATTTCTTTGCTGTAACACAATTCCTCTTCATCGTGAGGGAGTGGAATGTTTCTGTGAGGAATCTTTTTGTGCTTACATGCTGAAATATGGGCACTATACAGAACAGATTTGTTTCCATCCAGACTTCAATAACAGGACAGGAAACACAAACATGGGAGATGATTTTTTTAATTTTTTTTGTTCTACATTTACAAGCCAGAACAGGATTTAACAGGCCATAAAGCATCAGGTTCAAAATAAAATAAAGCAGGACTCTAATGTTTCCACCATGTAAAAGCTTGAGGAGGAGGATCTCAAGCACAATCACCAGACATACCATCACAATGTTGCAAGCTGAAGGTTCTATTTGATGAAGATGTCACAATGAGCTGTGTTGCGGACAAGTCAACAATGAACACAAGGCCTACTGAAATGACATGCAAAAATATCTTCTCTCCTCAAAGATTTAAATAAATTTTAATATATATGTAGATGCAATAATATATATTTATATCTTTTGTCAAATAAATAATTTACCTACTCTTATTTACAAAATACACCCCCTACTGGATTTGATTCTGAGAAAAGATCGTTTCACACATTGAAGTACACAACATGCATTTGATTACATCAAAAACGATAAGTTTTGTTTTTGTAATCTTCCAGAGTTATGACATATTTTTCCCCGAACATGAAAATGTTCCAAATTTCAAACTACACACTGAATGGTACTGTACACAAAAGAAAATGAAAGAATTACTATAAAAATTGGTCTCTTTTTTCAGGCTTGACGATGTGCTGTTACAATCAAAAACCATCTTTGCATCATAAAGCCACCAACAACAGTAGTAATGCTAGGATTTAAAAACTCAGGAGCAAACGGCTACACCAGCCTCTACAAGCAGCCTTGGAGATACCAACATTCTTTCCCTTATAAAATGTTTCCTTCAAAAATGACATGTAGCATCCCTCTGTGATGATGTTTACTGTTGACCCCACTCGCGTGATGGGGGGGCCAAGTCTGTTTCGCACTATACTGTCCAGCAGAGGTGAGGTGGGGGTGTGGAGAGGGGAATGGAGGGGTCTGGGGCTTCTTGGTGAGTGTAAACCACAGCCAGTAGTGCACACTGTGGGGTCTTCTCAGAGCTGTGCTTGAGGCACAGTACCAGAGACGATGGGGTCCTGGGTAGAGAAGAAAGACAAGAACAACTTTCAATAATTGCAAACAAAAACAATCATGTCATTTAGCTCAGATGACATCATGGGATTGACATTTGGCATGCTCCTCTGAAGGCTCCATAGTGTTACAGAGCGGAAAAGCAATACAATGTCAATATCAATTTTATTTCTGAAATGCAGCAGTGCATCAAAGTGCTAATCAAGACAAATGTTTGCCGGTCAATAGAAATGGAATCAATTCACCATCATGGTTTCCCCAAGGATCCCAATAATCCAATGACACGTTTTGTTGTACGTCAGACACATAAACACTTTGAGCGCGCTGTGATGATGTATGAGAATTAACATTTTGGGTCTCTCTCTGCTGACCGATGACAAGACTGTATGACACGATGATGCTTCTTGGTGGGATGGGGGAGCAGAGTGTGACCTCTCTGTTCTAAATTAGATTTCCAGTGGTCTGTTTCCCTGAGCTTGGTCAAAGCTGGTCTCCATTACTTTGCTAGTCATTAGAGAATGGAACCATAACTACAGTTGCCATAGCGTTGGATAGTGTTACAGAATGCGGGTTCAGCTTCAGCTCACCAGCAATCGCTACAGAATGCTGTGTCAACTCGGCTTACCCTTTTTTTCTCTCCTGTCGACGAACTGCTTAGAACAGACCACAGTCCTTAAGGTTTTCTTTGATGATAATGTCTGTCACAGCGTTGAACACGATTTCCACGTTCTTTGTGTCGGTGGCACAGGTCAAGTGGGCGTAGATCTCCTTGACTCCCTTCTTCATGTTCAGGTCCTGGAACTGCTGCTTGATGTAATTGGCGGCGTCATCGAATGTATTGGGGCCTGTTGTGAGTAAGAACACAAGAAGGAATTATTCATTCATTTATTTAGCCACTGGTGTAACGCAAGTACTTTAGGCCCCCCTACAAGCTACCAAGAATGGGTCCCTGAACGGAAAAAAGGGCCTAACATCATGTGGAGGGGGCCCGTTTCTTCAAGTCAAGGGCCCATGTAGGCCCCCCGCCTCGTATGGGCCACCCTGCCTCGCGGGGCCTGCGGAGGTATACTTTACTATAAATGCTATGATTCCACTTCATGAATAGCAAAGCAGCTCGTTATCTACCGATAATTATTAAAGGAAATGCTGGGATCGGCACTGTACTGCATATGAGTTTTGCCTACACTTCTAAACTTAACCGTTTCCATGGGTTAAAGACCGCAATGCACTACTAAAAGAGGCCAAAGAAGACAACCCGTGGACATGTCTACATGCTTACGGTACAGTAGATCCTATTCAGGTTTTAATGTCTTAAGCTGAATACCTAAAATTCTTCTTTTTTTGTTTTACTTTCTGCACATACCATCATAGTCAGGGAAGCAGATGCTGAGATGGACCTTCTTGATCTTCTCCTCGAAAAGATCTTTCTTGTTGAGGAAAAGCACAATGGAGGTGGTGGCAAAGAATCTGTGGTTGCAGATGCTGTTGAATAGATGGAGGGATTCGTGCATGCGGTTCTGAAACAAACGGAAAGAGAAAGAGAAGGGAGAATGAAGAAAAAAGAGAAATGAAAATTAGAACCTGACAAAAAAGGAGGAAGGCATTAAGGTGTGTGTGTGTGTGTGTGTCTGTGTCTGTGTCTGTGTCTGTGTCTGTGTCTGTGTCTGTGTCTGTGTCTGTGTCTGTGTCTGTGTGTGTGAGAGAGAGAGATGAATGTTACACAGTGACAATAAAGAAGGAAGTCCCCAAGTGAGACATCAGTGATGCCCATGGGGGACTTTCAGTCTTTTCTTTATATGTGTGACCCAGGGGACTTATTATTTTGGTGTCATCTCTGTAGGTCTGAATATTTTCCATGCTCATTATCACTCCCCCCCACCTCGTGGAGAAAACAATTAAGTTTCCCAGCTGTCAGCCTAGCCACAACCATTTTTGGGGGACTATTCTTCATTCACCATCCAGTTTGCAAATGAGAAAATGACTTTATAATTGAGCTTTTGCGAGATATTGAAATATAATGCTGTTGTCAGTGATGTCATCACAACGTATTACGTCCTGGTACGAGGCCACAAGCACAAGTGGAGGACGCAAGGTCACATATTGGAACGCACACATTTACAACGAACGTCTGTCAAAGAAGAAATAAGAGGGCTGTGTGTTACTTATTCCTTCAGAAGTCACTCGCTTGCTACAACTTAGCTGTTCTCCCCTCTGGGAACTGTAACGGATGCCAACTAGCAGAGTTTGGTGAATTGCAATGAGAATGATTGAGAATGATTGCAAACCTCACTCTCTGAGCCTTATACAGATAAGCTGATGACTGAACAGTCTCTCATGCTGGATATTTGTTTGCATGGGTTTTCTTTATTTATTTATTTTTTGTCTTTTTTGACTTTATTGATGACAGGATAGTATGAGAGGTGGACAGAAAGCAAATGGGAAGAGAAACGGGGAGGGGTCGACAAATGACCCGGGCCAGGAATCGAACGCGTGCCGGCTGCATGGCAGACGAGTGCCCTACCGTTAGGCCACGGCAGGGCCATACTGGATGTTTGTTGTGAGGTCTGGGGTTCGAACCACCAGACCTAATCACAGCCCTCTCCGGAAGTTGCAGTAGGCAGGCTACCAGACCTAATCTCACTTGTGATTAGGTCTGGTGGTAACCAGGCAAGTCCGAACCCCCCAACGTGGAAGAACCGCACAGAGAGATGACCTCTCAAGAGATGACAACTCACCACTTCGTCATCCTCCACGAGCACCATGTCGTAGGCGCTGAGGGCTCCGCAGAAGATGATGCAAGTTACACCCTCGAAACAATGGATCCACTTCTTCCTCTCTGACCTCTGGCCACCCACATCGAACATCCTGGTAGTGAGGAGAGAGAGAGAGAGAGAAAGAGAGAGAGAGAGAGCGATATATCTCATTATTGACTATGTCGATGTCTCAATATTTCCACAAATCACAGATATGACAGGAGTAGCCTTTTTTTTTGGGGGGGGGGTAGCCTGGTTCCTACCAGACCTTCGTGTGTGTGCTCTGGAGCCCCCTGGTGGCACTCCAAACACACACATCGGTCTGGGAGCATGTGGCAGGATTCAATTTCTGGACTCAAAAAATAATGCCGAGCATGTATCACTTCAATATCACTGGCAGCTCACATTGAGGAGTCACAGGTCATATTATAGACCATATTGACGCTTTAGAGATCAACAGAAAATGGTTTTGAAAGAATTTGTTGATATTGAAGCAATAAATGCTGCGATTTTTTTTTGACTGTAGAAATGGAATCCTGCTACATGCTCCCAGACCTAGTAGTGGAGCTCACAAAGCTGTGTGGAACTACAGGTCGGGCAAGAGCCAGGCAAGGGGGGGGGGGGGGGGGGTTGACAGTAATCTTGTGTATTGATGAGTTGTGATTTAAGGATTAGTGGGATTGGAGCACTTTTTTCACATTTCAAATTGGTCCCTGGTATTGTGAAGTTTGGGAATGGCTGCCGTAGACTATTGCATAGAAGGCTGGCTCACCTGAAGCACAGCTCTTTGCAGTTAAAGTTTTCCTCGATGATACCAGTGGTCTTGACTCGAGAACGCAGCACGTCCTGCTCGTTGGGGAGGTAGTCTGGTGAAGCAATTCGGTCCAGATCTGCCAGGTAACTGTGGAAGGTAGAAAAGTTCGACCAATTAGACGAGTGATAAGAATTGGTTTGGTCCAGTTGTTTTTTAAGTTGTTTTTTAAGGGAAAGCAGTGGTAGTGAGAGACAGGGGAGGATAAGGACATGACCTCAGGCTGGAATCCGACCTAGGTCCCTGGCATAACAGCATGGTGCTTTAGATGTTTCAGCCAAGGCCGAGTTTGCCTTTTGACGGGAAGGATGCCGGTTCAATTCCAATACCAATAGGAATCATGTGGGTAATCTGCAGTTCCCTCATCCATGCCTAAAGTGCCTGTGATCAAGGTATGTATCCCAACATTTCTCCTTCTCAGTTGTTCCTCTCGTGTATATAATCTTTTGCCTATCAACATGTTCTGCAATTATCTCCACCAAATGGTTTATGTGTTTGTCATCTAGCTGTACAGTATGCGATACATTTTTATGTATTTGTGATGGGAGTGACCATCATTAGGGTTGTGGGTATGTTCTGACTCTCATGCCAACGAGCCTGGCTCGAAGCTCTGGTGGTGGTGTCAGAGCCCCAGTTTGGTCAGGGTTCGAGTCCCAGACGGGGAGCTCTATATACCCCCTATCGCTATACGTAGTATGGAAATGGCACTCACTATCCTGCAGAGTCGTTCAGCTGGAACTCAGCGGCTCTCTCGAAGGCAGCCTGCACGCCGGAATCCGCCCAGAGTCTCTTGATGACGTCCGACAACTCAGGAGGCATGGTGCCCTCCTCGGTGGAGTCAGACAGGTTCTGGAGTTTCTGGCCATCTTCCTGTGTTCCCGAACGTAAACAGAACACAACCACATTGGAAATTCATTAGTGGAGTTAGAATAATGCTGTTCAATTGCACACATTATTTTTTCCATTGTTTAGTGAACACCAAGAGAGTCTCATAATACTCTTTTAGATTTGGGAGTCTTACCTCCCAGGGTACCAGTGTGGATGTGAGTTACCCTTACACCTTGCTGAAGGTGGGCTTAATCCTATGTTTCCCGGTCATTTTGTATGAGTTTATGTTAAAGAATGGGTTATGTTGAAATGTTATGAATGGCAATCTAAAGCACAATTTAGATGCCCAGGTTAGGTTAAGGCATGGACCAGGTATGCAGGGAAACCAACCATGGCAAGGGGGACAAAGGGGTCAGTTGTCCCTGGCCCAGAGAGAGAGAGGCGGCCAGAATTGAGACTTCATTACATCGTATGTATTGATTTGCGGGGGGAGTGAGTTTGGTAGTGAGCACATTGGATAGCATAGGAGCTGAGGCATAGGACTCATCACACAGGGAGCAGAATAAGGCATTTACCCACTAACCCGGTTAGAACAGAACTTTGGGGTTTTTTTCTCTCTCTTTACCCCGGGCCATCTTCAGTTCTAACAGGGTCTATTTTGGAATCGCCTCAGATTTGGTTCAAGGCGTGCGGAGCCTAGTTCCACTGTAGGTATACTGCCACTGTCTGGGGGGATGTGGCTATTCACTAACCTGTGCAGCTGAGGAGCCAAAGTTGATGGTGAGCATCTCCATGCCTCTGATGATGGCCAGGGCGGACTGCAGGATGTTACCGTAGATGACGGCCCTGAACTCCATTTGCTCTTCTTTCGTATAACCACCTTGATGAAGAATTCTGAGAGAGAGAGAGAGAGAGAGAAGGGAGGAGGGAGTTACGGGTTAAAATCCTTTTCATCTTTGCCTGTGGTGTGATCATATAATGCGATCTTATGGATAAATGGACAATGGTATTATTAGCGTGAGCATGGCACAGTGTTTTCATTCTGATTTGTTAGCATCCACCTCTAACTTTCTGCATGTTAACATTTGCTCATGGTGTTATGCATGCTTGTTTAATACTTTGATATCTAATGTGTGAGGGTCAAGGGTCCAAGGGTGTCACCAAATGAGGAGGGGGTTAGTATTGATTCTAAAGGCCTGGTACTGACAAGTTAGGGCCATTTATAGTACACTGTAAAACATTGTTTCCAGGTAAACGTGGAAAAAGTAAGTTGCCTTGCTGCCTTAAGTTTGTAAGTTAACTCAGCTTGAGAAAGCCTTGAGTTGAGTTAAACCTCAAGTTGAGTTAACTTACAAACTTAAGGCAGCAGGGCAAGGTAGCTTTCTACGTTTAACTGTCTTGCAATGTTTTACAGCATATCTCCTTGGCAAATCTGAGTTATCTGTTCATAACTCATACTCACTTCATCTGCTTGACAATGGTACTCTTCCCAGACTCACCAGCACCTGTTTGGACACAAAAGGAGTTCAGTGAGTACTTCATTTATTTTCTTTATCCTTCTCTTCTTTTATATCTGTTTCTTTTTTAAGTTACTTTTATCTTCTTTTCTTTTCTTTCCCTCAGTTTTACCAGGGATAACCTGAAGATGGTCAAAACAGCAGATTACATGCGCATAATCACATTACTGTGAAAAAAAACAATGATTGACACCTAACCACTCAATTTTTCAGTCATCAGATACAACTACGCCTTCTTGGTTGATACTTTGTTGATACAGCATTGCAGACTGCAAAATGCAGGAAACCCACCTGCCCCCTCTGATTTTACATGATAGCTTTCATTTTTGTGATGCACATCGTGAGCTGGCCTAAGTAACCATGGTGATTGCTGGATGTGGTTGTGGTTGCAGAAAGATGTACGGCATGCGTTTCAAGAAATGTTTCTTCAAATTCTCAAGACTAGTAGTGACCTTGTTGGGATTTGCGAGAAAGGCTTGTGTGTGCATGTGTGTAGAGAAAATCCTCCTGTGGCTTCCTGCACTTGTCAGAGTTGCCATTACCAGCCTTGGGCAGTAGGGGGCCTTGAGCAGTCGCAACATCAGCAGCAGCAGTAGTGTACCTGTCTCTACAAAGCTGCTCATCTACCATCCTCCCCCCATCATCCGATGGTCCCTCCCCATCTCCCCACCTAAGGCTGCCATGCTCCCTGTGCCCGACCCGTGAGCAAATTAGCCAGGAAGGACCTGCGTCATCGCTGTTACCTGAGTGACTAATCGCGGGCTTAGCTGCCCATCCTGATTAGCAGGATGATGGTTCTAATGTAAATTTCCCCGATAGACCCATTACGCCTCTAATGGCCTTACAGGGCCCTGCAGAGGAGCACAGACAACCACATCAAAAAAATAAAACTTCAGGGAAGTTTAATGGAAAAAGCGGCACACATTTGACATTTCGAATTGCAGAGGTTGCCTGGAGCCTGGGTAATCTGTCTGATCAATGTGTTCAATCTGATGTAAAACAAAAAAACACAGCATTTCATTCTCCGGGTGCACATGGCTAAGTTCAATTTCTTGTATATGTCATGTACTGCATGGTCTGTGGTGAATTTGAAAACTTCATCCTGTTTTTAGATGTATTCCAAGGCCGTTGTGAGGATCATCATCATCCCTTCAAAACACAAATAGACAAGTTGCACAAACATAATCTCTCGTCCATGTTAAAGAGCTACTGCCAATGTACCATAGATTTAAAACGTAGGCTAGTGTTTCAGCTTTCAGTGTAAATATAGCAAAGATGGACGCCCCAACTTCAACAACCTTCTACAACTTAATGCATATTCAAATCATGTCAGTACTAGCACCACTAGCACTAGCACTGTCACAGTCAACCCTAAGTCGAAAGCCAAAGAGGAGATGATTATGAAATGTCAAATGGACAAGAAACATGGGGGATAATAGGGTTAGTGAGAGCCTACAGGAAAGCCGTGCAAATCCTGTCCCAACACTTCCTGGTTACTAAACGGCCTGTGACAGTGGCCTCTGAACTTGTGTGCATTGCGAGTTTTTGGGAGCCATCCATCCTGTTTCATGGATAGTGATGATGATTACTCATTAATACATTGGATACAGTTTGATATTAAATGTGTGCCCCTTTTGTGATGTCACACATTTAAGCCAATCAATGACGGACAATCAATCACAGTCAGAGGCCATTCATCACATTTAGAGCTTTCATCACAAATCACAGTGGAATCCAGTGCGATGTGTCAATGCACCGCTGTAAATATTGTCACATTATTCATTGTTATTATTATTATTATTATAAAGCTGCAGCACACTATGAGAGGCTGTACTGTAAGCAGCCACTCAGAGGCAGAGGATCTCGACTTAACCCATCGCAGTAATCGGATTTAACCTTCACTGTCAGTCCACCCTAATTCATCTGAACCTTGAGGTTATGATCCCTTAAGCAGATAGGGCCAATGACTGGCCTTGCGCAGGAAGAGAGCAAAGCAACTTTCAAAATGAAACTTTCACTTTCCTGCATCAATGATTGTAGTGGTACAGAAAAATACCCTTACTTTCCACCTTTAAAAAGGTGCACATCCTCGACAGTACACTGGGAAAATCCAAATGATACCCTTTTCTTGCATAATCAGATTAGTTAGCCAATCAAAATGGGGTTCTTAATTAAAAAAAAAATAGGATTAAATGAATAATGTAAATATATTACAAAACATGTGTATGATCTGGTTGCTACTAATGTAGCAAAACCTTTTGCTATGTCTGGATTTGAGTCTGTTGCCTCTGGACATGCATTGATTGCATAACATGACATTTCACATCTGAACACGATGACCGGTTCTCCTCATCTATAACATTTTTGACAAATAATGTAAGTGCAATTACCCAGGTGTGGTTGGTGTGTCTTGTTAAGACACTCTGTGCGTTTGCTGGTATTACACAATGAGGCCACCTGCACAAGTAGCAGTGTTCCAGTGGCCCGTACACCTTCCACCATGATGCACTGACCACTAATTTACATCTGTTCCAAGCTGCCTTTACATCAGTGCCAAGCTGTTATTAGTTTAGAACAGTTTGTGTTGAAAATGTCATCCCATCTGTGTAAAATGATTATATCTTGTACTGTATATGGCCTTCAAGTCTTAGTGATGCTCTTATGTTCCCAGTACATGCACAAAGCACAGTGGCGAATGCAACATCATTTTCTTACAACAGTGTCTTTGCATCTGAAGATACCTTTCATCACCCATCGGGGATATGCCCATGTTTGATGCTTGGATGTCTGCCAAGATGTATAAGGACAGGTAAGGGACACTTGTCTTAATCTGCAGCCCTAAAGAAGGCTTGACTTCACCGTGAGGACAGTTTCTGTAAGCACTTAATACTTTGTTGTGTGTGTACGTAAAGTGTGTTTTCTTTCACAACATCTTTAACCTTCGTCCAGCCTTAAATATTAATGCATATATAAAACCCATTCAATCTGCACCTAAAAGCAGCTATAAGAATACAGAAGACTCAAAACCATGGCCTTGCTGAAAGTCTCAGCCTTCTAGCTCTCGGCAATGAAACAGAAGCCACAACAGACTCTGAGAACAAAGCTAAACTCACGTCCCTACCCACATGAATTATAAGAGAAAACCACTACTCCATCACCTTGCTCTCTCAACGCTAAAGATCTTCTTAACACCATTCTGTAAATGCATATAACAACTCAATTCACACTAGCAAAAGACTTAAGTCAAAGTCAAAGAGTGGTGGTGGTGGTGGTTGTGGGAGGAAAAAAAACTCAGACAAGAAGCTAGAGATGATCGCCTTTTTTCACAACCAACTTCCAATTTTGCTGAGCTCTGAAACAGAAGCCCATTCATTTCATAGCCTCCCTGCAGAGTCCTCAACCCAAGCACTTTTACCATTGGGACCATACACAGACTCAGGGGTAGAGACTGCTCAGTTCTTTGATCATTCATTGGTTCTGCTGCCATACATGGGCAAAAGAACCCACTGATTTGAAAGTGCTATGTTCTCTAGTCTAGTTCATTAAAATGCTCTACGTGGCAGGAAAAAAAAAAAACAAAGATCCACCAGATCCACCACAAGCCAGCCATTCCATCCATCGTGGATATACTTTTAGGTGTGGGATGATGGGGACATGTCCTGTCCATAACACTTCTCTTGAGATAAACCTAGCTGGTCCCCAACACGTTATTGCAAATTTAAAAAAAACCCTCAACCCAGGCAATTTGCCATATTAAAGGACTCCAGCCCATTTCAAAATGCAGTTGTAATGCTCAAACTACCCTGGACTTGTCAGTACCTGAGATGTTTTTTTTTTCTTCAGCCTTTTCCGAGATCCTGGTCATTGTAATGACCACCACTTTCCAAGTCAAACCTTGACCTACGCTATGTATGTGCCAGCCATCTTACCCAGCAGCAGCAGCTTGACTGTCTTGGACTCCTTGTCTGCTTCCTCGGCCAGCTGCTTCTCAAGCTCTTTGGACTTCTTGTCCTCGGCACTTCCACCGGCTCCCATGGCTGCAAGCTTCCCCGGCTAAAATCCTACACGTCCTGAGGTTTCGGCAAAAATGCGTCTCTTCTCGTTCTCTTCCCCCTCTTGCAATGGGATGCAACGCACACCTGAATCAGCTGTGGCGGTGCTGCTTGCTTGCTTGCTTGCTTGCTTGCTGTGGGAACAGGTGACCTCAGAGTGGAGTGTGGTGCAAGAGACTGTGAGGGATCAGGAGGCAGCGTCACTAAGAGTCCTGTTGGTACACTCCCCTCTCCTGCTGATGCGCCTGGTCCAACTGCTCCAAACCCTCCTGGCCAACGAGGCGTGTCTTTCGACTCCTGATGGCTCAAACAGACTCCTTAATTCCCTTCTCTTGCCACAGCCCTCTAATGCCTTAGGTTCGGATTGGGGAGGGGTTTGAAAGAAGAGCTTCCCCTGTGAACCGGCCAATCCAATTAGGCCTGCTGCTAACAAGGACAAGTAAGTGAAGGTTGAGGGAAAAGTGAAAGACATAAGCTCAAAGCTCAAGAGTACTCACACATATACACAAACACACAGTCTGGGTGATTTTGAGTTGGGGTTGGGGTTGGATGGGGGGTGTTGGTAGGAATCTTGAGTAAAGTAATCAGTGCTAGCCCTGCTGTGGACAAACTGTGGTCCTCTGCTGGCCCTTCCCCTTCTCTCTCCCCCACTCGTTTCCTGTCACCACCTTCACTGTCCTATCATAAATAAAGTCAACAAGAAAAAAAAATCTTTGAAAAAGAAAAAAATAATCAGAGAGGCCCCCCCCACTCCCCCCTAAATTAACTCCAGCCCACCGGATAAATACTGGAGAAAATTCTGTTTGGCTGGTAGAAAGGTGGCTCCCACTTTGACTAATAGTGAGTGTACGTTTAGCTAGTTAGTAAGATTTAACATCTTCTAACCAAATGAAAAACGTTAATTTATTACCCTAGCTGCACCTGTGTAATATCATACTACTGGTGTTGCATCTGTATCAGTATTTCTACTTCTACTTTAAAGGACCAGTTCAGTCAATTTCAATATGCTGTTGTGTTGCTCACGCTACCCTTGACTTGTCAGTGCCCGGTGATGCCACATTTTTTGGCTAAGCCCTTTCCGAGATATGAGCTATTCTAATGGAGGCAGAGTTTGTTTACATTTTTTTTTAATTAACATAGGCCTATTCCAAATATTTTCCCAAAAGGTACCGCTGTTTGCTAGTTGTCTGCTGATGTTGTATAACCTTTCGGATGTTTTTGGGAATAAATAAAAATGTTTTTTTGAAATGTAAACAAAGCACTGCCCCCATTACAGTGACGAAGATCTCGGAAAAGGCTGAAGAAGGGAGAAAAAAAACTCAGGTACTGACAAGTCCAGGGTAGTGTGAGCATTACAACTGCATGTTGAAATTGACTGAACTGGTCCTTTAAGCAACTTTGGTGATTAGTGATAGTTACCCTTGAATGAAACCCCTTAATCTCTGAGGTAAAAAAAGATCACGTCCCACGTCAGATGTCTGCACGCCTCAGAGAGTCACTCACTTGCTCACGTGAAGCACGTGAAGCTCACTGAAGATTACAATTGATGAAGGCCTATGGCCTCACCAAGAACCTCTCTGCAGGATAAACATTTTGACTATCGGTCTTTGGTTGCTTGCCATACATCTGCCACAATTTATGTAGAGGTGTATAAAGTAGAAGTATAAGCACTCTTACTGATATACGTAATTACAACACTAATGCAGGATCTTACATACCGTAGTTAGTTCATACATCAGTTATTCCACTGTGAATAACTGCACGCAATGTGTATCTCATGTGGTAGATACACAGTGTGAGTACTTCTAATTCTACTTTATACACATCTGATTTTATGTTGTGTTTAATAAAACACAATACACTGTTGATCCTTCATCTTTATTGCTGGCCAGGGCCTGCCGACACAGACAAGTTACAGGTGCTTGATGGATCTTTTGTCCTGAGATGACATAAGGCAGGGGTGGGGCACCTATGTCTCAAGGGCCTTTTATCTGGCCCCTATATAATTTGAATGAAATATTACATATTTACATTTGCAATACAATTAAGGTACAGTATATCCAGGGGACCTAGATTGGTGGGGTCTGTTTTAAAGGCCTAAATAAAGGCTTAATGTGCGTCGGGAAATCCTGGTTTGTGTTCATAGCATGCCCCTTGTAGGACTTTTACAGCCCTTGGAGGAATTTGAAGTGGCCCCTCGTATGGAAAAGGTGTCCCACCCCTGACATAAAGACAAGATAGCCAAGCAGTAGACTCTAGCCAGGCTGTGCCCTCCTAGTGACGCAACACTTTCAGCGTTGCAACTAGGCAGGTCAAGAGCAATGCAAGTACTTTCTGAGTTCCCGAAAATACGGGAACTCCTCCCACTTTGTCGATAAGCAAACAGCCATAAGCAAACCAAGGGAGGCAGGTCAACCATGCCGTTTGGGAAATGTTAATTATTATGGTCTTGGTCAGACCAAGTCTCGAAGAAATTTGAACGTTGATGAAAATCAGGCTAGTAGACTCAGGTAAGCACCCAAAAGACCCAGGTACATTTGTGTACCATGTAACCCGTGCCACGCAAAGTCATGTAAGACAATGGGGATGGCATGAGGGTAGAGAGGGTGTATTCAGGTCAGTGAGCTTCTCTTTCTGGTATGGACACATTTAGCTTGTTGGCACACCCTCAGTTGTCTGCATTAATTAGGTGCAATTTGTCGCCAGACCAAGTCTTTGTCTTTCAGTCACATGACATCTATTGCAGCATGCTGCATCGTTTGGGCCTAATGGTTTTTACTTTGGTGATCAAGATTTGGCAAAATACCGACCTATGTGTTGGGAAAGTGCTATAGAAAGAAGTCATATTAAGGTTCCGAAACACAAACTCAGAGCAAAGACCAACTTTGTTAAACTCTACTGTAAGTGTTATCAGGCATTTGTGTTGTCCCCAACTGTTGCAATAGAACAAATTTAAAACGGATGTCGGGAGAGCTAAGTCAAGTAAACTGACTACCAAGAACAGGCCAGCAGTGAGAACAAAATTGTGGCTTGTGTGCAACGGGTAATAATAAATAGTTAATCTCAGCTGTACGATAAGGATTCTGAAGGATGATAGAGAAAATACTGTAATTGCTAAATGGTTCATCTTTTATGACTACTTAACAAATAATACATGAAAGCAGTTTCATTCACCCTCTTTTTTTGCCACAGGGCGCTTAGGCCCTCATTCACAGTTTTAGTTGACATTAGACTATTAGAATGTCAAAGAAATGTATCTGTGACAGTGTTATGGTAATGTGTTGTAAAGCATGTGGATTTATTTAGTGTGTGGTAGGGTATTTTGAAATGTTTGAGGAAGAAAGGAATTAGAAAACTGCCATTTCCTCTAACCCTAATCACTACCGCACCACAGTAGCAGCTTTGGACCAGATGCTCTCCTTCTCTCCACTGTACGTACGTGTGTGTGTGTGTGTGTGTGTGTGTGTGTGTGTGTGTGTGTGTGTGTGTGTGTGTGTGTGCGTGCGTGCGTGCCTGCCTGCCTGCCTGCCTGCCTGCCTGCCTGCGTGCGTGCGTGCGTGCGTGCGTGTGTGTGTGCAGTGTCCGTGTGTGTGTGTGTGTGTGTGTGTATGCAGTGTGCGTGCGTGTATGCAGTGTGCGTGCGTGTATGCATGCGTGTGTGTGTGTGCGCGTGCGTGCATTTAACCTTGCACAGGATCAATAGATTACATAAGAGACACTAAAGTAAAGTGTGCAGGACATCGCTGATCCTCTGCACTGCCCCTCCTTGTTCCATCCTCTGCTCTGCTCTGTTTTGCACTCTGGCACAGACACACTTCCTGTTGCTCAATAGGTGATGACCAGCAGATGTGGTAGACAGAATGCGCTCACTGCTCATTGCATTTCCTATTGCCACACAGAAGAGAAAATATCATTGGCAGTAGGGCTGGGCTCTAAGATATCAAGACAAGACATACCAAGAGGTTTTGTTACTAAGAAGAGAGAGTAGCTTGTCAGAGAACAGCAAGAGAAAATAGTGCATGACAAGATGTTTCATTTGCCAATTGACTGATACTAAGGCTAAGACTAAGTTTTTACCGCAAGGAAGAAAATATATTAAATACACTACATTCCCAAAAATATACATACTTCAAATAATTTAAAAGTAGGTATGTAATATTCAAAGTGCAATAGAATGTATAGATATAATTTTGGTGTGTTGTCACTGACTGTTCCCAAGCTGATGTCTAAAGTGGTGGGTGTCAACGCCCCTGTGAGCTGCTCGTCATAAGCCTCCCAACGCTCCCTTGACCTCATAATAAGCCTGCCAATGCCCCCCTTGTGAAATATACCAATTTTTTTTTAAAGTGTCCATGTAAAAAAGGCAGGTTGAAGAAAAGGGATGATGAGTGAAGGAGTGAATCATTTTTCATTGTCTATGGTGGTTTAGCGTTAAGCAGCCTGATGGCTTGAGGAAAGAAGGTGTCCCTTAGTCGACAGGTGTGGGCACGCATGCACCTGTATCTGTGGCCAGATGGTAGTAGGGCGATGTGTGTGTAGCTGGGGTGGTGTGGATCCGATAGTGTTTGGCCTTCCTTAAACACTGTTGGTTGTAACGATGGGTTCCCTAATGTTCCTCAGGGGGCTGTATAGCCCCCATTGACAACCCCCTGTCTAAAGTATGAGACCTGCAACTGAATTGAAAACAGCCATTGGAGGAAGTAAATGCTGGAAAAATACCAAGGAAATTGTGTGTGACTTGCATTGTCAGCAGTGTCTGGACCATAATGGAAACAAACTAAAGCAAATGAATGTCTATATTCAATCACAGTCACACTTGAATTCAATTTGAATTTAATAATCTCTGGTTCTTTCATTCATAATTTCTCATTTTCAATGTTAAATTGCAATGATACGTGTGTATACCATTTTTTGATGCACCCTTCAGAGGAGTTCCTGACAGTCAAGAGGATTTGGTGACCAATGATTGACACCTTGATGCAGCTTGACTTGCACAATTAGCAATTCAGAGAGGAGTCCTCATAGTTCTTCATTCACTCCACACCACAGTCCCGAGGGGCCACAGTTCAATGGGAAGTTTCTGAGAACACTCATCATCTCACTTAAACTTTTCCCTCTTCACCCTTAAATCACCTGGCCTCTGTCACTTTCTCCTCTCTCCCAACTCCTGCCTACCTAAACCACAGGAGCAGGATTTTGAACACACGTCACTACCATGTTCAGAGACTTGTCTTGATCGGCTAGCGTAGGGTGCTGGGGTCTCAAATCTCCTAAAGGAGCAATAGAGCCAGGACTGGACCGGGAGTAAAAAAGGCCCGGGCATTTTTGGCTTTAACTGTCCCCTCACACATACGAGCCATTGTTCGTATTGCATCCTACTTCACTCAGTCTACGTTATATACTGTGTTGAAGATGGACGAATGGTTCCCTCTCCCACTCCCTCTAAACTCCAGGCCAGTCGACAAACAAATAACAACAGTATTGGCCCCTATCGGCACACCGTGAAAATGCCCTGTAATTCTAAATGACCAGTCCAGCACTGAATAGAGCGGGGCTAATCATGGTATCCTAGCTTTCGCAGCCCTCTCCAATCCCATTACAGCCTGCCCGATGCTCTCTCCTCTCCCCTCCTCTCCTGCGGCACCGCCTCCCTCCCCGACCCACACCGGGACTTGTTGATCTGTTGACGAGATTACACACCGTGCATAAGTCCTGCATAAACCTTTTTAGGGAGGGGAGGAGAGGAAACGAACGAACGGTCGGCTTATAGGTGGCAGATGGATTCCTTCTCCTCCTCCTCCTGCTCCTCCATCTTCATGTTCTTCTAGCATCTGCTAGCCGGCTGGCTGATGGAAGGAGATGAGGTGACTGACTGCTCAGAACAAGGTCTTAACACAACACAGCATTGTGCACAATGCAACAACTCATTGTCAATCTTTGCTGCTGCTCTACACACAGGTTAAGAGGTGGGACATAGAGGATTATAAGAGAAGCTAGTAAAGGCTAAAACTTAAAGGTGCACCGTGTAATATTTTTAGTTGTTTATTTCCAGAATTCTTGCTGCCCATTTAAAAATGTTATCTTGTTCATGAATACTTGGATACTCATGAATACCACCATTAAGTTTTACTGGGAAAATTGTGCTTTTCATACATGAAAAGGGGGATCTTCTCCATTGTCCGCCATTTTGAATTTACAAAAATAGACATTTGTAGACATGCTGCAAAACATACTGTTCTTTGGTCATACTAATCACTACTGATTTATTAGCCAGTCAATATTCAAGAAAAGCTCAAATTTGGCAAAAGGCAGCACATTTTCAATGAGCAGCATAGTTGCAATACTCTAGCCACAATCTTACACTGTGCACCGCTAAAGAGGTGAAGGGGAGAACATCATTACATCAGGTTATGAACAACACTTCAGATCATGAACTATTTGACACTGTCTAAATGGTGTCTACCTAACCATTGTCACCAATTGTTTGTCTCTCTCTCTCTCTCTGTGTGTGTGTGTGTGTGTGTGTGTGTGTGTGTGTGTGTGTGTGTGTGTGTGTGTGTGTGTGTGTGTGTGTGTGTGTGTGTGTGTGTGTGTGTGTGTGTGTGTGTGTGAGAGAGAGCTGCCTTGGCTAAATGTATGTAAGAATGAGCTATATATGGTTAATATCTGTGTAAGGATGTGTGAAATGTCTTGTGGGCAAATTCTTCTGTATGTATGTATGTATGCTACTTGACACCTTAATAAATAAATGATACTCTACACTCTCTACTCTACTTTTATATGTTCAATTTGGAAGCACCACCACAGCTTGGGAGCAAAGGCATTGTAGGTAGTGTTACTTCCGTGATTGCCAACCAGCTTACAGCACACCTACCTTCAGGAAGAAGGTTAAATCTGACAGACCTGTGCTTAAAAAAGACACACGGCTGCTTCCCCTATCAGGACAGATCGTGTTGGCCTATAGACTCTATTAGAGCCTGCCCTCCGTTGGCCTGTGGTCGCCTTGCCTTTGGATTTGTGATTGGACAGCTCTGTTAATTTTGCAAGTTCATCATGTTTGTGTTTACACTGGTGACCCCCATGGCCGTTTCTACTATTGAGGACACAGAGGTCATGTCCTATGTATTTTTTTTCCTGATAATGTAAAAATGATTTATGATGAAAATCGATGTATGATAATGATAAATTCAATCTGTATACGCCACCCCCATTTATCCTCAAGGCAATGATTAATGGAAACAAACTTAAGAGTTTGACTGAAGTGTTTGAAGCATTCTAAATGTACAGTATGCAGTACAGCATGCAATATTTGACCTCGGTATTTGAAAAGAAATGTCTTGTTATGGCACTGGTGACCTTACCGTGGCAATGACACGTGCTGCGTACCTGAATTTACAGTAATAGTGTTGTTGTCCATTTCTTCTTATTGCAGTGGTGTGATGTAAAACAATATTATGACAGAAAAACATGGTATATGTCTCCATTCACCTGCAGGAATTTAAAAATAGTAAATAATACATTACAACAATGTACGAAAAAAACTTAATTTAAAAAAGAACAGCTTGAAATCTTTTAAAATAGCAAATATTGCATCATACTGAATCAATACTTCTATGTTTCCAACACGTACTGTACATAATCAGTGCATTCTATATGAACATCACATGCACCATTCTACTGGTGCATACCAGAGCACTTTAAAAAAGTCATCAGCGCAGGCCTAGACTGTGAAACAGAGGCCCGTTATAGAGTACGGTCTAACCCTAACCCTAATAATATCAAGTGGCCTGGGTACAGGTACGCTATTTTTGTTCTGGCATTCATGTCCGGCATTGTCCTACCTGCCAGTAGAACTAGAGGCTACCTCCGTGCTTATGCAACATGATGTGACACGCACAGAAGAGGCCACAGCTCTATATTTATATTTAACCCCGGACTAAACCGCACCCTCACAGCGCAGGGCAGGCTAAGCCAGGAGCAGGTGCAGGTGCAGTGCTTATTATAGCTGTGGGGCTCTGGCGTGTGGACATCCATCCATCCTTTAATAGATGTGGGGATCTGGGGCCTCATGTCACTAAGCCTTTCACACTGAATCTTTGCACATGTGAAAATCTGTAAAGATAAATATGCTTAAACATTTTAATGAATCAGTCCATGTATAAACAGATCTTCCTCAAGATTTATACATATTTGTCCGATTTCATGTGAAATTTAGTACACATACACTATTTCATGTCAAGTCAGTGTTGGTACATCTGAACATTTGCATGCAAAGTTATTCAAGTAGCTTTTTTGCGTAAGCAAGCTTCGTACATGAGGTCTCTCGTGTGGGACATCCATCCCACGATAGGTGTGGGGCTCCACCCCTCAAACCCCAGGCGAGGGGCAGGTGCAGCTCTTATTATTGGGGTCCACTTCAAAATCTAATCTCCCGTCCTCCCTTGTGCTTGTGGCCTATAGATGAAGCCGCAAGATGTCATTGACAATAGTTTAGTTCAATATCTCTGAAAAGTTATTTCGTGATTTGTAATTGTGATATTGAATGGGGACAAAAATTGTTTTCAACACGGAGGCGGGGAAACACAAGGTCACAAGCACCAACCCCACACTCCCCCCACCCCTCACCCGCACAAATGCCACAGGGGGCATCACACCACCCAAGTATTTTGTTTTATTAGTTTCCCCTGAGATAGGACAGAGGAGGAGAGATAGGAAGCAAGTTTGGAGAGAGAGATGTGGAAGGGCCGGCAAAGCACCCAGGTCGGCTGCGAAGCAGACGAGTGCCCTACCGTTAGGTCCATGGTAGGGCCTCCTTGGAAATATTTTAACGTGCTCAACGTGCAGCATACATAGTAAGTATGCAGTTCACACTACAATAGGTCAACCAAATCAATATGATGGATTGCTTGGATGAAGCACCTCATGCGCACAGATATACCATATTGTAGGGATGAAGACTAATAGAAATTTATAGCAGTAAATCTAAAAGGGGGGGATTTGGTGGTAGCATGCCATGGAGAATCACTTGAATGTCTTTTTTATTGTTTTATCATCATTAATCTACTTGTCACTAAATATTTGACTCCATCTACGCTAATTCTCCAGATGGACCAAACTGTCATTTCACTCCCTCTTGTTCTTTTGAGTATTGTAATGAAAAGGAAGGAAATCAGGAAATGAAAGGAAATTAAGTAAAACGTTACATGCATAAAATATTTGTTACAGGGAATCTTAATAGAATCCATGATGGTGGCTGTCTGTACATACATCCTGCCTCGGCCGACGCCAAAAGCCAATTACCTGCTGAGCTGTACAAACTGTCCTCCAATCAGGCTGCAGCTCTTGCTGTGGGTGTGAAGCATTGCACATGCACTGCCACACAGTAAGGTACAGTGCTAATTCAACACTTAGAGTACTCTAGGACCTAATCAGGGACCTAGCATTAACTTTTTCACTCATCACGAGCCACTGTGGCTAATGGCATTCCTGAGTCACTAGCCATGCAGCCTTTCTACTCGCTCGACATTCAAATTTCAAGTTTCAAGTTTCAAGTTTAAATTTAGGGAGGGAGGAAATTAGGTTTGTAGCAGGTGTTTAAAAACATTCAGAACAGACAACAATTAGGCTACTAAAAACAGCTCAAACATAAGACTTGGGCTCCTACTTATATCTTTTACCATGTTAGTCAATGTTTAATCACAAAAGGACTGAATTAAGAATATACAGAATTACAAACAGAGTACGCAACTTGAATCTTACTACAAACTTTTTATGCACAATGGCCAACAAATAGATTAAACGTAGGTACAGTTATGTCATGTTCAAGAGGAAACTACCTGCCAAAGTGGCAAGTGACACTAAATTAGTGACCCTAAAGTTTTACCAATATTTGGCTGGTTGGCAGGTGCCAATGTCAAGCCCTGGACCAAATACACTCTAGATGTCATCAAGCGAAGAGAAACTCCAAAGTGCTTGGGAATTGTTGAAAAAATCTTGAAGTTGCTCTTTGGTGTGGGAAAAAACAATGGGTTATCAAGAAGGGGAGTCCAAGGCACTCTTCTTGTACAAAAATATTTAAAAGCCTTTATTTAAACATGGCTAATAAGCAGAGTCTCTGCTCTCGTGTTTTTAAACTTAATAGCCATGTTTAAAAAAAGGCTTTTAAATATTTTTGCACAAGAAGAGTGCCTTGGACTCCCCTTTTTGATGACACTCCGCATGTTAATTTGACTGTGACAGTGTTGCATTAACACCGCAAGATTTGCTGTGCAGGAACCGGTGAGAAAACAAAAAAAAAGAGATCTTGACAGGCCACCACCATCACCACACATTCTTTCAGCTAATTGCCAAAAGATGTCTACTACTGATTATTACATACAAACAAACATTATTTCATGCACACAATTAAAGGATCATTGAAAGGGGTGAGCATTACACTTCCCCCCATTCATTAGATCTTTCACTAGAGCTCTAGTCTTCTTAGCCCAGAATAGCATCATGACGTCATGAAGATGGTAGCTCAGAGCTCTGCGCTGAGAGATTTGTTTACTATACAAAGACCTAAAATTGCAAACACACACACACACACACACACACACACACACACACACACACACACACACACACACACACACACACACACACACAATTGTAACATTATGTAACACTGTTGTAGGTACCACCAGGGCTGGTCTGGAACAAAAAAAAATGTTGCACGACTACTGAGTTTTGGGGTCGCTCTCTGTGCAAAAATGCAAAAATAAAACCTCAGCATCGTCCCCTGGGGCGGTCTACCCTCCAAGAAAAGCACAACACAAATACCTATTTTAATACATGTTCTCTACATGTCTTCTGTTGTCCAGTCTTGCACTTTAAATGTCTGTATGTGTAATTTCAAATTCTTTGTATGACCCGTGCATGTAAAAAAGGACAATAAAGCCGACTTGACTTGACATGCCCTTTATGCCAGATTACCAGATGAGGCCTGGGCTGGGTAGTTACTTGTCACTGTGGCAGTGCCCTGAAAGGATCCCTTTTTTGCAGCACAGTTGCATTACTAGATGGCTTTTTAAAATGTAGCCAACCTTAGGCCTATACGTTTTAATATGGTGGGGTCATTAAGTGTCCGTCACACCCCTATCATTTTTGTACGTAAATGAATGTAAAAATGTACTCTGTGTGACTTTATTTTTCCATTTGTAGGATATACTAAAAATATAACAACAAAAGGATGTTTTTCTCAATATCATGTCTGTGTTTGTTTGCATGTATGTGTTAAGAATTTAACAAAATAATAATTATTAAAGTTTTGCTTCATTTAGTACTTTGTCTTTGCATGAGCCCCCTCTAGTGGGGTTTAACAGCACTGCATATACCATCTCTTGGATAATGTTGGTAAAAGCAATGGGACTCAACTCAAGGAACGCCAACAAGCAGGCTTGGAAAAGTTACAAAAAATACAAGCTTTATTTTTGTTGGCTGATAGAAACATATCTGTTCAGGCAATCAATAATATAAACACAGGGATTTACATTGAAGGATAAACCAGAAGGAATGGGTCCCAAGAATATAACATAACCAAGCCTCCATTTCAAGAACACACACAGTGAGTTAAGGCACCACTTTGAACAACACTTCAAAGGAACTTTGTAAACTACTTCAGCATTTCCCTACACTCGGTACCAAAACAAACAAACAAACAAAAAGTAGTTGAGAAATAGACTCATGGTCTTTTTGTTTTTTACATGTAGCAAATAAACACTGTTACCAATAAACATATTACTTATTCCACCCACTCTTTTAAGACTTAAAAAAAAATGGTTGAACAAAAAAAAGGCTTAATCAAAAACAGTCACATATGTTGCCGAATACAACTTAACGCTTCTTGAACCCACTTCTCAACAGATGAAGAGCCTGCAGTTGTAGAACCAGAAAATTGGGTACACCTGCGCTCTCTAGGCATAATATAAAGAGAGCTCTCCACCGTGGCGCAGGTTGGACATGTGCATCATTGCGGCCAGAGTCACTTATTGTCCCACTCCCCAGGAGTCTTTTATTTTCAGTGTTGTGCTTTTGCGAACACTGTCACAGCTGCTGCATCTCCGTTGTGGACCTTGTTTCATCGCTCATCCTCTCATTGGCTGCGGTTCTCTCTCTCACACACACAGACATAAGTGCTGCTATATTCAGCTAATTGTTTTTAAAAAAGAGTGGAAAAATATCAATCCTGTACAGGCAATAATTAATATAAACAAGTGTTACCAAACAAACAAACAAAAAGCCAAAAAAAACAACAACAAAAAAACCATGGCATGGCATCAGAGGTTTTTTTTTCAAGAAGGAAAGATTTTCTAAGAGACAAGGGGGAGGTGTGATTTTATTTGAAATTGAATTCCATTTGTCTGCCTTTCACATTTGCGAAGTGGTCAATGACTGCATCATAGAAATGTTCACTAGCCTTCAACTCATCCACTACAGCAGAATTAATGGAGATCTGAGCAAGGTTCACGAGCCTGTCTTCGCCGCATGTGTTTCGCAAGTACATTTCGGTCCTTTCAAGACAGGAAAAAGAGCGCTCGGCGGTTGTGCTTGTGGCTGGTATAGTCAACACAAGTTTGAGCAGCTTAGTAACCTCGGGAAATGAGTTCTTCAGGCCATCCTCAATCAAAAGCCGCAACAAATCTGGTGGTGACTTGTGGAAAATCGTATTGGTATACAAGGCGCGAAGCTCTTTGCGCAGCCTCGGCTCTTCAAAGTATGGATACGTTTTGATCAGCTGGGCCAACTCTTTGATGGGAAATGCAATAGGCTTGCAGAAATATTCAAACAAGGTGTGCTCCAGCAATCGAAAGAAGCTGATGCGCTCCATGTCTGCAAATCTTTGAGTCATATGCTCTGCAATGCTGTCAAGAATTTGGTAGTACAGTTGTCGGAAAGAAGTCAAGGTTTTCAGCTCAGCGTCTTGGTGCTGGTTCAATCCCTGTTCCATGTCATCACAATTGCGGCGCCGGCGTTTGCGCCGTGGCGGCGCAGGTTCTCCGACCAGCTGAACCGCTTTGTCATAGAGGCCACTAAAGCTCTCATCTGTGCGCAAGGATGCGATTACACCAAGTTTGTCCTTGACGCATTCCTGACATCTTTTGATGTCCACTGTCCACATACTTTGCAGGACTTGCAGAAGAGGCTCAGTGACACTGAAGATGGTCTGAAAGACTCCGATTAAGAAACAGAAGTCAAAATCCTCAAGCCTGTGCTTCAAAGCCATACTCAGCGCAATGGTTTCTTTGTCCCATCCAGGCTCAACCATGATCCTGTCAAAGGCCGCCATAAGTGACACGCGACCCTCATGGATGGCATAAATAGGGCGGCTCTTGAAGTTCCACCTCATGGCAGGACCCCCAGGAATGGTTCCACGCGCGGAATGGTCAACTTCGTACAGAAATGCTGATCTTTTACGTGATTGTGAAAAGAAGCAGCGGAAAGAATCAACGTCGGCAAAGAAGAGTCTTGCCGCCTGAATGACCTTTGTGCCTTGGGCCAAAACGTGGTTCAGTTCGTGTGCATAACAGTGGATGAACAGTGCATTAGGACACTGGGACTTCACTACAGCTTGCACCCCACCCTGCCCTCCACTCATGCAGCAGCCACCATCGTAAGTCTGACAAACTAATTTCACCTTTGGATTGTACATCTTAATAGCTTGCATTGCAACAGCGGCTACAGCTTTGGCATCTCTGGGAGAGCTCACGTCGTAAAAGCCCAGGAAATGCTCACACACACTACCCTTTCCATCGACATATCTGACAATGGCTGCGAGTTGGCGTTTGTTTGATATGCTTGATATGTCATCCACTTGCACAGCAATGAAGGGAGAGGTTTTTATTTCCATTTCAGTCTGTTTGTGGATGACGGCTGCGATACTTTCCACAATGTCGTTCTGTATGGTGCTACACAGGCCAGTGAACATGGCGGATGTCTGCAAATGATCTGCTAGTGTGCTGTCCAACTCTGCAAAGGAATGAACAAATTCCACAAAGTTGCCCCTGTTTGTAGTGCCAGATCTCTCGTTGTGACCCCCAAACACCTGTTCTTGGCGGGCAAGATATAGTGCAGCGACCACATGTCTCCTCAGTACATCTCTGTTTTTTCTGACCTGCTCATTGTGCGTTTGCCTGCTAATACCTCCAGAGACGTCTGAGGTCTTGTCAGATCCAGCACGCCCAAAGTACTTGAGTTTAACGGAACAATCAATGTGGTTTTTACTTTTTGAATGCCTTTCGAGCGCACGGGATAGGTTACCAAGATCCGCAAATCCACAAGACGCCCATGGATTATTTAACCTGCATTCATCTCTGTCAAAGAGCATACACGGCCAGCAAAATAGTTTTTGCAACTTAGCACTGCCAGCTAGCCACTCCGTGCGGACATAATTGTCCTCCTTGAAGGACCTGAAACCTTTTCCCCTCTCAGATCTCAAGTTCTCGAGTTGTGGTGTCGGTCTGCCATCAGCTATGATTTGGAGCTGTTGTTTAGGAGGCAGTTTAGTAAAACTATTTTTCATCAAAAACTCCAAATCTCCTCCCTCCATTGCCAACACTCCTCTAAACACCACTGACAAGCAAACTCAACTGGGGTTATATCCTAAGTTACAAAATACTCACAGAGAAAGCGGGAATGAAAGGAAATAAAACCAAAAACTTGATAGACAAAAACGTTAAATAATTAAATGAGCGTGCCTGTTGCCGTCATGGAAAAGAGGGGAAGCATGGCTTCCCTTGGTGTCCGGACAACACGAAAACAAACGTAGGCCTGGTTGACTAGCAGCACCCACACATTCATTCTTCACACCCTTCACAAAAGAACAGCAGTTGATGGTCGAAATGGTCGTCTGTCCTCCTGCAACAATGAAAACAGGTTACATTACCATTTGCCATACGTGTGTGAGTGAGAAAGATACCTGCCTTGGGCTGAATGTATGTAAGAGTGTGCCATATGGTTAATATCATGTGTAATGTAGCCTATGTGTGCTAGGCCTACTTGATACCTTAAATTAGGCCTACCCCTGGAATCAATAAATTATACTATACTAAACTCTACTGTAAATGCAGAACACAAGACAAACAAAAGCTTACATTATTTTCAATTCTTCATATGTAAATAAACACACACACACACACACACACACACACACACACACACACACACACACACACAAACACACACACACCTCTGCAGCTGGTTAGTTTCCCAGCTTGGCTTCCCTTTTACGTCAGTGCTTCCTGCTCTTCCCTAAGTCGCAGAGCGGTAGTCCACTGCATTCGCCCCTGAAAACAACAATGAAATCCCCATCATTTCTCTCGGATATGGACCGAGACAAACCACAGCAGAATAGTATGAAAAGTGTAGGCCTTACTTGCCTGTGCTCTTACTGTGGACAAACGCCTCAATCTGACTCTCTGCCCCACGGACGCTGCAACACTACCATTGACAGCACTACGCATGGGACCGAAAGGGAATCTTCTTCTTCTCGCTCTTCTTTTGAGTTTTATGGCTGCTGCCGGTATTCAAAATGTTGCATCGCCGCCATCTACTGGACGAATGTTCCACATAACAAGCTATATTCTAGTCCAGTAGCCTATCCAGTAAATCCAGGCCAGTAAGACTGGAACACAGACCAGGTCTGTGGACTGGAAGATGTGAAACCTCAAAGGATTCTGCTGCCTGTTTCATACTAGCACTTAGCTATATAGGGTAGCTACCGGCGCGAGGACCCCAGGCATCCATGGATCTGCCTGCCTGTGTAATGATGCGCGCGCGCGTGCGTGTGCGTGTGATTGTGTGTGAGGGAGGCGATGGTGCAAATCATAGGAGATTTCAGGAAGGCGACTCGGAAGCGTCCAATCACGTTCGAGGAATGAATCCCCGGTCCAACCAGAGGCTTTGTTGTGATTTGTTTAATGGCGGCCATCGCTTCATCGAAAAAGACAAATATAAGACCTTTCTATGCAATTATTGCGCTATTAAACAGATTAAAGTTAGACACCGTTTAATGTAACCGGTTGGAATTTAAATCTGCGTTGTGTTGTAGTTGGAATAAAGATGACTCCGAGACAGGTGAAGATTGATACAATGTTTTAGTGATGGTTCTGTTGGATTACCACACAGTACAATTATCACCCTGGGGCTTGGGGCTGCACTCCCACTCCTCTTCCCACAGCATACAGAGTCAGGGGTTTACAATAAACACATTTAACAGTAGCTAAATATAGTTTAAAAAAAACTTATTAGAGAGAAAAGATATTAAATCGCTGGGTTATGGATTACAGGGGCTACTACCATAGCCTGTCTTCCCATTGACCCTAGTGTGCCCTGCTAGCTAGCTTAGCAAAACTCCGCTAGCATAAACAAGAAATTAGCTAAGCTGCAGGGTCACAATACCATTTCAAGACGCAAAAATACCTAAACAATCGAAAATAAACACACACACGTGTTACTTATTTGCTTGTGATAATTGCTTTTAGTTATTAATAATCCGTTGGAAGTTTGTAGTCGTCGTGCTCGCTGTGGTTGAAACAGGACACCAACAAAGCCTGGGATTGGACCAGGGTTTTCCGCGAACATTCAGCGAACGTGATTGGACAATATTCATGCGCCTTCCTGAAATCTCCTACGATTTGCACCATCGCGTGAGGGAGACCTCTGAAAGAAAATGAAATTCAAACACCATACTACAAAATACCGGTAAGGTATAGAATACTAGTTGAAATAGTGTTGCATTTCCTGTAGGCCTAATATTTACACCTGTAGGCTACCAGGGGTGGGGTACCTTTTTCATTCGAAGGGCCACTTCCAATTCCTCCGAGGGCTGTAAAAGTACTCCAAGGGCTGTACTCTGAATACAAATCAGGAGTTCCCACTGCACTTTAGGCCTATATTGAAGGCAGCCACCTTTACAATAACACCCCTGACCTTCTCTAGGTGACTAGGTCCTCTGAATATCCTCCTGACTACCAGCAGTTCATTTTTGTCTTCTCTAGAGGACATTTGTAAACCGCAATATCTCCCACCCCATACACACTACTGAGCTAACTCCCAATGGTCTTTGAAGAGGACATTCAGAGCTTTCCAATGATACCATGTGTGTAGGGGTGGGGTTTTGGGAACTTTCTATTTCTTTGCAAGGAAAATGGTGTCCATTAAAAATAGGCCGCTTTTGGCTAAAGGGAAAGTAAATGCATAATACTTTAAAGTGGGCAATTATTGTCTTAAAACGTCATCTTTATACAGGTATGTTATCTCAATCTCTTCAGAGCACAATTAAACCATTTCTAAATTATTGTAACATTATTTAATTCCCATATTTAGGCGTTAAAGAAATGTCCTCTAAAATGGACATTGGTAGTGACATCTTCCATTTTGTTAGTATTTTTCTAGTCAGAAAGTCAGTATCAGAATCAGAAGGAGAGACACTTTACAGCACATTATTGATAAATAATCCTAGATGTGATGTTTGAGGAAGATGCTGAAGATTCAGAGACCTCTTAGGATTCATTTCAAGCAGGAAAAGTAGAATCAGAACAAGCAGAACGTTTCCTATTGATGCATTTGTTGCCCCATGTGGAGCATGACTCTGATGTGTGTCTGAACTTTGCAGGACAATATTTCAACCAAAAATTAAATTAAGACTAAATTAATCCTATAGACATGAACACATGTTTGTTCCAGAGATAATAACCCATATTTCACACATCAGAACTATAAAATTAGTCAACTGTGGTGAAAGTTCTCAGTTGAGGGACCACATGTCATTCAAGCTTCAACTGCAAGTCCAGTTGCTTAAAACAAAATTGCTTTGACTTGAGATGACCTGCATGAATGATAATGGTCACAGACACATCCAGTTTCCACCTCAAACCAATAAAACACTCATTGTAAACTCATAAATGCTCAAATTTACTAATTATTAAACTGATTGTTATGCTTTTTCATCCAGATTGATTGATAGCAATTAAGGTACATTTTCAATGTACGGCCTTCCAATGTCCATTGTAATGGACACATTAAATCTTTAAAATAAAAAAATAAAATTCGAAAAAAATGTTGTCAATCTCATTTTTTGCCTTCAAACAATTGGGGGAGTAAAAAAAACCAAAGATTTTTAAACTTTTTTTCCCCTGGTAGTCAGGAGGATATAGGCCTACCTTAGGCTAATTGTAGGCCTATTGCAAATGGAATTTCTACGATTACTTTACAAGATCTAGGCGATTTCATGTGAAGCTGCATAACATTCTGTTTTACAAACCTTCTCTTTTAGAGAGTAGTATGTAGACACGATGTGTCCTTCAATAGAAAGGTCTCTCATTAACCATAAATTAAACCATTTTATTTTATTGTAGGGGTGGGAGGTTAAATATTGCTGTTAACTCTTCCTGTCTGAACTTTGCAGATGTCAATACCCAGACAGGTGCCCTTGATAGGCCTACGGGAATGCCCTCAAGCTATGTGACAGAATAATTATCTTTTTTTTTTCAATTGTTTATTTATTGAATTTTCATTTTTCATACACAAACACAACAACACATAAGTAACTGAGAGGGAGCAGTTAAAGTAGGCCTATTACAAATATTGGTGCATGCTTAAGTTGGGAAAAAAACAAAAGTATAAACATAATAAAATAAAATAAATTAAATTAAAAATAATAAACATAAATACAGTAAAATAAAGTCAAGTGTATTATTGTTATGAATGTCATAATTTAGAAAAAAGAAAATCGAGACAGGTAAACATAGATGTAGGTCATATAATGGATCAAAATGAGGCATCAGGTGATTATCAAAGGTCCCAGTGTTTGAGCAAAAAGATCCCCTTTACCTTTCAAGTGGTATGTGTGGTGTTCCAGTTGCATTGTATCATTCATTATTGTTCTAAACATATTAATTGTGGGTGCTGTAGCTTGTTTCCAGTTGAGCAGTATGCATTTTTTGGCTACGTATGCGATTATACCAATTCTTTTATTTGAGATGGGGTCTAATGTGTGATCTGGATCTGTACCAAAGAGATACAATAGAGGTGATAGTGTGAATTGGATTTGCAAAAGTTTGCTTGTCAGATTGTGTACTGCATTCCAAAAGTGTTTCAGTTCCTTGCAATTCCAAAATACATGGATAACAGAACCAGTACATGTCTTACAGCGATGACATTTAGAGGACGAATAATTATCTTTTAATGGGAAGAGAACCCATTTTGTAATATTTAAGAGCATCCTTGAGAAAGATTGCCCTGTCATCAGCCATTGGCAATTGACAAAATTTTGATTCTTTTCCAGAGACGCTATAGCCTAGGCCTAGTGTGAAAAGGATTTTTAAGTAAACGGAGGGTCAACATGTCCATTACTAAAAAAGAATTCAAAAGGTGCAGCAGGGTTTATCTTGCCTTAAAATATGCTAAATCTGTGATCCTAGGAGTTTCACTGAGCTATTACACCAACATAATGCTGAATGTAAATCCTTCTCAGCACTTGTGTAGTTTATTGATGCATTCTCTAGCCACTCTGTGAGCAGTTTTCTTATCCATTGCACCCCAACAGACAGTGATGTTCTACAACATGGCAGACTGCACATTTGCTGAATTTTAGAAACCGACCATATTCATAATGGCCAGCTGAACAACTTCCCTCCTTTCTCAAGGTTGAGGTACGTTATGTGTCCTATCAGGGAAGACCATCAGGGGTGCCATTATTGACCTCATGTTTCTGGGTCCCAGTTTCGCAAGGGGGCGGGAGGGAAATCCGTCCGTCTTAAACCACGTCACTGCCTTGAACATGCCTCCCAGGGTTGTTGAAGCTGCTCAAAGTTGAATGCTTCCCGGCAAAGTGGGCACGTTCCCAATTTCTCCGGAGCTCAGGAACAATATTTGTATTGCTCCTGGCCTGACTAGAAGCAACGGCAAAGGTGTTGCATCACAAGGGGGTTGTGGCCTGGCTAGTTGTCTATGAGTGCATTCCAATATGCAACCTTGAGTCCTCCACTTGTGCTTGTGACCTCACCCCGCCTCCTGGCCCCTCCGTGAAATCAATAAAGTTTCCCAGCTGTCAGCCCAGCCACTTTTGGGGGAGTATTGTTCATTCACCATCCAGTTTGAGAAAATTACTTTACAATTGATGTTTTGCGAGATATTGTCATTATGACATATTACTTCCTTTTACGAGGCCACAAGCACAAGTGGAGGACGCAAGGTCGCATATTGGAACGCAACTTTATGGTCACAGTGGTGTAGTCTGCTTTTTTGTGGTGGGTATACTGAATATTTGAGCATTTTTTGAAGTGGGTATACTGTATATATTTGTGCCATTCAAAATAATGGATCAATCAATTTTAAGTACGTATACTGAAATCCCTGAAATTTTGAAGTGGGTATACTCCGTATACCTGCGTTCTACATAGACTACACCAGTGGTTCCCAACCTATGGGTCGGGACCCAACCTATGGCTCGCCAAAAATCCACAGTGGGTCGCGAAGCCCTCTTGATTTTAAGGGGTTTAATTTTAATACCATATATAGCCCATGTTGAATAAATGACAAAGCATTTAAACTAATGTATGCATAGAAGCAACAAAATGTAAGTGATACATTAAACATTATTATATTTGACTGAAGACAAATTGAGGAATAAAATGATAACTAAAATGAGTTTTCATAGGAAACAGAGAATCATGTGACTCCCTCTCGTGCGGGTGCGGGTGCGGGTGCTCGTGCGGTTGGGTCACCAAAGCTGTCGATGGTAAAAATATGGGCCCCTGAAGAAAAAGGTTGGGAACCACTGGACTACACCACTGTATGGTCGTTGGAGTATGAATCCAAACAACCAGGCAAAAGGCCATGCTTTTCCATTGTTGTCCACAAGAGGGAACTGCTGCACATTGTGCTTCAGAGCCCTTCACATCTAGCTTGGTTGGTCACAGACTGTGCATTTGTGTAGTTTGTGTAGCTCTCCACCAGGGGGCTTCAGAGCCACACACGCACCGTTAGTGAGAGCCAGGCTACTTCACATCAAGGGCTCTGCTGTGCTTTGTTTGCACTGCACAACTAAACATGTACATCATGTGTACAACATGTAGGTCTGTGTGGCACTATAATTAGTCATAGTCACATACAATTAAAATAAAAATAAACAATAATGAAAGTATACTTATACAACATAATACTACTCTTTCTCCAAGCAAAAGGCTGAATATTCTCCCATCCATGTATTTCACCACCAAGATTTTCCTCACAGCAGATTGCTCTTATGAATGTTGGTAGCTAGATGAGCCACAACCCACAACCATATTTTAGTTTTTAATTCATTTAGTCTTAATTTCACAGACAGACTCAGAATCAAGTTGCCATCATTGTGTTGCAGGGTTTTTTGTTGTTTGTTTGTTTTTTGCAGGATGGATAATGGCTATGAGGTTATATGGCTGGGTAACAGCACTATTGGCTGTGGGGTTAGTAGCCTATATGGCTGCTAGCGGTGCTATTGGCTTTAGGGTTAGTATTGCTGTGTTGCGGTGTAGCGGTGCTATTGTTATGTAAAAGGCCTCTCGCAGCACATAGCCACTGGGATTCCATAACTGCTGCCATCTGCATTTCACACCAGCAGGCCTCTATCTGCAGTGGACACATGCTGGGCACCAGAGGCCGACTTTCCATCAGGCACGCCTAGGCAATCGCAGAGGGCCCCAACCAAATTTGTCCTCCATAGAAGGCCCAATTGTCACACCATGGTAAACACACAAAAATAGTCTGGATCTTAATTTATTGCTTATAAAGCAATCAACGATATACATGTATATGAGACAAAACACTAAAATAGCACCAAAACACAGAATTTTATGTCTATAATGACTTTTGAGGGCTCAATGCTTATATTTCGCTTAGGGCCACAAAATGGCACCGCCCCCGGCAGACACACAGATGCACAGACAGTCCCTCACTCTGTCACACACTAACTGGCCTCTCTCTGTAATGGTTGTGCCGCCTTGATTGTACATGCAGTGCCATAGATATTGTGTGAATGATGTCTGCGTGAATAATTTCCTCCTCTGTCTGCAATGGTCAGACCTGTGTCACACAGTAGCCTATTCTCTCTCATTCATTCACATTCTCACATTCATTCCACATGCAACATGCCACAAAATCATTTTCCAATGTGGTTGATTTTTTGTCTTAAATGAAATAAAAAAATTAAATGAAATAAAAAATGAAATGAAATGAAATATGTAAGAACCCCATGAATCATGGGAACGTGTTTCAGCATACTCCCACGTTCCCTTTTTTTTTCTCTCGATGCGATGTTCACACCAAGCAATTTGCCACCTGTTGGGATTTCCACAGGAGCCAGGAAAACGAGACTCAGACTGTGCCCATTTTCACTTTTTTTTTGTTCCCACTCCTATGGTCTTTATAATGATCTAGTCACATCTGTTCAATGCGTGGGATGTACAGTTATTCATCTGCAGACAACTTTCATCCATTTTTTCCGCCTCAGCCGATTATTGCGCCTTTTAGGCAGTCTGGCCGGACTGCTGACACCTAATTTCACAGTTGCCATGGTGATAGAATGAGAGCGAGCGCGCTCACTACGGGTAGAGTAGAGAGTAGTAACTGCAGCACTATCAGCCTCACGATGAGAGAGAGAGAGAGAGAGAGAGAGAGAGAGAGAGAGAGAGAGAGGGAGAGAGAGAGAGAGAGAGAGGAATGACAGAATGAGGGAGTGAGAGAGCGAGCATGAAAGAGAACAAGAGAAAGAGAATGACGAGGGCGAGGGAGAGAAAGAAAGGGATGGAGAGAGAGAGAGGGATGGATGGAGGGAGGAGCCTGTGGCTTTGCAGCGTGGGAGCGATAGAGAGACAGAGAGAATGAAAAAGGGAAAGTGAAAGAGAGAGAGAGAGAGTGAGAGAGAGACAAAACAAGAGCAATGGATGAAGGGAGGGATGGACAGAGGGAGGAGCCAGTGGCACTGCAGCGTGAGAGAGAGAGAGAAAGAGAGAGAGAGGGAGAGAGAGAGGGAGCGAGAGAGAGGGAGAGAGAGTGAGGGGGTACTCAGGGCAGCCCATGCTGGAGCATCGCCTACCCTACCGCAATAAAACCCCCTCAGGACTCACAGTCTGCTCGCTGCCACCTCTCCTCTCCTCCTCTCTCCTCTCCTCTCCTCTTCTCTTCTCTCCTCCAATCTCCTTCTCTCTTCTCCTCTCCTCCTCTCCTCCACTGTCTCCTCCACTCCTCTCCTCTCCTCTCCTCTTGTGTAAACACTGCATGCTTCTGCACTGCACTGCACAGCTCGGCTTGGCTGACTGACTGACTGACTCGCCTCTTCACCTCTCGGTCGACACGGAGCCCTGTGCGTACTGTGCGTGGAGATGAATATGTCCTCCAAGCTGCCCCCTGGAAAGCCCAAGCCCACGTCCCCCTTCAGGAAGAGGGGAAGCCTGCAGTACTCCGCTGCCGCTGGTGAGTAGTGGACCCCCCCCCCCTCCACACACACACACACACACACACACACACACACACACACACACACACACACACACGCACACACACACACACACACACACACACACACACACACACACACACACACACACACACACACACCGCATCGCATCCTCCTGAAGGGCCACTCAAAGGAGGCTTGTTTTTGTTTTGGTGGAGTGTGTGTGTGTGTATGTACGTGCATGATGGGGAATCTCCTTCTTTGAAATATGCATTACTAGATATACAACTGTGTGTGTCCAAATTGTGTTTATATGTATCAAGAAACCATAAGTTCACTTATGTAAAAGTCATATGGAAATGTAGGCTATAGTCCGCTCAACACTGATTTCATGTTTAGTTGCTGTGGCAGTTCGTGATTTTTTCCTAAAGTGGCTAGGATGAATGGGGTTTTCCTACTTTACCCGCTTTGCTAGTCAGACATCTCGGGACCTGTTGATTAGACAGTGAGCGGAGACAGACACTCCTCACAAAGCACTCTAGCGTCAGACTAACAAGGCAGACTTTTCATTGATCTTTGTTGTCCGTAATTGATAGACATTGTCGGGTAATTACACAGCTATGTTTACAATGTCAAATCAAAACACATCCATCAGCTGTTGACAATGGCTCATTTGCATGAATAATCAGCTGTCTGCCTTACACTCTAATATAATGACATAATCACTACGTTTACATGATGTTTTTAATTCCAAATTAATAATTCAGAATTAAATACTGCCGTGGAGTTTACTTCGATCTTTCCTTTAATTCCGAATTAAGAGGTGTTTACGTGACGTTTTCAAAGCGGAATTACAGGTAAACTTTATTCAGAATTATATGGAGTTAATTCGGGATTAAATGTCTTGTGTAAACGTAGCCATTGAGGCAGTGTCCCTTGTGCTTTTTTAACTTGCACAAAATCAAAATGATTGATTGTTTTTTGATTGTACCTGTTGATGGTTAGAGTTTACTCTGACCACCATGCATGATTTAAAAAATGTCTTGACATTCATTTTCGATCTGTGCGCGCCCTGTTGATCTTACATAAGCCTTATGTAAGGACTGATTTTGCAAAAAAAAAAAAATGGGCTTGATGAGCAGACAATTTAAAATGCACTCCTCACAACAAACTGCCACCCCCTGTAGTTTTAGATGAATCCAATCAAATCTCTGAACAGTAACACTGGCTTTTGCCAGTGTGAACTCATTTCTCAATGCTCACACAAGGCACAACAAAACAGCCCTCCATTACTCCCCAGTGTTTGCAGATGGCCTATTCAATTTTCCCAATGAGGCCAATCCCGAAATCTTCATTTCTTCATTTCATTGTGCCCTACAAAATTAGACTGTATTTTACGGTGTTGATACAACACTAAACAGTGTCAAATTTCACACTCTGATGTTGGCTCTACTCTCTGATTGTTGAAGCTGTCTCTATGCAATATGTACAGTGAATATAAAACAATGTGAGTCGCACCCTATATAGAACACAAGTGTGCAAGTGAACACTTCAGATACAGCCATTAGCAGTCATTTCAGAGATGTCCCAGAAAACACCAGTCATCCGTGGTGCTGGACACTGGCTGTTAGCCAGGCTGTGCCCTCCAAGTGACGCAACACCTTCAGCGGTGCTACTAGTCAGGTCAAGAGCAATGCAAAAGTACCATACAAAAGTACAAAAAATCGGGAGCCCCCTCCCTCTCCTTTGTCGGGAAGCAAACAACCATTAGCAAACCAAGGGAGGCGGGTCAACCATGCCATTTGGGAAATGTTCATTGTTATGCTCTTGGTCAGACCAAGTCTCGAAGACATTTTAAAGTTGATGATAATCAGGCTAACTGGCTGCATCTCTGGTTGTCAGTATCTATGCCTCCTCTCTCCTCTTCCAGCCACCTCAGTACCCTAGTACCCCTCCATGGCTACGTTTACATGAGACATTTAATTCCGAGTTAACTAACTTTAAATCTGAATAAAGGTTAATTCCGCTTTGAAAACGTCATGTAAACACTTCACTATTCAGAATTGAAGAAAGATCAAAGTAAATTCGACTGAACTATTTCATTCAGAATTATTAATTCGGAATTAAAGATGCTATGAAACCTTAGAATATGTAAGGCAAAAGGCAGTAAGTGTAAGGGATACGTGAGCACATTGCAAGGGGTACGCTGAAAAATTAAGCAATAACAAATGTAGAAGTCACATTGGGATTATTGGGATATTGAGATATTGAGCATGAGTGAGGGGGTACTAATGGTATGCCACAGACGCACAGGGGGTACGCAAAACAGAAAAACATTGAGAAACACTGACGTAAGGAACAAAACAACGTGACTCGTCTCACACCCTATCTAGTCCACTACATAGTGAGTGAGTTATCGTTTCAGACACAGCCTTCAGTAGTCACTTGAGGGATGTCCTAGAAAACAGCATCAGACATCAGTCATCGCCCTGCTGGACGTGTGTCAGACCGACTACGTCTGTGTCCCCTTCTCTCTCTTATTCCAGCCACCTCAGTAGCACCCTAAGACCCTAACACCTTCTTGGTAGAGAACAAAACAATGTGATTCGTACTTTATGTCGCGCACTACGTAGTGAGTGAGTTCATGTTTCAGACACAGCCTTCAGTAGTCACTTGAGAGATGTCCTAGAAAACATCAGACATCAGTCATCGCCCTGCTGGACGCGTGTCAGGCCGACTGTGTCTGTGTCCCCTTCTCTCCTCGTTGCACCACATCCGCAAGGAAAGGCAATTTTATTTACGGTATACAGCACATTTCTTATCTCGGCATCCGTACCCAGGCATTTCGATGTGCTTTACAGAACACTCACCTATACCCAACCATACAAAATGCATGCCCACAAATGATAAATAAAAGACTTGCAATAAAGTCACTATGTGCGTGCCATGAAATAATCAGAGACGTTGCATAAAATCACACACATGCTGTTGCTTGCCAAATTAGTCATCCGCCCCAGTGGGTGCTTGTCTGTGGCCGACTATGTGGCCAGTAGGGCTGTAATGATATTGGATCGAACCGAGAAATTGCGATACTCAGAGTCAGGATATTGTATCGTGATGTAAGGAGGCAGTATGGCGATTAAGTCTTTCAAAGATTTGTCATCCTTCAGTCCAGAAAACAACCATATGATTCAACGTGATAGTGATTCCAAGCTTCAAATGAGATACATTTCAGAAATCGTGAGGTATCGAACTGTTGGTCAAAAATCGTTATACAAACCGAATCGTGATTTGAGTGTATCGTTACAGCCCTGTGTGGCCAGTCGTTTCTGTGTGGCCGTGACTGTGCCTGTGTGGCTGGCTGTGTCTGTGTTTGTGTCCCCTTTCTGTCTCCACCGGCTGCGCCATCTCGGACACCATCAGCATCATGGGGAGTGTTTCAGCACGACTGCACATCTTCAGCCCCAGACAACCACACCTCTACAGACAAACACATACGTACACATACGTAGAGTGCACTGGGCATGCACTTACACAGGACACACACGCAAACACATACAGTACACAGGCATGCACGCACGCACATTCTCTCTTTCTTGCTCTCTGTGACAAAAATAGACATTCTCTCACTTTTTCACACACACACACACACACACACACACACACACACACACACACACACACACACACACACACACACACACACACACACACACACACACACACACACGCACACGCACATGCACACACACACAAGCACACACACACATGAACACACACCCACACATACACCCACAGCTACACCCCCCTATCCCATCCCAACCCTTGGCATCTGAGTGTAATGAGCGGATCTCCTAAATTACATGTTCGCGGCAGCAGTAGACGTTGCCAGCATACACTGCTGTAATAATTACCAGTACCAGGCGCTCCCAGCAGGTGGTTTCAACACTACACTGCACACACAGTTAAAAACACAGTGTTAATTCAACACTTAGAGAGTAATCTGGTTCCAAATACACTATATCAGCTCTCAAATTGTAGAATTAACACTGTATTTTGAAACTGCACATGTGAGGAGAATTATTGGTTCCCTTGGCACAGTCTCAATTTTGACAACTTATTGGTTTCTTAATGATATACTAATCATCAGCGAGCGATATCCTCCTGAGTTTGGGATAGGTCTCGCTGTGTGTGTGTGTGTGTGTGTGTGTGTGTGTGTGTGTGTGTGTGTGTGTGTGTGTGTGTGTGTGTGTGTGTGTGTGTGTGTGTGTGTGTGTGTGTGTGTGTGTGTGTGTGTGTGTGTGTGTGTGTGTGTGTGTGTGCATGCATGCCTGTGTGTGTGTATTCTTCTTTTTTAGAAGAGTATGAAGTAGAGACAGTCTATTGATCCCAAAGGAAATCAAGGCGAAGAAAAACTAAGATAATTAAGATCATTACTGTACGTGTGTGTGTGTGTGTGTGTGTGTGTGTGTGTGTGTGTGTGTGTGTGTGTGTGTGTGTGTGTGTGTGTGTGTGTGTGTGTGTGTGTGTGTGTGTGTGTGTGTGTGTGTACTGCACCAATCCTACTTTGTGAGGCCACTGCTATTGGAGCACGCCCATGCTGGGCCCTCGCTCCATGTGGGCCCTAAATCCTGGGCTCCACATGGTTTGACCCCTTTTGCTGTGGTAGTTTTGTTGTCACTGGTAAAAGTAATAGTGTAAAATCATTTCCACATTGACAGGTTATGGTTAGGGATTGTTATGGTGTGGGCACAGTTTAGCGTTCATTAGCTATACTGTTAGAGTAAATATGAATGGAAGGCCCCCACAAATATAGGAAGGCCCCCACAAAGATATAAAGGTGTGTGCGTGTGTGTGTGTGTTTGTGTGTGTGTGTGTGTGTGTGTGTGTGTGTGTGTGTGTGTGTGTGTGTGTGTGTGTGTGTGTGTGTGTGTGTGTGTGTGTGTGTGTGTGTGTGTGTGTGTGTGTGTGTGTGTGTGTGTGTGTGTGCGCATGCGCGTGTGTTTGCTTGCGTGTGCGCATGCACACGTGCGTGTGTGCTTTTGTGTGTCTGTCTGTGTGTACGCTTGTGTGTATCTTAGAGTGCTGTTCCAGAGATGGTCCTTAGATACCATCTCTGGCTGTTCTGTTTCACCAGTCGCTCCTCTATATTGATGTGACACTTGATTGATGTGACAGACACAGGCTCCTGTATCTTCTCGCCTTCGCCACATTTCCATCTCTCCCTGCTTAGTCACTTCCTGTCTATATTGTGAGGATCATGTGTCATGTGTCAGTGACGTTTTCTACATGGCGGACGTCAGGTGGTTGGTGTATGAATTAATTAGTAATTGCTATATCAGATTAGAAAAGACGGAAATTAGCCTCTTGGCTACAATCTTGTATATTTAGCATTTTTGTTTAAATACTGGCAATATATGCTGTCCCTTTCTTAAATAAATAAACTTGTATAAACTTGTATTATTGACCTGCCCTATTGTAGTTTCACCCCCTGCTTAGTGAACAGGCAGGATGGTTACTTAACCAACTTTCAGGTGATTACACAGGGTTTGTTGGTGTAAGGAGTGTTGCTGATAAGGACAGGCATTTCCTGCCCATAATGTAGTATAGCCCTGCACGCACGCAGGCACACACACACACACACACACACACACACACACACACACACACACACACACACACACACACACACACACACACACACACACACACACACACACACACACACACACACACACACACACACACACACACACGTGGGCTTCCCTGCACACACATACACAAACCTCTGCTACAACAGACATGAATGGCCAATCCTCTATTGAATCCTCTCCATCCCCACCCCCCAGCACCTCCACCTCCGTTACCCCACCCACACACCCCAGTTACCCCACACACACCTCTGTTACGACATGCTGCTGTTACCCCCACACACACCCATGTGCTGTTACGACATGCTGCTGACTGCCCAGCCCAAAGGGGCCAGGGGTCAGCTGTGACCTCTGGACTGTGGGAGTGGGGAGAAAGCAAGTCTATCTCTAGTCCTTTCTTTCTTTCATTCTTACTCACAGCTGATGGGGAAGGCACAGTGTTATCAAGGAGTTCCGTCTCTCTCTCTCTCTCTCTCTCTCACTGTCACTCTCTTTCTCTCTTTCTTGAAGCGCACTCTCTTCTTCTTTATTTTCTTTTTTCTCTCTCTGTACCCCTCTCTCTCTCTCTGTCTCTCTCTGTCTCTCTCTCTCTTTCATTGGGTTGCTCTTTGAGTGACAGAGTGCAACAGAGCTGTTATTGCGTACAGCCTCCAACATCTTGGTCTTGGTGAGAGAGAGAGAGGTGCTTTGTTTTGCTATCCCTCAGGCAGATCTAGCCCTTTGACTCTCATCCACTTCTTCCTCCACTACAGAGAAGGTAGGAGTTTATTTATTTATTTATTTATTTATTTATTCCACTGACATATTTGTAATCGTCATGGTCATCATGGCTGATTTACCACTGTTGATTATTAAGTTAATTACAGTATGCCATTTGTAAAATTGTAGTCCAGTGGTTCCCAAACTTTTTCTGCTGGGACCCCCTTTTGGATATATGAGTATTTTCGCGACCCCCCTCCCACGTCATATTCCAAATGCAAATGTTTTTTTTGTTTCTTTTTGCTAAATGTTGCCATCTGAGAAGGGTAATAATGATGCGTTTACTGTACTATGATAGAATGAGAGTAGTAAGTCACATCATCCAACAGAGGGGGGTAGAGAGCTGAGCTAGACTCCTCTAGGGTCCTGCGTGCTTGCATGTGTGCGTGAATTCTGTGTTTGTGTGTGTGTGTGCGTGTGTTTGTGTGTGTGTGTGTGCGCGTGTGTGCGTGTGTGTGTGCGTGCGTGCGCCCGGGCGTGCGTGCGTGCGTGTGTGCATGCGTGCGCGCGTGCGCTCATGTTTATCACTGTTGATATATGACTGCGGTATCGAGAGAACCAGGACAGCAACAACAGTGGCAGTAAACACTGGCAATCTAGCAGCAATCAGACTTCACTGGTGCTGGGAGGATGGGAGAGGCATCACATCAGGCACCATACAGTGAAGCGTTCAGGTGACTTGATTGAGTGCGGGTCCTTTCTACGCCATTCAGAAGGAGATTGTACGTTATTTTTAGGAGTAAAATTGTTGGCGTGATGGAACAGACATAGTTATTGAACAGCAACGGGGATAACATGATTGGTCAGGTGGGGCGTGTGTGTGTGTGTGTGTGTGTGTGTGTGTGTGTGTGTGTGTGTGTGTGTGTGTGTGTGTGTGTGTGTGTGTGTGTGTGTGTGTGTGTGTGTGTGTGTGTGTGTGTGTGTGTGTGTGTGTGTGTGTGTGTGTGTGTGTGTTTGCATTCATGTGTGTACAGTGTGTGCGTGCGTGCGTGCGTGCGTGCGTGCGTGTGCGTGAGTGCATATGTGGGTACGTGTGTGCGTTTGTATGTTTATCTGCATAAGTATAGGCCTACATGTGTGAGGTTATAAGCGAGTACTTGTATTATGATGTACTTGTACTAGTACTTGTATTATTATGTATATTATATGCTACAGTATACTTGTGGTGTACCACCACTCATCACTGTTATTCTGTGCAACTGCACCATGATATGGTGTAATCCCAGTTAAAGTGCTTTTCTCTGCTGCTGCTCCCTGTATGCTAATGCCGTGTGGTGCAGCATCCAGCATGAAAAGCTTTCAGTGACGCATACACAGCACTACACAAAGGGAGGCCACACACATGCACACACATGCACACACATGCACGCACGCACACACACACTCACACACATGCACACGCACACATACACACACACACGCACGCACACACACGCACACACACACACACACACCCACACACACACACACACACACACACACACACACACACACACACACACACACACACACACACACACACACACACACACACACACATACGCGCACACACACAGAAACAGCAGATGTTCATCCACACCGAGGTGTTTCCAAAACTGAACGTGACAAACTCTTTTGTTCCAGGGAACAGAGCCTCGCCACCCACATACACTGTGGCACCCACCCCTGTAGTGCTCTCCGTTTAGTGAAAGGGCCACAGACAGTGGAGAGAGAGAGAGAGAGAGAGAGAGAGAGAGAGAGAGAGAGAGAGAGAGAGAGAGAGAGAGAGAGAGAGAGAGAGAGAGAGAGAGAGAGAGAGAGAGAGAAACAGACAGACGGAAGAACAGAGAGAGTGACAGACAGTGAACAGAGACAGACAGAGTGAGACAGAAAGCCAAACACGTAGCCAAAAACAGGATTTGAAGGAGAATAGAGAGATTGAGAGAAAGCAAGAGACAAAGAAATAGGAAGAGAGAAAGTAAATGAGAGAGAGATAAAGAGACACACAGAATGACTGAGAAAGAGACAGAGAGAGAGA
>NC_085866.1:20637314-20649814 GCF_034702125.1 Engraulis encrasicolus | reverse complement strand
CATAAATGCAATTTCGTAGTGTGCAGTGTTCACTTGCTTTGGCGTGCTGTGTCACAATGATAATAGGAGTTGGAGTTTCCCAATGGTCATTTTAAGGATTATAAATGTGCGTTGCTCTCCAAGTTCACTTTCTTCACTTTTATTAGGCGGTAAATCATGACCTGCTTTGACATCTGTGACATCTCCAGCTGGGTCTGATGAACGGTGGACTCACGTGTAAACGTAAATGTATACATGGGTTCACCTTGTTCATAAACATGATGTTGTGAGGAAGACACTGGCAGCCAACCACTCGAGCTAATTTTTTGACCGACAGCGGTTTCCAACAATCAGAGGTTGAGTTGTGCGCAGCTAGTGCTGCGTAGCCAGGAGAGGAAAAAAAATCTAGAACCCATGTAGCCTATTCTAGAGGGGTGTTACTCCCCATGGCTTTAAGACATAGGGGAATAACCTGGTCAAATAGTAGTGAAAATTCAGTTTGGCTGGAGCCTAACACTTGACATTTAACCAACCATTTTCCCCCTTCATTTTTTCTGACCAAAATAAAACATGCATTTAATAATCACATTTTTAGTTTTCTTTTCTACCAGCCACAATCATATTTCTCTGGCATTTAGCTGGTTTTGCTGCCTTGTTCCTATCTACACTTGTTGCTGCAAAAAAGTACTGGATTCCACCACCAACACTCTCTAATGATATTCTTTCTTGTTTGAATACTAAATCCTGACTGTTAAGTTGTTATTGTTGATGTTTTGCTGCCAGAAGCCACATCTATGACTGCGACCTCCAGAGCTGGACTGGGGGAGAAACAGGGCCCAGGCACTTTTGACTTAAAGGGCCCCTCATAATTAGCAACGCAGAACTGACTCACCGATGGCCCCCGCACCCTTGTGGGCCCCTACATTTCTGAAAATAGGGGCCCACGGGGGTGCAGGGCCTACCGGGAAATGCCTGCTAGGGTTAGGGTTAGGGTGCCAGATGGCCAGTCCAGCCCTAACGACCTCTCAAGCCACATTCTGGACTGGTGTGGAAGGTCGTGTGTAAAACTACTCTGCAGGGGTTTTGAAATGTTCAATGTCCTAATGATGGGCTCCAAGTTCATGTGCTCCCCTCCAGGGGGCTGGCTGGGTCACCTTCTGATGGCTTGTGTGCTGTAAAACTATCTAGCAAGGGGTGAAAGCGCTATTCAGACATACCACTATTCAGACACCAGATTTGCTGTAGGGTCAGGGTTAGGGTCAGGGTGACTGCATGCACTCTCCCTAAACTGATAACACCTGAGCAACGTAGCACAAACCACAGAAATGGCAGATTTCGGTGGGAAACCTGATTGCTTGTGTGCTGTAAAATTATATAGCAAGGCATTCAACGCCCTTACTGCGAGCTGTTCTTCCAGTGGAACGCTGTAATCGTCACTGAAAAACCTTAACTACCATAGCACTATACCACTATGACATATACACAGGGCCTTTCGTAATACATTACGACTTGGTCATTGCCATTCTGGTTACAGCTAATGTATAACAGGGGCCTCAGCTGGGTTACAGGTTATCTTGTCAGGGTGGGTGGGACTAAAACTTGGTTGTTGTGCTATGGTTGGGTTTTTGCTGCAGCTGGGTGGGGTGACTCAAAACTACACAAGCCTTATACCTTCTACTCAGCAAAGCGTTTTAAATATTTTTTTGGGGGGGGGGGGGCTTTTCATGCCTTTATTGACAGGACAGTATGAGATGCTGACAGGAAGTGAGTGGGAGAGAGAGATGGGCGAGGACCGGGAAATGACCCTGTCCGGACTGAAACCGCTGTTATAACCTCATTGTCAACAAAATGGTTTTAATAAGTTATCCAAGACTCCCTGCATTGTCATAGCAATGTTGTTTTGATGTAGTTGAGTGTTTTCAGAAGAGATTGAACAGGCTCGTCGACAGACCCATCTGCAGTAAGAAGCTACTGTCCAATGTCTGCTGAACTCCATCAGCATGACTTTAACACAACATTTTGAGTGTAACAGTAATATGAATTGGCCTAGTCCAGTGTAACATGTCACACTTATATTCAGTGGTATACTATATGCAGGTGCCTTTGAACCATCATACAATATGATGGGAAAGAGTATTTGTGAAATTTGTGATAGCCTATAGTAAGTGTGTGTGTGTGTGTGTGTGTGTGTGTGTGTGTGTGTGTGTGTGTGTGTGTGTGTGTGTGCGTGTGTGTGTGTGTGTGTGTGTGTGTGTGTGTGTGTGTGTGTGTGTGTGTGTGTGTCTGTGTGTGTGTGTCTGTGTGTGTGTGTCTGTGTGTGTGTGTCTGTGTGTGTGCGCGCGCGCCACACACAATTTTAGTCTATTTAATGTTCAACAATAAATTACGGGTTTGGCCTGTGAATTTGTCCCAGATTTGGATTCTGACCCGCTGTGAAGTTGAGTTTTAAACCCTTGGTGCAAGGGGATGCTTCCATCTGTCCTGTCCTCTGGTTGCACTTCCTGCTCGTCTCAGTTTCAGGTCAGGTTGTGACTATGAGCTGAGGACAGACCACAATGCAGGATTGGCGTCTGTCTGTCTGTCTGTCTGTCTGTCTCTCTGTCTGTCTGTCTGTCTGTCTCTCTCTCTCTCTCTCTCTCTCTCTCTCTCTCTCTCTCTCTCTTCTACAAAGACGTGGTGCGTGGACAAGGGGATATGGTCAGTCAGTACTGGTGGCAGGCTGTCTCCATTTCAAGCAATGTATCTCCATTATTCAGTGCTTGTCAATATATGAGGAAGGTATTTAGCATTTACATAGATTACTCATGTTCGCTCACAAAAATGACATTTATTTTATGGTTCAATGCTAATTGTAGCATTTTATATAGGCTAGGTAGGCTACTATCAAACTTCTGATATTACAGTTTACGAAACATTTCCATGGCTCTTCTAGTTGACTTTAAAATACCAAGGGGAAAAAAAGCATTAAAGTTGACTAATACATCACCCAACTGAGCGAATCCCAAAAGTGCAGTCAGTTCTGAAATCACATGATCTGGACAACACGACTATGGCTGAGTGGTCAAATGTCCAGTCTTGTTGAGCCAGCTGAATAAATCTCTAAAATATGTTGCCCCCCCCCCCCCCTTAGCTCTTAGATTTCCCTTTTGTGTGGTGTGCTGCTCTCGCAATCCTCCTCTAAAGGGGATGAAGAGGGAAGGAGACCCACGCGGTTGCGTAACCATATAAAAGAGCCAGCAGCCAGTGCTGCTAAGCCAAATATAGCAGCCATTAGCAGATTAGTAGGCAAGCAGTGCAGGGCAGGGCAGGCCTGTCAGCAGCAGCTGCCTTTGCCGCTGGCCGCATTCAGTCAGACCAGCCTGCTGTCCAGTGCCCACCCTACTGAGGGGCTGAGGGGCAGTCATGGGTAAATGGTTAGGGCGTCAGACTTGTATCCCAAAGGTTGCCGGGTTCAACTCCCGAGCCGCCAGGTTGGTGGGGGGAGTAATTAACCAGTGTTCTCCTCCATCCATCTCCATGATTGAGGTACCCTGAGCATGGTACCGTTCCGCCGCACTGCTCACTTGGGGCACCATTGGGGGCTGCCTACTTGCACAAGTGAGGCATAAATGCAATTTCGTTGTGTGCAGTGTGTAGTGAACACTTGTGTGCTGTGGACTTCTGTGTCACAATGACAATGGGAGTTGGGCTTTCACTTTCACTTCACTTCACTTCACTTTTTAACTAAAGCGACTTACAATCGAGAATGCCCACCCTTTCCCACACTGCCAACAGTATGTACTGCTCACCCTCCCTGAGTGCCTGCACTGCCCAACTGCTGCCCACTCTGCGCCCTCCCTCAGCTGCTGTGCAGTCACCCATAATCCCCTCCCACGATGCCCGTTCTTGGCTGCGATGCTCTTTTTTCGACCACTCTCCACCCCAACATGCCCAGCAGATGCCAGCAGGCATGTCACAACAACACAAACCCCACTCCACCATCTACCCACCTCCTTCAGCACCACGCCATCTTTGGCCCTGAGTGGTAGCACTTTGATGTGCATGGGAGGACATGTAGCCTGGGAGTAGGCTACAAAGCTATAAATGTCATAAGAGAAAAGTGTATATGTGTTGTATTGTATAGTGTCTACATCAAGTTCAAGTTTCAAGTTTATTAGCCATGTCAACAGTTTAAAAATACAGTTGCTAGGAATGTACTTGAGCTCACACATTCAAAAATACTAAAATCTGTGTAAGTTATTTATCTGATTCCATTATCTGATATTAAGCACCATTTTGATGAATGTGCGTGCCATTTACCTGACTTAATTTTATAAAGGCCATTACTGCTGGCACTCAAGCCAAGACAATCTGTGTAAATCATTAAAAGTTTTTTTAAATATACTTTTAGGGGCTTTTGTGCCTTTAATTGATAGGATAGTCTGAATGGTGACAGGAAGCGAGTGGCACAGAGAGACAGGTTGGGATCACAAAATGACCCCTGCCGGACTCGAACCGGGGTCCCCGTGTGGGGGGCTTAGTGCGCTACGCCATAGCGCCCCCCCCCCCCCATTACCCTGACACTTACTGACCATCTCCATCTCCATTATTGACCATACTCTCTATGGACTATGATGAAATGCATACAGTAAACATGGTGCCCGGCCAATTCTTCAAGACACTGTATGAAGGATGCAAGTTCAATAACAACTGACAAACTGCCAAAACAGATTTGCATCTGAGCAGTAATGTTCCATCTCTCCTACTGTAAGCCTCTAAGCCAAACCATAGTTTGTACGTTTTCCAACCATAAAACAAGATTTACACTATTGTTCATGAACTCAAAACAGGTCTAACTACTGAATTTGCTTTGAGACTCTCCACGGACTAAAAACACTTTTGAGAAGAGAAGATGTTCCATCTGTACTTCAAATGAGTAATAGTAGTAGAATGAAGATATTGATACTACGATATCAAAGGAAATAAAGAAAGAGAGAGAGAGAGAGAGAGAGAGAGAGAGAGAGAGAGAGAGAGAGAGAGAGAGAGAGAGAGAGAGAGAGAGAGAGAATTGATACACAGATGAAGCAATTCCTCTTCCAACCATGCAAGCTAATAAAAAAACCTGTCTAGTGTTGCTTTGAGTGGCACAGAAGAGGCTGAGTGAAGCGTGATGTTCTCTAGAGCCTCTTTCATGGTCTAGGAGAGGAGGAGAGAGTGGGCAGGTCTGGCCTGGGGGAGAAATAGGGCCCGGGCACCGCTTAAAGCCCCCCCCCCTTCAAATTAGCAGCGCAGAACTGACTCGTCGGTGGGTCTCGCACCCTCGTGGGCCCTTATTTTCAGAAATGTAAAAAATTAACATTTCTGAAAATAGGGGCCCACAAGGGTGCTGGGCCCACCGGGAAATGCCCGCTAGGTCAGATGCCCAGTCCAGCCCTGAGAATGTGGGAGACAGACGGGGGACCTACTAATGGACTCCTTTGTACAGCATCTCCATCGTACTGCAGCTTGCATTGCATTAAACTGACGCCACAAGAGGTTCCTCGTACAAACACTATGCAGTCACTTGTTCATTCGCCCTCTGGGCCTGTGTAAAAGCCTCTGCATGTAGTACTCGCACACTCATGCACACACACACACACACACACACACACACACACACACACACACACACACACACACACACACACACACACACACACACACACACACACACACACACACACACACACACACACACTCTCTGTCTCTATGTGTGTGAGTGTGTGTGTGTGTGTCTCTCTCTCTCTCTCTCTCTCTCTCTCTCTCTCTGTCTCTCTCTCTCTCTGTCTCTATCTCTCTCTCTCTCTCTCTCTCTCTCTCTCTCTGTCTCTCTCTCTCTCTCTCCCTCTTTCTCTCTCTCTCCCTCTCTCTCTCTCTCTCTCTCTCTCTCGCTCTCTCTCTCTCTGAGCAGCAGTGATTCAGAGCAGTAAAGTGGGAGGTGTGAAGTGGGATGTAGGAGAGCCTGAAAAACAAATAGTGATACAGAGAGGAGAGGAGGCATGAGGACCAGAGAGGGTGCATGAGGATGAGATGGGAGAAACAAAATGGACAGCGTACAAGAGAGAGAGAGAAAGAGAGACTGTTTGTGTGTGTGCGTGCATGTGCGTGTGTGTGTGTGCGTGCGTGCGCGTGCGTCTGGGCTCTGTTCTCACTCTGTGCTTCTTCCTGCTGTAGGTGTGTGTGTATCTTCACAGGGACACGCTTGTCATATGGCAGGCTGAGCTCACTGCAGTCTTTGCTCTCAACAACTCTCTCAAGTCCATTCAGCCTTATTAATTGTTATGGGGTGGGCCCTACCATGTCTTAAAGGGACACTGTGTGAGATTTTTAGTTGTTTATTTCCAGAATTCATGCTGCCCATTCACTAATGTTACCTTTTTCATGAATACTTGCCACCACCATCAAATTCTAAGTATTCATTATGACTGGAAAAATTGCACTTTTCATACATGAAAAGAGGGATCTTCTCCATGGTCCGCCATTTTGAATTTCCAAAAATAGCTATTTTTAGCTGCAAAAATGACTCTTGGACCATACTATAAAATATTTGTTTATTACTTCGTACACTTTCATGTAAAGATCAAATTTGGCAATAGGCAGCACAATTTCAATGAGCAGCATAGTTGCAGTACCTTTTTTGACCATTTCCTCCACAGTGTCCCTTTAATGCATAGTGTTTCCCAACCAGGGGTACATACCACTAGGGGTATGCGAGCATACCATAGTGGGTATGTGGAAAAATGTAATAATAACAAATATATGGAGTTAAGTCACATTGGGATAAAGGAGCAGATTTAGAGCATGAGTAAGCAGAAAATTGCTTAGGGAGTACGCAAGACAAAAAAGGCTGGGAAACTCTGTCAGGGCACTGGGTTACTATGCTGGCGACCTGGGTTCGATTCCTGCTTGGGTCATTTGCCAATCCTTCTCCACTCGTTTCCTGTCCCTCTCTCTCTCACTGTCCTATCCTAAATAGAGGCACAAAAGCTCTAAATAGTAGGCCTATCTTTAAAAAACTTCTCATGTGCATTATTACACAATATGCAGCAGCCTGTTAGATAGGTTCCTATTAACCTCCTTTTCGACATTCATGCATAATTGAGGGCTGCCCCCTTGCACGGATGAGGCATAAATGCAATTTCGTTGTGTGCAGTGTGCAGTGTTCACTCGTGTGCTGTGGAGTGCTGTGTCACAATGATAATGGGAGTTGGAGTTTCCCAGTTGGGCTTTCACTTTCACTTCACGTGTGCATTATTACACAATAATAAACAGCAGCCTGCAGCAGCCTGTTCCCATTAGCCTCCTTCTCGACATTCATGCATAATTACACAACATGGCAGCTTTTTTTCATAACAACATGGCAGCTCTGCGTTTGCCCTGCGTTTGTCCTCCTGTTTAAGATCTGTGTCATCATGGCCCTTCCTTCGGCCTTCATATTCTGTGTCAAGTGAAGTCATATCATGTAGGCAACAACTACGTAGCTCCTTAACGGCTTTAAATTATTCATATGTGTGATACTATGTTCTTGCTGTTATCTCGACCTCAGTAATTACGGCTCATGCATTAGGCCGTAAGGGGGGCGCGGAGGCATGACAGGGGGGGCGTGTGACATCTGATTTTTGGGTCCCCCCCCCCCCCAAGGAAAGGATTTCCTGTCTCGCCAATAAGCCAATATGTTTTAAGCATTATATACATAATTATAAACGGTAACACTTTATTTTAAGGATACATCTATTAGCACTAATACATACAATATTAATGCCTGTGTAAGTCACTTGCAAGGCATGTACTAAGCAAAATAAGACAGTTGTTAGACATTTATTCGCAAATGTCTTGTTCATGCACAATAAGGGATTTATTACCAATATAACCTTAGTAAGGACCTAGTAGACCTAGATTTCTATTTATGAGTAAGCAGTAAGGGCCAAAATACAATGTGTATAAGCTCCTGGTAAACTGTGTGAATAAACCCTGAACAGTGTGAAAACAGATGTGGAATAAGGGTCCCTATTCTAAAGTGATACATTGCTCAGCCCAGATTGCTTAGGGCCCCTGCACTACCTAAGGCCCCCACACTACCTAGGGCCCCCACTCTACCCAGCCCCCCGGGAAGCAAAGTGTAAAACCTCTTCTGCATCAGTCTAATGAGGTATGTAGATCTCACTTAACTCACTCAGTTTATGGTTAGTAAATAGGAAGGATTATATAGCAAGGATTGGACATAAACTTCTCAATGACGGTGGGGTGGTGAGATGTCATATTTTCATACACCAATTAGTTTTTAATGTAAAAACCATGCAATGAATGCAGAATATAACAATGAGAAATAGTTTGGAAGCGAAACTAAGCTGTTCCTTTGTGATAAATAAGTTAATGTTTGAGAAACTTAGCTCCAAGAAGTGCAGTGCATGATGGGTACGCCCTTAGTCAGAAATGCAATGCATGGCCAATGCAGCAATGATAATAGTTCTGTTGTTACGTACATGGCAAATTGTTTGGATAGCAACTAAATTGCACGAGTGAGGGGAGGAGCTAAGGACGTAGGTAGGCTCAGAGCTGGGTAGGTTGTCTGTTGGCCTAGATTGCGTACCCATCATGCACTGCACTTCTTGAAGCTAATGTTCTCAAACATTAACTTAATTATCACAAAAGAATAGATTATTTTCGCCTCAAAACTAATATTTTAATGTTCTGGATTGATTTTGGGGGTTTTTACCATTAAAACTCAGTGGTACATGAAAAAAAAATTACATCTCACCAACCCACCGCCATTGACAAGTGTACGTTCAATCCTTGCTATATATAGGCTCCTGTTACCTCATTCACATTAATATGAACAAGAGAAAATTGGATGACTCAGCTGGTGATATTAGAATTATTACATGTATCCTTACACTTTGCTGATATGGGGGGGGGGGGCTAGGTAGTGCAGACTTGGGTGGTGTGGGGGCCCTAGGTAATGAGGGGGACTGGTAGTGTTGGGGCCTTAAGCCATCTGGGGTGAGCAATGCATCACTTTAGAATAGGGACCCTTATTCCGCATCTGTTTTCACACTGTTCAGGGTTTGTTCACACAGTGTGTCGGGAGCTTATACACATTGTATTCTGCCACTTACTACTTACTAATAAATAGAAATATAGGCTTACTGGTCCTTACTAACGTTATATTAGTAATAAATCCCTAATTGGACATGAACAAGACATTTGTGAATACATGTTTAACAACTGTCTTATTTTGCTTAGTACATGCCTTACAAGTTACTTACACAGGCATTAATATTGTATGTATTAGTGCTAATAGATGTATCCCTAAAATAAAGCGTTACCTTATAAACATTATATTATTAATTGTCATATAGAAAATGAACACACATCTGCATTCCACTTCCCTATTTGTTTTATATCACCAGTCACCTTTCCTTTGATTCTGCACCGCGCAGCAATCGTAAAATCAGTCCGCGCAGGTACTGCTGTTGCTTGGGGGTTGTGGGGGCTCGGAAGCATCCAGACCCTCCGAAGGGGGGAATGATGGGAAAAGTTTGAGAACCACTGCATTAGGCCACAGTTTTGAATAGATTTTCAAAACACGGCCTTGGGGATGTTGGTCGAATATACAAGCCAACCCAATAATGTTTAACGACACTTGTGAAGTGGCATGCCTGTATGTGGCTCCAGACCACATTGTTTTGAGTGGCCCAATTTTGAACAGCTATCTTTCTTTTGACTCAGTCTGTGTGACCTGATTGCCTGATTGCTTGAAGGGAAAACTGTCTGTTAGCATACTTTAGCAAACGAAGGCACATGGTGGCCTCAAAAAACACAAGATTCCCCTGTGTACCTGTGTGTGTGTGTGTGTGTGTGTGTGCATGCATGTGTGCGTGTGTGTGTGGTGCATGTGTGCGTGCATGTGTGTTGCGTGTGTGCGTGCGTGCGAGCATATCGGTGTGTGTTCTGTCATTGTGGGCAACGGTCCTCCTTCCGACTCTGGCGGCGGCACAGTGGTGATAAAATATTCATCAGCTGTGTGAATATTTCATAGGGGACCACAGTTTAGCAACATTAATATAGCGTCCAGGGAGCGACGTTTGAGCACAGCCACCGAGAGACAGTGGAGACTCCTCGTTCAACACAGGGTGATTGGGGCAGCAGAGTCAAAGCAGTTTCCCCAGGAGGAGCGCTCGTCTCTCGGGTGTATCAGGGAAGCCAACAGCTGGTTGGGGTGGGGGGACAAACAGGTCACTTGTCCCCGTGCCCCAGGGAGAGAGGGGGAGAGTCTACCATGCGGCTAACCCGGGTTCGATTCCCAGCCTGGGTCCTTTGCCGGCTCTTCCCCATCTCTCTCTCTCCCCACTTGCTTCCTGTCACCACCTTCACTGTCTTATAAATAAAGTCAAAGAGACAAAAAAATATATTTTAAAAAGCGACAAAAATGTTGTACAGTGCAACAAGTGGGATGTTGGGTGGGAGACACTATGTGCAGTATTTACCGGTGAGTGGTGTTAACCAAGGTGCTTTCTCGCCTGAATGGTCCACATTGTGTCCAGAGACACTAACAGCTGCTGACCTCAAGTTTCAAGTTTCAAGTTTATTTATTTAACACAGGGACAGCATATATGAATAACATTTTTTTAAATGCACAATGCACAAGATTGTAGCCGTAGGGCTAATTTCCATCTTTTGTCCCTTTGACAGGTTAGATGGTCCCTTAAAACGAAATACAAACAGTATTGCCCAAGTTATAAAATAACCTCATCTTTCATAGCCGCCCCTCAACGTCCCCTGATGCTTTATGTACACATGGAGTCAGGACCGCTGAAAGCTTTGTCCTGGCCTGGCCTAGGGAAAAGTCAGTTGAAAGACCCTCTAACCCAGGGTTTCCCAAACTGGGGTGCGTGCACCCCTGGGGGTGCGCGGCCTGCCTTAAGGGGGTGCACGAGCTGAATAGAGCAATGGCGGATATGGTAGTTTTTATCCAGTATTAATGAACATTAATATAGTTTTTAATTGTATGGTGCATTGTATGCTGGAAGGGTCCATCTGAAGTGTAGTTTAATTCAAAGTTTGGGAACCCCTGCTCTAACCCAAAACATATGATCTAATGGTCCCAGGACAACTGATCTATTTGTCCGCCCCCTGTCAGCTTCCCTGCATGGAATGGACCGCTCACTTTGCCATTTCCTACTAGTCCAATCTTCTTGTTGTTTACTATCCAGCCAGTTGGATATTGTTACAGCCAGGACTTGTTTTCAGCACGTCACTCACTGCTTCATATTCTCTTACACATCCAGCAGAGGTGAGTGGTGTGGGAGCAGAGCAGGGAGCAGAGATGCTGGTGATTACTGAGAGCATTTTTTGATGTCTGATGGGGTCATTCTTTCTTTTATTCCCTTTCTTCTGTCCTCTTTCTGTCATCACCTCTTTACCCTCCCTCTCTATCTCCCACTTTATCTCTCTATTCCCTCTCCTTCTCTCTCTCCTTCTCTCTCTCCCTCTCTCTCTCTCTCTCTCTCTCTCTCTCTCTCTCTCTCTCTCTCTCCTCTCTCTCCCTCCGTCCTTCCCTCCCCGTTATCTTTCTCTCCCCTTGCTTCTCTCTGCATCTCTCTCCCTCCCTCTTTCGCTCCCCTCCCTTCCTCTGTTCCCTCTTTCCCTCTCCCTCTCCCTCTCTATCTCTCTTCTCCTCTTCTCTATCTCTCAATCAGATCTGCGTGCTGGCCGCCACCTCCTCACAGCTCAGCACTCGTTGCCTGGAAACCCTCTGGCCCTCAAGCACTGCCCCATCGACCTGCGCACCTCCATGGACGGCAAATACAAGGAGATCGCAGAGGTGAGAGGCACCCACGCACACACACACACACACACACACACACACACACACACACACACACACACACACACACACACACACACACACACACACACACACACACACACACACATACGCACACCACACACAGCACATGTGAGATCGTAGAGGCGAGTGAAACATGCACATGCGCACGCACGCACGCACGCACGCACACACGCACGCAGCATAGTATAGAGCCTGATGCTGCTTTCCTCTGTCACTGTTTTGTGAATGTGATTGTGACCAGAGATTGTGTCAGGCGATTTAGAAGCATTGGATTACAATGAAGTTAGCATACAATGAAGGCACATTTTTTGAATAATATTGGTAGTCATAAGGCCTAATCTTTTCTCTCTAACATGCTCATCCTAGAAAAACATTTATCTGCATTTTTCTTAAAACTTAAAACCAACTAACTGGTTGGTTGCACATTGTTCCCCTGATCTTCTGGTAGTGTGCAGTGACATTATGCGGTGTGTCAATTGTACACTAAAAGAGTTGGATCAACACTATAAGTGTTGAATTTGATCTTTTGGGGGTTTAATTAACTCTGCAAAATTTAGTAAGAGTCGTACATCACAGCACATCATGCACACACACGCACACATACGCACACACACGCACACACAAGCTCTCCTCTATTGCAGTACTGTGAATA
>NC_085866.1:20562314-20632314 GCF_034702125.1 Engraulis encrasicolus | reverse complement strand
AACAATAATCGTTTTTCATCAAATGGATTTGTGGTTCTTTTTGACAGGCGACCAACACATCAGATTGAGTCGCATGAAAGTAGCTTCACTGTGTGGTATGTTGGATGTGATGGTGGTGGGGCCCCCAACCCCAGATGAGATGGAGGTTATCAATGTGTTTGAATTGTAACGTGAAATTGAAATGCCAGGAGAGTGATACAGTAGGCCTACATTTGCATGTAAAATGCATGTGTAGACAATAAGCCTACCAAGGAGGTCTGCATTGATCTACACTACCTACAGCATCACAAAGCATGGCAGCATAACAATTTTAATAAGCTACAAATTTGTGCTGTCTTCCAAACCAATTTCATTTCTGGACTGGAAATAGTGGTGCATTTGTGAGTAGGAGAATGAGAAGGGGGCTATCTATGTGTTTGAACTGGAGGGACAGGGTGAGAGAAAGGGAGAAGAGCTGTCACGCTATTGAATTTCATAATATACAAAATATAGTAAATAGCCTCACTTGTCTGCTGTGCATGGTTCTGTTACATGATTAATGTAGGCTATGTCATTCTGGTCTGGAAATTAATGTTTTTTTAAGCTTACAACAAGCAGGTAATTCATGTGGATGGAAGGAGATATGGCAGCTAAAATTGTTTTAAACATTGCACCAGTCTTACTTTACATTGCTTGTCAACCTAAGCAAGTAGGCCTATTATGATATCAGGTGGGTGTTAGTGAGTAGTGAGTAGGCTACTAACAGCTACTTTAGTGGATTTCATTGCTTGGCATACTTGGCTAATGTTAGCATGCTAACTAGCGATTTCTCTGATCAAAAACAAAGCTCTTTTTCTCTCTAATTCCAAATAGTAACCTCATAACTATTAGGCTTTCCATAATCACAAACGGTTGCTGATTAAATCACATAGTTCCAAAACACCCTCTGAAACTCCTGCATCATGCAATGAGTGGTTTAATGAGAACATAATAATCTCCATCCAGCAGAGTGTTTGCGCTTGCCCTCTGTCTCTCGAGTGAGTCTCCAAATTCAAAATAGAGCGCAGGCTGTCACTCGTCCCGCCCCCTTTCTCAGAACTGTCTGTTTATTGGTTCACAGACTTCCCAGAGACAGTTGGAAGCGATATTACTATTGGCTGAGGGGCGCTTTGCCGTGAGGAGCGCTTTCGCAACTCTTTGTTGATTGCGACTTCATAAAAAAAACTTCATATCGCAAAATTACGCATAGGAGAGCGCCATTTCGGCGCCCCTTCTTCACATGGCGCTCTAGGCGACCGTCTAGCCGGCCTATGCTAAAAACCGGCCCTGCATGCATATACAGTAATACTATGAGATAATATGAAGTAACAAAACAGCCATACTGTACTGTATTTCAATAATCAATGCACCTGTCTGTGGCATTGCTGTTGTGTTGCGTGCTTGAAAACCAATCATGCCTGGCTGTGTGTGTGCGTGTGTGCGTGTGTGCATGCGTGCGTGCGTGCGTGCGTGCGTGCGTGCGTGCGTGCTTGTGTATGTGTGTGCATGCGTGCGTGCGTTTCTCCAGACCCCCCAGTGTCTGACACCCACCCCTATGAGAACATGGACCCCAGCGGCATGCCCTCTGACATGGGCTACGGCTGCAAGATGGTCAACGGGGTCATCCACGTATACACCAAGAAGAACAAAATGGACATGTGAGAATCCTTCGCCTTTCTGCCCCTCTTATCATATTATATTATTATATTATAGTATTGTTATTAATATAATTATATATTGCTATATAAACACATATGAACACTTTTTAACTTTTGTTAACTTCTACTTTTTTCTTTGTACTTTTTGGGACTGAGCAAAGTACTTTTCATTACTCATGAATTCTTGAAGCACATGATAATAAATACCTTGTATCCTTATACAAATCTAGATTGACTTATGGTTATTTAGGTACAAGCAACAATCCCTTTGAGCCTTACTCAATGACAACTCAGCTTTGTCTGCAGACTGTAATACAGTCGGTAAATGGTTTGAATTGTACAGTATGTCAACTGTTTACTTTGTATGTTTTTTCAGTGCAAGGTGGGTGCCTGTAGAGTAGACTGAAGTGTCTGAAATGTGTCTGTATCTAACAGGAGTACAGAGCTGGACCTGCCCTATCCAGACCTGCAGGAGTACATTGCTGACATGAATGTTATGATGGCCCTCATCATCAATGGACCAGTGTGAGTACTTGGAATGTCCAGTTGACTATCCTTTAAAGGTGCACTGTATAGAATGTAGCCAGAATGGGTACTGCAACTATGCTGCTCCTTGAAACTGTGCTGCCTATTACCAAATGTGATCTTTTCATGAATATTTACAAAATAATAAACCAATATTTACTCGTATAATCTAAGTACAGTATGTTTTGCAGCTAAAAATGTCTATCTCTGGAAATTCAAAATGGCGCATGGAGAAGATCCTCCTTTTCATTTATATTTTCTCACCCATAATGAATACTTAGAATTTGGTTGGAATGAATACTTAAAATAAGGTTTTGCGGCACAGTGGTAGGGGAGAGCGGGGCACAAAGGTTTTTGCTTTTGGGCTTACAGGCCCTATCTTCACATATAATGCCGTTACATCATTTATTTTTTTTACTTAAGCAACATACACATCTCTGTTACATATGGTGTTTGTTATAAAAACCTACCATTGCTTTCCATTTTCACCGTTTGTGGAAGATGTGAAATGTTACAACTTACCGCACAGGTGGGATAAGTTGTTACGGGGGGAGGGTTAGTTGCTAAAATGCTAAAAAGATTTATTTAAACAATTAATTCAGTATTATTTTACTTAAAGTATGTTTGTTTATAATTCTATGATAGGCTAATATACTTTGTTTCTTGCATTTGTGTGCCGATTTTATTTCACTTTTGTTTTTCCATTGACAAGAATGAGAATTTCATTGAGATTTACCGTGTTACAACTAGCCCCCGTGACCTCAGCCATGACTGTTGCCAACCTAGCACTGGCTAGAGTAGAGTAGAGTAGAGTAACTTTATTAATCCCCAGGGGGAAATTCAGGAACAAACTTAGCAACAAACTTCAGCATGGTATCATTTTGTAACTGAGAAAACGCAGTATCCGGCAATGTCGGAATCGTTTTGGTAGCTTGCACCCATGCTTCACTAAACAAAAAACAAGCGACATGGAAAAAATACTTTCAGGGTGCTAAAACACACTTTGTGGAATAACTCGATGAAATCTCAACGAAAATGTTTGAAACTTTTCTGAAGGCTTCTGTTGACTGAAACAATCGTGTTTACAGAAGTAGGTAGAAAATGATTGGTCCGTCTTGATAAAAAGTCCGTGTTACATCTTGCCCCACGTTACTTTGTGCCCCGTGCACCCCTACAGTAAGTGGAGGCCGGCCAAGGTTCAAATGTGGCCAATGCCCAATTCTCAATCTTACCCTACGTATCTCTCTCATGCCAGATGCGTGACTGCATATTTTAATGAAGGCATAAAAGCCCAGCCTGATAAACCAGCCTAAATGGATTGGTTTTTCAGGCATAAAAGCCCAGATATACTATGTGTCGTGTACTTAAAAACAACATTAACATGCACCCTTTCTGACATATTGTTCTGAACAGGAAGTCGTTCTGCTATCGCCGGTTGCAGTACCTGAGTTCTAAATTCCAGATGCACATCTTGCTGAACGAGATGAAGGAACTGGCGGCCCAGAAGAAGGTTCCACACCGGGACTTCTACAACATACGCAAGGTGAGACCACCAGGCATATACTGTACAATAGCCTACTTCAGTCCAATTCAGCTCAGTTGCATGTTAATGCAATTCCACTAACTTGTCTCCAAGTTGTCATTTGTTTGTACAGTTACAACAATGCATTCATCTGGTATATTTGTGGATAATCAAGTATGTCTAACAAAGCATCGATTGAAAATGTCACATAACATGACTGCATCAAACAGAGGAGGTCAAACAGAGGAGGTTATTAACTTTTAGATCAATAATATAATATAAATACAGTATGCAATAATAAGCACACCATCACACCTCCTCCTCTTCTGCAGGTGGACACGCACATCCACGCCTCGTCGTGCATGAACCAGAAGCACCTGCTGCGCTTCATCAAGCGGGCGATGAAGAAGTACCCAGGGGAGATCGTACACGTGGACAGATGTGGCCGTGGACAGACCCTCATGGAGGTCTTCGAGACAATGAACCTCACCGCCTTCGACCTGAGTGTGGACACGCTGGACATGCACGCCGTGAGTGGCAGCATACATGGACATACTGTGCAGACTTGTGTGTACAATTCAGAATTTCTGATTTTAATTCCATTCAGGAAGTGGAATTGAATGGGAATTTGAATTCACTCTATCCTTACAGGATGTTGAATTGAATTGAATTGAAAACCGAATTTGTAATTCAGAGAACGCCATCCTAACATGCAATGAATTGGGATTTTGGCTGCATTCTCAATTCAATTCAGAATTTCGTACAAGCCTGATACAGCATTTACTGTGTATGTTGTGTATGACATTATATACCGTAATAACCTCAGTGTGGACTGTGGATACACTGGACTTGACAGCCACTAGCAGGGCCGCTGACAGCTGTAGCTGGGCCCAGGACAAAGTAATCTGAAAGGGCCCCTACACTCAATACATTTAATATAACGAGGACCCAATTATGGGCCTCCCATTTCCCTGGGCCCGGGACGGGTCACCCCTTTGCCCCCCCTTGTCAGCTTCTCTGGCCAATAGGGACAGGCTGGTCTGCCTGTGTGATGTCACAAAGCTGTTTTTAGTTGAGGACTATTGAGGAAATTAATGAAACTAATTAATTAATTAATGAGATCACGACAAGTTAATCAGAGTTTACAATTGACTTTCGCGAAAGGAGAGAGTGAGTAGCCCTGGAAAACATGTTCCTCGCTTTGCATCCTCGGTCTCTCTAGTCTCTCCTCCCACGAAGGCCCTTTTCTAATGGGCAGCACAGAAGGAATAGAAAAACACAGGGCTAACATTGTTTCTTATCAGAGGACCTTGAAAGTATCTTCCTAGTCATATAGTTTTCCCTGGGGAACATTTGGAAAGGAATAGAGCGCAACAGTATATGAAACAAGTACAGAAGTGAATATGAAGCCAAGTCTTTGCTACAGATCATAATTATCTCTACAGGACACATGTTGAAGTTCTAATCAAACGAAGTTTGATAAATTGTAACATTGTACATATAAAAATGCTACAAAATAGCTGTACTAACTAAGAAGAGAGTACGGGATACCTTGTTTTGAGATCAGTCCTTTACTGTAAATGTGGTCTTACTAGCTAATACTCTTGAACACCAAGACCTTGATGAAATGACCAAATTACAGATTTGTTGAGACCAGAGCGATTTAGAGAGAAATCCACATGTCTGTTTTTTTCTACACAGGACCGCAACACGTTTCATCGTTTCGACAAGTTCAATGCCAAATACAATCCCATCGGAGAGTCCATCCTCAGGGAGATCTTCATCAAAACTGACAACCACATTGAAGGCAAATATTTTGGACATATCATCAAGGTAACCACACAATAAATGTAGACTGCCAAATACAATCAGGACCAATGCATTCTTAGTTTGAAAGCAAATTATAGGCATCAAAGGAGAAGAAATTAAGTGAAATAAAAATGAAACTTTTTAATGCACAATTGTATGTTAATTAAGTATTTTATATTGTGTGAAGTTCACAGTCTTTGAAATCAATCCATTAAAAATCCTTCAATATGCATTAATGGCCATCTGATTACTGGTACTTTCGACTTGTCTCAGTATTCTCTTTGTGGAGATGATGGGGTCGCCGGCGAGCTGGCCTACTTGCTGAAAATACTCAACTACATCATAACAACATTGCTACCTATGACATTACCGAGAGTAACAGAATTAACAGATCAAGACATAGCCATTACCATTTTTGGTGACAGTAAGACTATAAAAAAGGCGCAAATGAGTTACTAGGTTCGTTCAAGACAGCGTTTTTTCGGCCAGGCAGCCAATTTGCTAGGGAGCGAACATGGTCACTGTGTCCGCGTGGAGCATCCTGGTTATAGTGGGGTCGGAGGCATGTGCAATTTTTCTCAGTCATTTCAAATTGGTGTTAAAGTTTGGTTTTCACTTCCAAGTTGAAGTTTAGGGTCTATAGAACAATTTGGGTTCGAGTGTCAAACACACAGATAACAAAATGGCCTGCGGGGGGCGCTCTAAAATATATAAACTGCTATAACTTTTTATTAGTTTAACCAAATTTAACATATGAGGTATGCATGGATTCAGTATTAAGAGGAGGAGCTGGTGAGCTAAGTATTTGGTTACCGGATTAAAGACATACTATGTCATAAACACACTTTTAGCCCATGGACAGCAAAATTGAGGGTTTTTTTAAGATAAAGGGTAGAAATGCCCTCCAAGTTGCATTGAAACATCATTTATTGTTACAAGTTATTGTAAATAAAGCCTGGGATATCATTCAACTTGATGTTTTCAGAATATCCCTGAAGCACAAAGATACCTAGGATACCTATACACAAATAGGGCTGCATAAAGCCTATGTGATATTTAGGACCCAACTTGCAACTTTGAGTTTATGAATTTAGTATCATGAGTATCAATTTTTTTTCAATCAAGCCATATTCTATTCACAAATAAAATCACAAAAAAACATTATATCTGGAATAAAATGAATCAATAATAATAATAATAATAATAATAATAATAATAATAATAATAATAATAATAATAATAATAAAAAGACTTTCCGGAGAGACAATGCTATTAGTATGCTTGCGGCTTATGCACACACACACACAGAGCTGTTGTATACACACAGAGAAACACGAGGGAAAGAGATAGAGGTCTGAGTGTGTGTGTGTGTGTGTGTGTGTGTGTGTCTGTCTGTCTGTCTGTCTGAGAGAGAGAGAGGTGTGTGTGTGTGTGTGTGTGTGTGTGTGTGTGTGTGTGTGTGTGTGTGTGTGTGTGTGTGTGTGTGTGTGTGTGTGTGTGGTGTGTGGTGTGTGTGTGTGTGTGTGTGTGTGTGTGTGTGTGTGTGTGTGTGTAGATGATTCAGGTGCCTTTCAGCAATGGGTGGGTAGGGAGAGGTAAGGGTGGGATTCGAACCTGCAACCCTCTGACGGACCAACATCCTACCCAGTAGGCCACTGCCACTTACTGTATAGAGTGGCCACAGCAACATATTAGGCCATGGTTGCCCAAGTGACAGCAGAGGTCTAAAGTTCTACATGGCTGCATGTGTGTGTGTCAATGATACAGTAAGTAATGTAGACCTCCTTGGTGTGTGTGTATGAATGAAGATTCTCAAGGTGACAATAGCTGAGTAATATGCGCAGCCTTATTTTTACTCTGTCATACCTCCAAAAGTTTTGCAAGTTGTCAGATGATATTGACACACAAATGGCACAACCCTGCTCTTCATGTCAAAGCTGAGATCCCTTTTCTAGGCCAAATGGTTCAGTCAAAAAATGGACATATTCAGGCCTATGCGCTGAGCTTTTCGTAAGTGAATGGGGTCACATCATAGGGATTTTAAAACTGCTCTCTCTGAAACATTTGTACGAGTTGGCTTATGATCTTCACACAGTTTGTATTCAGAGCCAAGGCCTCTCTGACAATGCCTTTACCTAGTTCAGTCTCAAACTTTTTCAGACCAAGGACCACTTAGTCCCCCCAAAAATGTTCAAGGACCACCTGTCAATTGAATTGATTGTCGGGTGCTAATTTGACACTGCTCATTTTGATGCAGATCATACTTTTTTCTTATTATGGTGAAAACGAAACTTCAGCTATGTTTAGCTTTGTAATAATGATACAAATATAGTTTACTGCTAGCTTGTCTTGGAAAAATAGAAATCCCCTCAAGGACCACCTGAGCTCTGTCGCGGACCACTAGTGGTACCCGGACCACACTTTGAGAATCACTGACCTAGTTGATACCTAGTTAAAAACCCTAGGACAGGTCGCCTCTCACTGTAACTGCCACAGTTTGTGACATCATCATCTTGACCATTCTACCATTCATTTCAATGAGGGGGAAAACAGAGAGAAAACTGAGGAAAAACAAGTCTGGTGAACGAATGAAAGGGGGTAGGCCAGCAAAAAATCCACCACCCTGAGCCCTTTTCGAGCCGTTCAATTTGGGACTCGAACCGTGTCTCTATCTCGAACGCTGCAACGATTAAAAGCCGGCGTACTAATGAATGGCGATTCCCATAGGTGAATGGAAAAATGTAGAATAATAATAAACTGTTGATGAACAATTGGTATGCTTTCCCGCAAGCATACTAAATAAACTGTTGGAGAACAATTACTATGCTTGCTGGCGGCAAGCAGAGGCCTTTGGCAAGCATACTAAATAATACTATAGGACTATTTCATACATGGTAGACACAATCATCTGCTGTTATGAGGACATCTCTGTCATCTGGGAACTCTCCATTTGTTACCAGCTGACAGGAATGAAAACCGTTCTTATCATCTGCATTTGCCAGAAATGCCTGCCAATCTGGTAACAAATGAACAGTTCCCAGATTTGGACTACACTACCAAAGATGTATTCCAACTAGAGGTGAAGTGCAGCTGTACTAGTACTTGTACAAATAGACCTGCCAGATCTCGGTGCAAGTGCATAAAGGCAGAGTTAAAGTGCACACGTCTGTGCAAGTGCACATGCAATTTCTAAGACTGACCACTGACTGTTTTTGCATCTGTTCTCTGTCATAGTTATTGTAGAGTGGAGTATTGGAATAAATGTTAGCCCTATGGTCTTCTGTTTGCTTTTTGAATGCAGGAAAAAAATGATGCTCCCCATAGTATTTATTATTATTATTATTATTATTGCTAAATTCATACACTCAAAGTTGCAAGTTGGGTGCTAAATATCACATAACTTATATAACATAAGCTATATGCAGCCATATTTGTGTAAAGGTATCCTATTAGTATCTGTGTGCTTCAGGGATATTCTGAACAAATCAAGTTAAGTGATAACCCAGGCTTTGCTTACAATAACTTGTAACAATAAATTATGTTTCATTGCAACTTTGAGGGCATTCCCACCCCTTTTTCTTAAAAAAAGCCCGGATTTAGCTGTCCATTGGCTAAAAGTGTGTTTTTTACACAGTGTGTCTTTAATCTGGTAACCAAATACTTAGCTCACTGGTTTCTCCTCTTCATGCTGAATCCATACATAGCTCATATGTTAAATTTGGTTTAACTAATCAAAAGTTATAGCAGTTTATATATTTTAGAGCGCCCCCCACAGGCCATTTTGTTATCTCTGTGTTTGACACTCGAACTCAAATTGTTCTATATACCCAAAACATCAACTTGGAAGTGAAAACCAAACTTTAACACCAATTTGAAATGACTGAGCCTATTACGACCCCACTATTAGAATTTCTGTTCACAACGCAGCATAAGGGAGTGAGTGACCTCTGCGCCACAGTCATGTCACATGGTGTTAAACCATCGCGGGAACAAAAGTTTTGCTTAGCAGCTGCGCAGTACCATAAGAGCAAGTGCTGGGCAGAAGACCTCCTCCATGCCGTCGGTAATCTGCGGTGATTGGCATTCATCAATCTGACGTGAATTTGCAGGTGTAGCCCACATGCTTGTGAGGCAGTTCACTCGCTGGCTCCAAATAGGAAGCAGCGTTTTTTATGTCTTGGGAAATCATGTTAGAAAAAACTGTCCAACTTGTTTGCCGAGCATTCAACTCCACCTTTATTAGACTAAGCAGATCTCGTGTTGATCAAGCATTTTTATGCTTGGTTGCGTGCATGCCTACTGTGTGTGTAATGATCGCCCCCTTCTGGTGTACTGTTGCTCCTGCACCACAGGAGGTGATGGCAGACCTGGAGGAGAGCAAGTACCAGAACGTGGAGCTGCGGCTCTCCATCTACGGCCGCTGCAGAGACGAGTGGGACAAGCTGGCCAAGTGGGCCGTCAAGCACGGCGTCTACTCCACCAACGTACGCTGGCTGGTTCAAGTGCCGCGACTATTGTAAGTAAAGTGAAGAAAAAGCCCAACTGGGAAACTCCCATTGTCATTGTGGCACTGCACATAAATGTTCACTGCACACAACGAAATTGCATTTATGCTTCACCCGTGCAAGGGGCAGCTCCCAATGCCGTCCCAAGGTAGCAGTGTTTTCTCCTTTTAATACAACATGTAGAAAGAAAAAACTAAGTAATACAGTAGACATGCAAGTGAAAACTGTAAGTGAATGCAAGTGAAAAAAAATCTAGGAAAATACAAGGACATGAGGAAAATAATATTGGTTTTGAAATGGTCATTTTTTTGCACATTTCATTTTATTTCTAAAAAGAACAAGCATCTTGTATTGACTGTAGTCACGTGGTAAATCTACAAGTAGAACAACTGTTTGACTTAGTAAAGGAAGGATGAATCACCGCACACTGGTTTTCTTTGCTGGTAGTTTATTTGGTGAACAACGCGTTTCGCTGTTGCTTCATCAGGTTCACTCTGACATTCCGCCTATCAGTCACCCAAAGGTGATAAAGGTGATTACCTTGACCTCACCCACTTTCAACCACTCCACCCATTTCAGTGCTCACTCTTTGACTTATTTTGTAAACTGATTAACCCCTACCCTATTCTCTGTTAGCAACTTGGAATGCCTCCATTGTCTAGGCTAATGGTGAGTGATCCCTTGACCCCTGTTTCCATAGCGATGTGTACCACACCAAGAGACAGCTGTCCAACTTTCAGCAGATGCTGGAGAACATCTTCGTGCCGCTCTTTGAGGCCACCATCGACCCGGCCAGCCACCCCGAGTTGCACCTCTTCCTACAACATGTGAGTATAGCCGTGTGTGTGTGTGTGTGTGTGTGTGTGTGTGTGTGTGTGTGTGTGTGTGTGTGTGTGTGTGTGTGTGTGTGTGTGTGTGTGTGTGTGGTGGGCTTTGACAGCATGGATTGCCCAGTCATATGTATGTGTATGTGTGGCTGCAGGCGTTTGGGATATGAAAGCACTGAACCATAGCTTACGCACAACATCCACTGTTGCGCATCACCTCGTGTGTCGGTGTGTGGTTGTAGGTGGTGGGCTTTGACAGCGTGGATGACGAGTCCAAGCCTGAGCACCACATCTTCAACCTGGACAGCCCCCTGCCTGCCAACTGGACGGAGGAGGACAACCCGCCCTACTCTTATTACCTGTACTACATGTACGCCAACATGACCGTGCTCAACCACCTGCGCAGGTAAGACACTCACCTGTGTGGAAGGTAGCCTGATTATCATCGACGTTCAAATCTCCTTGAGACTCTAGTTGCAACGCCGTAGGTGTTGCGGAGGGCGCGGCCTGGCTATGTAGAAGGTACTGTAGCTAGGGCTGCAACAAGCATTCGGTACTACCAACGATTGTATCTGTATCTTAGATTTGCCTGAGTGTACTAGGCAAGCCATACCAAATGGTACGGACAAATATGTTACTCAGCATTTCCATTTCTGTCGCATGTAAAGTGTCCACCATCCTGTGATGAAATTGAAAAAATATATATATATTTAAAGTGAGTGATTTAATCTGATCAATGCTCAAAGTTTTTTGTACGTACACGTAATTCACTTTAGCCATTAGGTCAGTTAGGTGCACCTAACCTCAGCATTGGTGCCCATGTTTCCACAGAACCACTCTTATCACTCTATCTATGAATGTAAAAAGAAAGAGCATGAAAAGGTTGTTTGTCATTCAGCCATCCAAAGAAAGAACCTGCACTCAAGCTGTTCTGGCCTCACAGTTGTCCTAGTAACTGCTATCCAGACAGCTAAACAATCCCATTAGAAAAACACTTGCGACACCGAGGGTGAAGGGTCGTTTATGGATGATTGTGAAACTGAAAAACATACAAATGCATTCATATAAATATCTTGTGTTGATATGAATACTCGAGTCAAATAACAGTTACATAAACACGGCATTGTCTATATGAATTTCACTGCCGTAATATTGGAGCTAAGCTAACATAAATTCATTGAGAGTAAAATGACAAAATTAAGAAGCTGGTGTACTAGTTAAGTCGGAACAGATATAACATCAAATAAAAATATTATTCACAACTTACAGAGATTGCCTTTAGCTGCTTTCAAGGAACGAGAAGTTAAACTGGTGGGTTTCATGTAGCACTTGAGATAACTGTCAAAGAACCATACGCATTCTAAAGTCTCGCAGCTGGAGTACAAATGTAAACACATGTCAAAATAAGGGTTTTCCTGTTAAAGGCTGGCGTAGCCAGAACACAAGCCATTGATACATTATGTACATTTCTGTCACATGTAAAGTGCCCTCCATCCTGTGTTTAAATTGCAAAAAATATGAAGTGATTTAATTTAATCAGTGCTTCAAGGATTTTTGTACATACACGTAATGTACCTTAGCCATTAGGTCAGTTAGGCGCACCTAACGTCAGCATTGGTGCCTATTTATACGTTTCCACAGAACCACTTTATAAATGTAAAAAGAAAGAGCATGGAAAGGTTGTTTGTCATTCAACCATCCAAGGAAAGTAATTAACTCAGACGTGTGTCATCCACTCCCTGCCATCATGTCATCGTGCACAGTTGAGACTCATGACTCATTCGGACAAGCAGGTGGATGCAATCACCGAGTTTGACATTAAAAATGCTGAAAGCAATTGCAAATTGTTTTCATCTTTGGTGCCCTAGAGGTTTTAGTTTGGTTGTAGGCTAGCTCATGGAAAGTGAGTTTAGAAAGGCTTTTAACGTTGTGATGATGATCCACTAAAAAACATTTTGAGACATTATGAAAAAACAATTTCCTGTTGATTTCAAAGAGTGCGTATATCATATGAGTAAAATGCAGTGAAGTGAAAGCCCACCTGGGAAACTCCAACTCTCATTGTCATTGTGACACAGCCTTCCACAACACACTGCACACAACGAAATTGCATTTATGCCTCACCCGTGCAAGGGGGTAGCCCGCACCGGCGGGACGGCACCATGCTCAGGGTACCTCAGTCATAGAGGAGCATGGGGGAAAACACTGGTTAATAATTATTCCCCCCATCAACCTTGGGGGGTTGGGAATCGAATTGAATTGAATACGAATACGAGGTATGAAGAGTATGAAGAAGTATGACCACCATCTACAACCCCTCATGAGTTCATCTGCATCCCTTTCACAGGAGGCGGAGCTTGAACACATTTGTGCTACGCCCCCACTGTGGGGAGGCGGGGCCTATCCATCACCTGGTGTCGGGCTTCATGCTGTCAGAGAACATCTCACATGGCCTGCTGCTCAGGAAGGTAGGATCGGAGACATTATAGTGTGTGTGTGTGTGTGTGTGTGTGTGTGTGTGTGTGTGTGTGTGTGTGTGTGTGTGTGTGTGTGTGTGTGTGTGTGTGTGTGTGTGTGTAATGTGTGTGCGTGCATGCCTGCATGCATGCGTGTACTTTGTGCATGCCAATATCTCTCATGGTCTATTGTGGACGGTAGGAGCACCACTGTGTGTGTGTGTGTGTATAAGTTCATGTTGCCACACGCACACACACACACACACACACGCACATGCACACACACACACAAACACACAAACACACACACACACACACACACACACACACACACACACACACACGCACACTCCTATGCTATAAACACTAAGCATGTGTGTGTGTGTGTCTCTAGGCGCCTGTGCTTCAGTACCTGTACTACCTGGCCCAGATCGGCATTGCCATGTCTCCCCTGAGCAACAACAGCCTGTTCCTCAGCTACCACCGCAACCCCCTGCCAGAGTACCTGTCCAGGGGCCTCATGGTCTCCCTCTCCACCGACGACCCCCTGCAATTCCACTTCACCAAGGTCAGCACGCTCACCTCACTACGTATTGTTGTTACAACCTGCTCAACTAATTGATGTTATACCCAACCGTGTGCTTAATTATGTACCTGAAGAAAAACGAACAATACTTAGCACCTGCACTTGAAGCTCCATTTCTGAAGACTCCATTTCTGAACTCCATTTCTGAAGACCTGCACTTCTATATTTTTAGAGAACCCCGTTTTTGGTTTGGTTTACATTTATGTATTTGATAATACATATAAATAGTTATATTACATGAATAACATTTTAAAAAGATGCAATTTTGATAGCTTTGTATTAAATAAAAATGAATTAAGATTATTTTCTGAATAGGCACTTAAAGGGTTTTGCATCTGAACTCTTCACTTGATTATTTTCTGAAGAGGCACTTAGGGGATTTTGCATCTGAACTCTTCACTTGTTGTTCTGTATATTTCCTGTGCACTTTGTGTCTACTAGTGATGTCAGCTATGATTGATTATGTCCTTGATTGTAAGTCGCTTTGGTTAATTATTTTACTTCACCAAGGTCACCACCTCAGTCCTGGTGTCCAGGGGGCGGCAAACTCATTTTGGGTCACGGCTCGCTGCATGCGGTAAATTTGATCTCAAATGGGCCGGACCATAGCGTTATCGCAAAATCTGCAAAAAAAAACCCTCGTCTACAGACTTGTGTGCCAAACATAAAAAAAGCACTTGATATCAGACGAACTGACATAGGAGTAAGCTCAGCTCAACATCTCAACCTCAGAATCTCAGTTATTCACTTTCACTTCGCTGTAAGTGCCTGACTTAAATAAGATAAGAGCTAGTTTATTAAAAAGCAGTGTGTGTGTGACCATAACACACTCTGTACTTGAAAGAAAGATAAGAACTTGATCCTAGAATCCAGGCCCTAGAACTTGCTTCTTTACAAGCCTAAAAAGTGGTTGTTAATTACATTTTAGCCTGGAGACACATCTACGCTGCATTCAGGCTATTGCAATGTGAGGGAATTGTATTAAACATGTGGATATGTAGAGCTGAATGAACACATTCTAGTGCAAAATGAGGGTCCTAGCTTTTAAATGCAACTTATTTCATGTTTGTATGTGCTTCGGAGGCTGAGATATTTGTTTTAGGATGGAAATACAAGGAATGTGAGTTTTTTGTAAATGTTGTGATCAACATCAACAAATAGTAATCAACAAAAACAGCCAAAGAATGACTTCAACTGCAAATACTGTACTATAGTACTTTATGAATACCGGGTGTGAAGTGTGTGTGTGTGTGTGTGTGTGTGTGTGTGTGTGTGTGTGTGTGTGTGTGTGTGTGTGTGTGTGTGTGTGTGTGTGTGTGTGTGTGTGTGTGTGTGTGTGTGAGAGAGAGAGAGAGAGAGAGAGAGAGAGAGAGAGAGAGAGAGAGAGAGAGAGAGAGAGAGAGAGAGAGAGAGAGACCTGTTTGTGTGCATGCATGCATGCAGGTGTGTGTACGCCCGTGTGCACACATAGTATGTATTATGTATGTGCATGTGTGTGTGTGTATTCCCCACTCCAGGAGCCCCTGATGGAGGAGTACAGTATTGCAGCCCAGGTGTGGAAGCTCAGCTCCTGCGACATGTGTGAACTGGCCAGGAACAGCGTGCTCATGAGCGGATTCTCACACCAGGTGCGCGCAGACGTAGGCTACACACACACACACACACACACACACACACACACACACACACACACACACACACACACACACACACACACACTGGGAAGCAGTGAGTGCTGATCAGCGGCTTCTCACAACATGTGGGCTGTGACACACACACACACACACACACACACACACACACACACACACACACACACACACACACACACACACACACACACACACACACACACACACACACACACACAGGGCAGGAACAGAGTGGTGATGAGCAGATCTTCGCACCAGGTGCAGGCACACACCTGGGAATGGCATGTGATGAACGGTTTCTCTCATCAGGTGCACCTGCCCATTTCCAACCCGCACAATCACATGCACGCGCAAGGAGAGTTAAGATACTCATGAACGGCCATCCGGGTACTTTGCTCCTAAATGTGCGTCACGCCCCTTTATGGGTGAAAACAAACCGAATGTCTCATCAACGTACATGCTACATCGGCTACCCTAAATGAACACAGTCCATGCTTCAGTCACTGCTGTTTGGTGATATTATTTGAACAGCCGGCAACACAACACGTTTTCAGCATGTTGTGCGTGAACAACGCTTGTCTACAGGTCCTTATCTTTCGTTTATTAAACCCCAACACCACCAATTGACTTGCATTGCCCGTTTTCCCCCACAAATGGGCGTAACGCACATGGAAAACGTCACGCCGTTCCTGAGTATAGTTAAGATAGGAGATACAGACGTTATAACAGCGTAGTAGGAGTTTCCCGCAAGGGGAGTCACATTTCTTCTACGGTCAGTACTGGAGGCATCAAAGTAAAATGCAATGTCACTACCGCCTGGGTTGGAGTGTGGAATAGTCATAGGATACCGTGAATGTTTGTCCTTAATTATCCTGCGCAATTAATGCTGACCGACAGCTGCAGTTAATTTAGCCACAAACTGAACACTGGCAACCGGATATCCTCTTTCGACCATTGCTGAGTTTCCGGATTTTGGGGAGTCACAATTTTTATCTATCATGGCTTCGCACCCACTGACTATGCGCACCGGAGTTACTTTTGCATCCACTCAGGTGTCCTCAGGTCACGCCCTCGTACTACAACGTGGCCGATGCATTTTCCATCGAGCGTTAGTTCTTATCCAATCTAAATTCTTTGCATGCGCGCGCAAAAACGCATGCATGCATGTATACGCGTACGCACGCACACATACACACGCACACATACACACACACACATCACCCTATTTTACTGTAGCTCCACTCTGCTTCCATTTGTACTGGATTTGCTCCTACGTGAATCAGTTGACATTTCCTTATTTTTGTTACCCACTCCTCTCTCTCTCTCTCTCTCTCTCTCTCTCTCTCTCTCTCTCTCTCTCTCTCTCTCTCTCTCTCTCTCTCTCTCTCTCTCTCTCTCTCTCTCTCTCTCTCTCTCTCTCTCTCTCTCTCTCTCTCTCTCTCTCTCTCTCCCAGGTTAAGAGCTACTGGCTGGGGCCTGACTACATCCATCACACACACACACAAACATTAACCCATTAACCCTACTCCTCTCCCTTTCTCCCAGGTTAAGAGCTACTGACTGGGGCCCGGCTACATCCATCCGTCCATCAAACACACACACACACACACACACACACACACACACACACACACACACACACACACACACACACACACACACACACACACACACACACACACACACACACACACACACACACACATTAACCCTACTCCTCTCTCTCTCTCTCTCTCTCTCTCTCTCTCTCTCTCTCTCTCTCTCTCTCTCTCTCTCTCTCTCTCTCTCTCTCTCTCTCTCTCTCTCTCTCTCTCCCCCAGGTTAAGAGCTACTGGCTGGGGCCTGACTACATTCGCGAGGGCCAGGAGAGCAATGACATCCGCCGCACCAACGTGCCGGACATCCGCGTGGCGTACCGCTACGAGACCATGTGCGAGGAGCTCAACCTCATCACGCAGGCCGTACAGACTGACGAGCTGGCCACCATCCAGGAGGAGGGCGCCATATGCATGGGGTCTACTGCATCAGGGCGGCCATAGAGATGAATACACACACACTCACACAAACACGTGTGCACGCACACACACACACACAGACACACAGACACACACACACACGCAGGCCGTCCGCACTGAGAAGGAGGGCGCCATATACATGGGGCCTACTACATCAGCACGACCATAGAGATGAATACACACACACTCACACAAACACGTGTGCACGCACACACACACACACACACACACACACACACACAGACACACAGACACACACACACACACACACACACACACAGACACACAGACACACACACACACGCAGGCCGTCCGCACTGAGAAGGAGGGCGCCATATACATGGGGCCTACTACATCAGCACGACCATAGAGATACACACACACACACACACACACACACACACACACACACACACACACACACACACACACACACACACACACACACACACACACACACACACACACACACCGCATCAAGGTGGTCTGTGGGTGCATTGGCCGGACAAAGACACACACATTGACATATTCCAGACACACACACATATGAGGCGCCATCGAAGAAGAGGGCCCTCTATGTATGGGGCCTACCTCCACAGGGTGGCCGTAGACAGGCACACACACACATACACCCACGCGCACACACACACACACACACACACACACACACACACACACACACACACACACACACACACACACACACACACACACACACACACACACACACACACACACGCCGTGAACATATAATTCAGTTGCTGCTCAAAGTCCAAAATGTGTCAGTGAACATGTAGTTGCTGTCTGAATCCAAGCTGTTGAGTCTGTGAGCATGTACGTGTTGTAGAGCTTCATCACATTCAACATGTTCCCTATAGTTGCTAAATCTATGTGTTTATATGGCTTTGCCACAATATGGAACTTGTTTGAAGTCATCACGAAAAAATAGTGACGGTGAATTCTCATGTTTGTCTAACTTGTGAAATGGATGCCAGCCAGTGAACAGAGCTCAGCGTGTAATGTTAGACCTTCTTGAAGCACCCTACAGCCAGTGTTGCTAAGGATGCCCCTCTGCGGGTACAATGAGTAAAAAGGGCATTTGGACGGGTTTTTCTGATTTTTTTTTGGCCATAGAAATCAATAGATCTTTGTTCAAATTGGGCAGGATTTAGTGCTTCCAGGTGGGTTGTGTTTTCAGCATTTTTTGGCCTGGAAATCATCAGTCTCATCTGGCAACCCTGCCTACAGATCCCCTACTGACTCTGCCAGGAGCCCCGATTTTATCCCACTATCTGCCTCCCATCAAGGAGTTGTGGGTTGTAGACTGGCTATGGACTGCGCAGGATTCATAGCTAGTACATACCTAGTTTAGTACATACTGTACTGTATGAGTAGTAATGATCCAAATGACTAAAAGACCTTTACAAATACCTTCCAATATCCCAAGTAATGTCGTGTCAAGCACATCCTTAGACTCCCAGAAAATATGTAGTCTTAATGTAATATTTTTAATTGGTGCCTGATTTCTCTGGCAAAAAAATGGGATTTGCCCCAACCAGATTTCAACGCAAAAACTCCCAATGGGTGTTACAAGTGGTGTGGGCCAAGGCCATACCATTGCACTATATAGTATGCAGTGTAGAGTTAGAGGTCCGATTTATTGATCCGAAATTTAATTCAGGAATTATGATCTACACTACAGTGAACATGTGAACATTTTCCGACAGTCAAACTCTGGCCTTCATTGTCTTTGTGGCTAATTAACATCTTAGGTATCAGTATGTCCTCTACATCTCATCTGCTGCAATGCCTGGACCTCACGTGGATTTATTCTTAAGGGGTTTGAGGTTTTTTTTCAGACATGTAAAAGTTTTATCTTTTACCGAACCTGTTTCAACGGTGAGTGACTCTGATGAAGACGGAAGTCTCACTGTTGAAACTTGTCAGGTAAAAGGTAAAACTTTAACGTGTCTGAAACAAAAGGAAACTTGCGGAATTGATTCAACTTTTAGACGTAATGAACGTCATACATCCGTTATGCTCATGTGGATTTGCTGTCGTTTGCTTGTTGTCAATCACACTGTGTGTATGTGAGGTCATCAATGTCTCCCTTTCGACCTCTTTGTTGCTTTGAAAAAAAAAAATATTTGACTGTACCCAATTTTGTAATTTTTATTTTGGCTGTTTTTCATCCATGTCTATGCTGTTTGGTATATTGTTGTGATTGTATTATTTGGACATTATTTATTATCAGATCAGAAGTCTTGTCCTGTCAGGTTTTAAATGACGAAATGTTGGTATTTATTTATTTATTGACAAGAGCATAATGAGTGGATATGTGTGTGTCTACAAATGCTTTGGATCTTATTGAAGAATGTGAAAGCAACGAAAAGTTGGTCTGGGAGACAAGCTTGATCCGACCGACACGGTAGCTTATCCAACCGACAGATTATATTTTCTTGCATAGAGACTATTAAAGCAGAGCTTTGAGGGCAATAAAGATTCCAGTTTCAGTACCAATGTTTTACAATAAAATATTTTATTGCTATGAGTCATGTGGTGAATGTCACGGATTAGATTACAGTTGTGTGTTTTATGGCCAAATTGCCATGAGCTACATGGGCAAACACAAATGGCATCAATGGGAAGGATTGCTCAAAGTGTAACGGAGGCTAACTAGCAGAGTTGGCATGGAAAGTTAGTAAACCTCCCTCCCGAAGCCTCAAACAGTATCGGTAGCACTAAGCTAGGTCCTCCAGCAGTGTCGTACTGTAACTCCCATTGACGTGGTGGCGAGATCGCGCGCGTGGGGGGGGGCGTAGTGTAAAGGGAGTGTTTGTTCAAAAAAGGTTGAGAACCACTCCCCCCTCCATCCTTAACTATTAGACAATACAATAGGGCAAATGCCCCCCAATGACAACAGTGTACCCCTCCTCTCAGCTGTATCCCTACCAACGCCCCCCCTAGGCCTCTCTAACGCTCCCATGGGGGGCTGCAGAGCTCTGTTGACGAACACTGGGTTAGATAATCTTGTTACCTACCAACCTGGAATATCACCAAAATTGTCCCCTAATACACGTGTGTCTGCCAGTCAGCATAAAAGGGGGGAATCAAACCGGACCTTGGTGCTGACAAAGTTGAGGGGCCCTGCTCTGAAGGGCGTGGCACCAGGGACGGAATAATGTTTGGGCCAACTGGGCACAGGCCCAGGGAGCCATTTGTCCTCCAAGGGACCGGGGCAATCTGAACCCTCCCATCACCACTTCATTTCTAATATAGGGCCCGATGGACAGGGTTGTATAGTGTAGTGGTTTTCAAAGTGGGGGCCGGGGATCCCTGGGGGGCCGCGAGGAGGTGCTAGGGAGGCCGCGGCAGGATGGCAGGAAAAGTACAGCACAACAAAAATTTTTTTTTGCATAAACTGACAAACATACAACAAAATAATGAAAGGGGGTACACAGAAGAGGGGGGCCTTGACTGGAATCTACCGGTATGGGGGCCCTCGTCATGGTAAAGGTGACCAGACGTCCCGGTTTGACCGGGACAGTCCCGGTTTGGAGTTATGTGTCCCAGGTCCCGAGCGAACCCTCTCGGGACACAAATATGTCCCGGTTTTGGCCAACCACTATGCCTATCAGGGTAAATATATGGAAAAGTTTACATGTTTACCTGCCACAATTAATGGAAGCCAGCGCTTGTATAGAAAGTCTTAAAGGAGTCAGTTGCGATTTGTCATTCCTCCCTCTAAAATTGATTAGAGTGCAGGAAATTGGAAATTGCATCTAAAAATACACATTTTCCTGGGGGAGGACCCCCAGACCCGCCCGCCAAATATTGTCCTTCAGTTACGCACGAAGTGTCCCGGTTTCAGACTACAAAAATCTGGTCACCCTACCTACACAGTATGTCAGGTAGAAAACAATTAAAAGGCGATATGGTCTATGGAAAATGATAATCTCTTCCTCATTTTAGCCCATGGCACTTTAAATTGTGCATGGGGGCTGGGAGGGACAGACACTTTCCCTTTACCTTCTGTAATGAATCAGTTCTCTCTCTCTCCCAGCCTCCTCCATGTCTGAGGTAACCTGATCATGGCACTGTGGCACTGCTCCTATGGGGCTGCCCCTCTTACATGGATCTGGCATGCACTTTCATCATCTGCAGTGTCAGTGCGCAATGTGTGCTGTGGGGCACAGCCTAATGACAATGGGAAGTTCCTGGATGGCTGGATAGGCCTTTTCTTTGTTTACCTCTCTGCCTGGCACTGGCGAGGAGGGTGTTTGGAATACATTAACATTATTATGGGCAGCCAAAATCACACTATATTAAAAAAAAAATGCCCCATAGGCCTACTGTATCTCTCTCCCTGAAAGCTAACTGACACAGCAGCAGCAAAGTCTTTTGACTTTAATAATACACCATATTACACCATATTTGACAAAGGCGGAGCTATGTGTATGAGCCATGAAGCTCCATATCCATAAAGTAATATCCTCCACCACACCACCGCGCGCCATCCGCATGCCACTTGATCTGTCTGTGAAATGAGTCTTCTCCACGCTCTCAGATCCTGATTGGCTATTTCACTGCGGAGGAGGTCCTACTGTTCACCCCACAGCCATTGACATTCAGTGCCCAACCTTCTTATTCAATCGTTCCTCGTGGAAGTCTGCGGGTTTGTGTGAAGTAGTCCGTGCGCATTTTATTGTAATAAAAACGACGAAAACTTTGACAAGATGGCAATGACTCTGGCATATTGGGATATTCGAGGGGTAAGATTCGATATTCGCGTCAAATGCGTTTTGCATTGCAGTCTAAAGCTGCCCATTTGTTGCATAAACTATTAAACAAGCCATGCTCATGCAGTGTCGTGTTTTAATATGGCTACAATGTAACTTCATTGTGTTCGAATGCTAGGCCTACTCCAGAAATGCACTTCTGCACCTCGCTGCTTCTAAGTAACCTATACAAAGCCGAAAACCTTGCATAACCACCGGCTTCTGCACGCGCCGCCTCTCATCTCGTGGTTTTCAACAAAGGCTTTTGTTGCCAGCTCTGTTTTTTTCACGTATTAATAAGTCCTGGTCCGCACTGTAACATTTTGATAGAAGGTGTGAATGAATTGCAAGGCTATCAACCTGTAATGATCTTGAAACTATCATAAAATGAGCACATTATAAACTCCAGACAGTATTTTCCAGCCATTGTGTTAAAAGTAGCATACGCCCCTTCTACAGCTCGCGCAGCCCATCCGTCTGCTGCTGGAGTACACCGAGACCAAATATGAAGAGAAAGTCTACGCGTGCGGTGAAGGTAGGAGTTTTTAATATACCATTGTATTTCCAGGCAATTTATCCCCAACAGAAGGGATCCTGTAAGATCCGATCACATGCAGAATTGTATTCACTTTGTGTTTTGTATTGTAAGCTATTTTACCACCTTACCACCTAAATAAAGTAAAATTATTCAGTATCTGGTGAATTCCAAGAGTGCCTCTGTCATAAAACGTGAAGAAATATGACCAGATTTCGTGTAGTCCTATGGAATACCCTGGGGATTTCTATGAGATTAGGCATTTTATTGCAGCATTCAATGATGCCCTGACTCTTAACCATACACATTATCAAATGACCTATCAGTGAGGCTATCAAATCGGCACCATAGATATCCTCACAATTAGACCCTATGCAAAGTTCAATGCAGAATAACTGCTACTGGACCAGGGGCCAGGCAAGGGTTGGGGCGGACAGTGGAAGACAGTGGTTGTTTAGTAATTTATTTATTTATTTATTTCACCTCACACAGCTCCCAATTATGACAAGAGTTGCTGGTTCGATGAGAAATTCAAACTTGGGATGGATTTCCCCAATGTGAGTATACGGCTACTCCAGTGTGTTATCAGTGGACATGGTAGTTGTAAAAGTTGAAACCTGTTTTTATTGACATCATTTTCTTGGGCAGTTGCCTTATCTTGTGGATGGAGACAGGAAGCTTGTCCAAAGCAATGCCATCATGAGGTACATCGCCAGGAAGCACAACCTCTGTAAGTTCTCATCTCTATCAATCCAGTCATGCCCTCTGCAATTCTACACTATACATGGATTCTCCGTTTGTAAACGGTCCCTGGCTGCGTGACCCTGGCTGTGCACTGTTCAACCTCTGATTGTTGGAAATCGCTGTCGGTCAAAAAATGAGGTTGGCATGTGGTTGGCTGTCAGTATCTTTCCCCTCCTCACAACACAATGTTTATAAACAAAAGTATGTATATCTACCATTCTACTTAGGTGGGGAAAGCGAGGATGAGAAGGTGCGTGTGGACCTCATCGAGAACCAGTCCATGGACTTCCGCAATGGCTTTGTCATGATGTGCTACACAGACTTCGTAAGTGGAAGTGGTTTCTGATCTGTGTTCTTCACATGGAATAATAGGCTGACACTTAACAATAATGTGTGCTTATAAAGCATTAACAACACGTTGTAAATAATGAACAAATGAAGAACAAAACATTAACAAATGTTTGTAAATGACTTGGAAATGTCATGTTAATATTTTATATTTATCAAACATTTAGGCTACAAATTGTTTGTAGATCAATAAAAATAATGTTTTGTAAAATCACAACATATTTTTTGTAGATATTTTATTAAGCATGAATAAAATTTAGTTAATATTATAAATATTAATGTTTTGTTCACCATTGGTTAATTATTTACTAAGTACTAAGTCTACTAAGAAGACATTATTATACATGTTTACCTATAATAATAGGATGTTGAGATGTTGGGACCATTACAACAGGGTTATGTCAGTTGTCTAGAATGAAACCTTTATTATTGGAGCACATTGAGGGCATAGCTTTTTATGATGCAGCAAAGATGCGTTGAAAACATTACTTATAAGAGTTCCATTATTAAAACATTCAGTCAAGTTTTAGACACTAAAGCCAGGCTAAAACTACACGACTCCCGATTTTGTGTCTGATTTTGATGTCGTCGTGCACCGCACACATAAAGAGAATCGCAACTGTCAATCTTATCCCTGATCGTAACCACCCGAGAGTCGAGACAATACCCAACGTTCTATTTGAAGTCGGAAATATCAAACAATGTTTGATTTCTACGATTTGCAATCGGCAACTCTTTTAGCTGCCAAAAATCTATCTTAGAACGTTGCACACAAGGAAATCTCACCCGCAGCAATCGCAAGGATTTTTTTTGGACGAGAATCGGGCCGATAGTCATTAAATCTGAGCCTGGCTTAAGATCTGTTGCTTGTTTATGTCTTAATTGGCCCAGCCGTGGCCAACCGGTAGGGCCCTCGCCTGCTATACGGCTGACCCGGTTCTATTCCCGGCCCGGGTCCTTTGCCGACCCCTCCCCATCTCTCTCCCAATTCACTTCCTGTCTACCTCTCACACTGTCCTATTAAATAAAGTCGAAAAAGCCCCAAAAATATAAAAACAACAAAAAAATCCCGTATGAATGATGGTCTTTATTTTGGTTGCAGGAGAAGATGAAGCCTGGCTACCTGAAGAAGCTTCCTGACACCCTGAAGCAGTTCTCCGAGTTCCTGGGAGAGAGGAAGTGGTTCGCAGGGGACAAGGTACGGTATATACAGCAGTCATGCAAACAACCAATGTCACTTTTAGGACCACAAATGGGAGGAAAGAGTAGAGGCACTGTGAGATTTGAGCAAAATATAAAAAAAAGTTTAATATCATATTAGAAGCTTTTAATATATGGATATTTTATATTTTTCTCATTTTCCTCTGCTCTTTCCTCCCCTTTTTTGGACTTACACTTCACCTGGTACAGATGAGCACCTGAGTAAGCTTATTTGCTCAGCCTCCTGAGCTTTCAAAGCCACTTTGTGTCTTCTCATAACTTCCAAGTGCCTCTGTACTTGTACTTCAGGCTGGGATACTTCACAGAGAGTAGTCCAAGGCATGACCAGAAAACTCAGAATGCATTTTGAAAGTTTTTAAAAAATTTGGTACATAAACGTTTAAAAAAAATCTTAAAGGCCATTTTGAGTTATCCAGGCCACGCCCTCCTAGTGACGCAACACATTCTGTGTTGCTTCTAGTCAGGCCAAGAGCAATGTAAATATCATTTTTGATCTCCCTAGAAACCGGAAACTCCACCCACTTTGTCGGGAACCAGTAGCAAACCTAGGGAGGCAGGTCAATCATGCCGTTTGAGAAATGTTAATTGTTATGCTCTTGGTCAGACCAAGTCTCGAAGAGTTTTGAAAGTCAATGATCCCTGTGAAGTAGCCCTGTTTGAAGTCCTGATTCTGCTTCCTCAATCATGAGCACCTCCATGAGTGCTTCATCCAATCGTTCCTCCTCCAGTATAACTTCTACTTTACCAGTAACCAATGGCAGTTTTATTTATGAAAGGCCAGCTGGGATGATTTCATTCGACTGTTCAAAGTTTTTGGGGTGTACCAAAATGGATTTGCATGCTTCAGTGCCCCTGAGCACACACTTCCACAATTCTTTTCACCCTCAATGAGATTGGGGGCTACTTACTCCCTATGCAGAGAATTGTATGTTTTTTTTTGTCACAATATCAGCAGTCATGTAGAAGCAGCATATGAAACAATACATGGAAAAATGCCAAATTACAAGCAAATTTGTTTATCTTGGTCTCTTCAGATCACACAACATGGTTCCAGTGATCCATATCCTTGGTCTGTTCATCTCTCTTGAGACCAAGATAAACAAATTTGCTTTAGATGGTGTCAAGCATGTGTGGTGGTAAACAAGTGAGTTTTACAAAAAAGGTGTATCCTCTCATAAGCCAAGCATGGTAGTGGGACTGACATGGTTTGGGGATGCATGAATGCTGTCAACATTGGCAATCTGAAATACACCTTAAAAGAAACATACATGTCAACATGCACTGTGACTACTGAAGCAGATCATTATATTCTCCTTAGGATTGCATTCAAATCTCTCACCAATCTATTTAAGCCAGATGCAGACTCAAAATGTAAAAGTTCAATGCAAAGAAAGGTTGAAACGCACACTGATGACCTCCCTTGTCATCCCTTTTCATTTCGTTTCATTTCGAGACGATTCGAGCCAACATAGCCCCTTCTCTACCGGATTTTAATCTGGGGTGTACTCACTTTTGTGAGTACATGTTCAAACATTAATGGCTGTATTTTGTTTTTTTCTGAGTGAACAAGAAATTTAAGCGGTTAAATATGTTGTTAAAAGGTCACTAATCATTGTGTCAAAGTGAAATTTCTGTAATGCTTTCCTATGAAACGATATACTCAAAAATCTGCAAAACTGTGAGGGGTGTATTCACTTTCATGATATACTGTACTATCCATGTGAAAAACAAGAATAATACCGTAATTAATTTTGGTGCACCGACTGAGACTTTTATTTTCTCAATTTAGTTTGTCTGCAGTGCACCTTTCCATTTGAATAATGCCCTCCATTGGCTCGCCATAGGTCATTTTTATATAATGCCCTCCATTGGCTCTCCATAGGTCATATTTATATAATATTCTCCATTGGCTCTCCATAGGTCATTTTATATAATATTCTCCATTGGCTCTCCATAGGTCATTTTATATAATATTCTCCATTGGCTCTCCATAGGTTATTTTATATTATACAATAGTTAGATCCGGTCGAGTTATTTCACAAATTGTGATTGGACAAGAGGCGTTCTACACGTCACTAGGAGTGAGGGTATCCTCCAACACTCTATGAATGACTCTTCACATCTAATAATCACTCCGCGACCAAAGATACAAAGTAACCGTAACCAACGTGGTGCGCGTTGCGCAGCAACCAAAGACAATAACAGGAACTATTTTTCCGGAGCGGAGGAACAAGCAAATAAACAATCAAATAAAGTAATTAAAATAATTTAACATTTCTTTCAATGAACTAATTGTATTACCAAAGGAACTATTGTATAAAAGCAATATAACACTTGTGGTCGTGAGGTTGTTCTGGGACACCCTCACGGGTGTAATTACCTACGGCACTCAGCCTGCGGCTTCGTGCCTGCGGCGAATCACACCCGTGAGGGTGTCCCAGAACAACCTCACTCCCACTCGTGTCATATTGCTTAATAATATTCTCCATTGGCTCTCCACAGATCACCTTTGTGGACTTCATCATGTATGAGCTCCTGGACCAGCACCGCATGTTCGAGGCCAAATGTCTGGACGACTTCAAGAACCTGAAAGCATTCCTTGACCATTTTGAGGTACGATAACTCCTGAATGTCTACCTTTTTTAGGTCTTTTTCATAGAGAAGAGTAACTATTCATCTCTCAGTGAAATGTATATTCTTTCTACATTTTCCCGTCATCTGTAGTAAGAAGTGGTGCAGTAAGAAGCTGGTTAAGTAGTAAATGAGGTTAAGCCTTGTGGTGGAGGTAAATCACCTTATAGAAGAGCCTGGAGTCCTTGTTTCCTTAATTAAATGATGCTTGCAGGTATATTACATTGCACTGACAAAGCTGACGCTTTTTATCCAAAGCGACTTACAGGGTATTGGTTACGCTACAGTCCTTGGAGTAATGTTGGGTTTGGTGCCTTGCTCAAGGGCACTTCAGCCAAGGATAGAGGTGTAGATAGGGGTGGGATTTGAATCGGCAACCCTCTGATCTAAAGGCCAGTGCTCTAACCATTGAGCCATTGTTGCCCCTATTATTGGGTTTTCCACTTCCTGTTGGTTAACTAACTATCACTTAATCATGTTCTTAGTGTGCCCGTCTGATCTGTATGTGTGTTTCTTGGTTGTTGTTTATACCCACCAGGCTCTTGACAAGATCTCAGCGTACATGAAGTCCAGCCGGTTCATGAAGACTCCTGTAAACAACAAGATGGCCAAGTGGGGAGGCAAGAAGGAGTGAACCCGTCCCGCACCTCCAAACCCCATCCTGTCCTCTGAAGAGTGGACATGTCCACTGAGGACAGTCATGGCAGGAGAGGCTTATATGGCACCGACTAAAACACCCATTTCCAAGGATGATGAAAATTTCAAAAGATTGAGATTTGTCTGTCAAAGACATGTTTTGTTTTTGCAAAATGTATTTTGCGTTCGAATGTGTTAACTAAGGTCTTCAAAAGACAAGTATTTTATTTTTTCAGGTCATACTCTGATTTGTACCCTGTTTAAAAAAAGGAAAAAATCAAGCACTTTGATTTTGATATTTGATCATTTTTACTTCTAAACACAATTGTAGTGGTGAAAAACAATTGAGGCATTTGGTACATAATAAAAGCATATGTGTTTTCAGCAGGTGTCTGTGTTACATCATTCATCCATCATATCATTAATGCTGAATAAATAGTCATTCAGTAAAGACAGTTGTGTTGAGCAATGGGACATCCAAAGCTACAATAGCACTATATTACAAGTGAACCATTAGATTGCAATATACCATAATTTATATCGCAATACACATATTTCAATGTTTGTAGTACTCTTGTCAATATACTTTATTTGAAAATACTGCAGTGATTACTATAGATATCAATTATTGTAGAATTATTAAATATATATAATATACAATATATTACTATACATTGTTGTGAAATATATTATGGTTTTGTAAGGGGAAAGCAGTGATTTGTGGTTTATGTTGTTCATCTGTGATGCTGTCATTGTCAAAGACATGGTCTAGTGGAACTAGTAGGCCACTACCGCTCAACTCAGCAGGGTCCTCCTGTGTAGTTCAGTATCCGTTGTGGTAGCTGGGTTCAAACCCACCCTCGTCAGCCAGCTGAGGGAACAAAATAGGATCAGAAAGGGTTCGTAAATAATGGGAGAGTGATCACTTCTTATTTTGGATACATTTTTTAAAAGTTTCCTTTGTTTCAGACATGTAAAAAAATTAAAGCATGTCACACTTCAACATCCATGTGACCCTCGGAACGGAAGTCTCACCGCTGAAACATGTCAGGTAAAAGATAACTTAATACATGTCTGAAACAGAGGAAACTTTAAGAATTGATTGAACTGTTAAACATAAGGAATATCATACATTTATTTTCATGTGATGAAATAACATTTGCCATTTTCTTAAGGCCTTTCTGAAATTACAAAGTTGCTCTTGAGCATGAGCACGTCCATAAGTAATGAACAAATTATGTTTTGACAGAAGTGTGCTAGGGTTCAGTGGGAAGATAATGCATTGCCAAAAATGCATATAGTTTGACTTGCAGATTATTTTATATCCTTTCCACTTTGGACTTCCTGTCCCAGATTACTGATGGTAAAATCTGGCTAGTCTAGTATGAGGAATTTCAATCAGTGTTATTACAATAAGTTGTGCCAAAAGGCCATTCATACTGTATTGTTAAGTGTGTTTGAAAGACAGGGAGAGAAGTGTCCAGAAGAGCAGAGAGTGGAAGGGGAAGCATGCATGTACAGATTCTCTCTCTCTCTCTCTCTCTCTCTCTCTCTCTCTCTCTCTCTCTCTCTCTCTCTCTCTCTCTCTGAAATACACACACTTTCTCTATCGCCAAAATACTCTATCTCTGTTTCTGTTTCTGTTTTCTCTCTCTCTCTCTCTCTCTCTCTCTCTCTCTCTCTCTCTCTCTCTCTCTCTCTCTCTACGTATGTGCGTGCATGCATGGTACAGTATCTGTGTGTGTGTGTGTGAGAGAGATTGCTTCTCACCGCTAGGGAGGACTTGACGGCCTGCAGCTGGAAGAAGACCTTAGCTCCCTCCTCTGGGGCGACCATACGGATCTCATCCCTCGTCATCTTCAGCAGCATCTCGCCATTGAGCACGCTCAGAGACCGCACCGTGCTGCACACGGCACATGGAGGAAAACATACAGTAAAGTAGGCAGGAGGTCAATATCAATGACGTGTATTATAGGTCAGTGGTCAATATACAGTATTATGGCTTAACCATACCCCACAAATGATACCAAATATTTTTGTTAAGGATTCTGATAGTACTGAATACGCATAAGGAAAATCATCTACTAAAAGCTTTGGGGAAAAAACAATATGTGAGGGAAACACAAAGAAGCTGATGCAGCCTCTCAAATATATATATATATATGAAGCTTAGAATCATGCAAGTGAAATTAAGTATGAACATGAATTTCAATGTTAATGTTCAAAATGTATCACAGATCCCTATGGATATTTCTGCACAACTACTGGGCAAGCACTGCTAGAAATTCTTGTCCCTTGAAATTAAATCATGTTTAATGTGCAACCATATCGTAGTAATACGCCTTATTACCCATAGTTAAGAGGGGCACCATTACTATTTTGGTAGCAGTTGTGAGTGCTAAATCGTTCAGAAGGGCTATGGGCAGCAGCCTAATCAGAACTAGAAGGAGTTGCTGTGGGAGCAACATTGAAATGGGAAGGGCAATAATGTGAATAGGCCTCGGTCAAGTTGTGAGCCCCAAAACGCATCTTAATATACCTCCACCATACCAGTGTCGCTAGTGTTAACAACAAATGGTTTTAAATGCCATATATATGTTGTAAATGAGGTGTAAAATAACTCACAGCCTAGAGAAGCCTTTGTATTCCAGCCATGCTCTGACTTCTACAGGTGTGGATGACATGTTTAGGGTTGGGGGACCCCGCATGTCCTAAAAGGGAGAAGAAAGTCAACATTATCGTCATGAAGCCCAGTGACAGGGGACATTAACATATACATGTGTAACAGTATGCTTTTAATTTCTCTTTTTTTGTGATTGCACAAAGATGGGTTTTTATTTTGACACACCATGTGTACAGTACACTTGTATGAATTTTGTCTATTGTTTTCAGTGTCAATTCCCTGTATGGATTATGTCATTGTGGATTATGCAATAACATTTTTGTACTACAAATATCAATAAATGAACATTTAAAAAGTTAACGAGCAAATAAATGCATAGGATCTATAACAATGAAAATAAAGAAAATGACAACCTGAGACTGAGTTTAATACAACATAAAAACATTTTTAGAGACAAAACTTAACCAAAAAATGTAGCCAACAATGCCCACATAACCAAACCATACAAACTGGAACAACCTCAGAAAACGTTTAATTTCATGGTGTTGTTATGCGACAATTATTCTCCATTGTGGTGCGTGAGAAACACACACACAGAGATGTGAAAACATGCATGCACGCACACACACAGCTGCTTATGTGAAGAACGTTAGAAAATCCTCACCCGTGGCTCATCCATTGGTTGCAGAACATTCTGGGGAACGTGGCCCTCCTCGTCTCTGACGTTGCGTACCTTCCACCACTGCTTGCTCTTATCTACCACCTGGGAACAAGGACGGAATAATAATGCACACGCTAGATAAGATATGGCTGCAGCCAAGGGGCCCCCACCTGCCAGGGGGCCCATGATCGACCAAATGTTTGGGGGGGTATGTAAGAGAGGTGGATGTCTGTTGAGACTACAAGCCTTAATTTGGGACTCACTAATTTGACGATAAGTCTTACTTACTTATTACTTATTACTTATTTTACATGTGTTCATTTGATGGTGTAGCCTACTTCAACTGAAAACACGTACCCACGTACCAGCTATCTTCTGCACCGTGGGGCAGCTGTCAATTCTGAATGACGCAAGACGCAAGTACCGCCCATCCCGGCCGACACGGCATCAGAGTCCCACAAGCCTTTTTCCCACCCTTTCAACCCCGCCCATAGGGGGTTGGACCTAATGCGCTAACAGACTACTACTATTCTACTACATATACTGTATGGCCCACTTTCACTACATATTCATGTCTCCACCGGTGGAATGCCCCATTAATTCCTAGCTTGTAATTATGTCACTTTCTATGTAAATTTGCCTTCTTTTGGGGCCAACAGAAACCTGTAGCCTATAGTAGGGGCCCCAGGCCATCTTAATCCGGCCCCGTCTGTGAACATTGGCACCACACCACAGACATATGGAAATGCATATGCAAAAAAGCCTGTTTTCTTTCACTGTTGTACTTTGTATGCACAGCGATAATCTAGCGAAATCTACCAAGCTGTTTTGTCATAACTAGTGCCATGGTGAGGGTTGTTAAGGCAAATCAAGAGGGTCAGAGAAAAGTGTCTGGCGTCACTCTGGCTGTAGCGGAGAGGTACTAGAAATGAAACGTGTCTGATGCATGTTCTCTCTGTCTCTCTCTGTCTCTGTCTCTGTCTCTGTCTCTCTCTCAAACACACTCACACACACACATAAAACAGATTGATATTACATGTAACTCAGACCTGCTGAAGGTGAAACAGTATCTCCATCTCTCTCTCTCTCTCTCTTTCTCTCTCTCTCTCCTCTCTCTTTCTCTCTCTCTCTCTCTCTCTCTCTCTCTCTCTCTCTCTCTCTCTCTCTCTCTCTCTCTCTCCCACACACGCGCGCAGCTCACCTGCACCACATCTCCCTTCATGACACTCAGCTCCTGGCTGTTCCTGGCCATGAAGTCGTAGATGACTTGCATCTGGAGGAGCGGCTCAGCCGAGCTACAACACACACGCACACACACACGCACGCACGCACGCACGCACGCACACACACACACACACACACACACAGTGGAGATGTGAAGAACAATATATAGAATATAAACCGTAATTTATGCATCACAATTATAGAAATGTACTGTATAGAAAGAACACACGTTCTCAGTTGCCTACCGTTGTGGTGGTGAATTCCATCCCATCTGGTCCTACAAGATAGTCATATTGAAATGTCATGACTCAAATACTCATTGATGATTACAATGACAAATAACATATCTTTTTTTATCTTGTTATCTTTATATCTTTTTATCTGATCTTGTATTCTTTTTAAATATTTTTTTTTGTTTGCAATTATGTTCTCATGGAGGTAATTTAGTTCTGCATCATTGGCATTTTTTATAATGTACCAGCTGTTAAGAGTAGATTCATGCTCATCCTCCCACTACTGAGGCCAGGTGCAGCAGAGAGAGTAGAGAGAGAGAGGTTCCATTGGCCCATTGTTTCCGGGTTCTATTATGGGGGGGGATCCCCCTTTAGGCAGACCTAGGCAGACCTGAGGACTGTTCTATTCAATGCTAGGAGCATTATGACACGCCCCTTTAGGCAGACCGGAACCTGGTCATGTTAGGTGCCCATAGAAACCTATTATGTTGGCATATCTCTATACTTAAAGAATCTCTGGGTGCAGGGTGAAAAGGTTAGAAATTATACAGAAAATAGACCTCCACACACTGTTGTTTAAAATGTTTGGACAATGTCTATTTTCTCCATCAACTATGGCATAGGTTTCCACGGTAAGGTGTACAGCAGTGGTCTCCAATTATTTTTCTCCAAGGGCCAAATTATGTACAGCAGGTGAGGCTGCGGGCCAAATCTACGCCCCAAACCCAATGAGAAACAAGTTAGATATCTGGACAGACAGCAGATTTTCACTTTTTTGCTTTCCATTCTTGTCAGTGTCTGTTGTGAGACTGTTAGCATGAAATCTAACTCTCTGTGAATGCTTTGGAGAGATATGGCCCACTGTTTTAGTGATCAAAAGTCACACAAATTTATCTTTTCATTTGTTCTGACCTCATGTTGGGCCAAATGTTTGCCATGGCCAGGCCGGATTTGACCCACGGGTCTTTGTTTGGAGACCAAGGGTGTACAGTATATCCTCACCTGATTGGGCGGTGGCTGCTGCATCTGCATGTCGTCGTTGGGCATGAACCTCTGGCTCTGCCTCTGGCTGCCGCCCCGGGCCTGCTGCCAGGGGGGCTGGCTGTTCTCCACGGGGGGCGGCACCTCCCAGCCATCGTAGAACATGGGCGTGTAGGGCGGGAACTGGTCACCGTCGGGCCACGCGTGCCTGGATTGGGAGAGGTAGCCATGGGTAAATGGTTAGAGCGCTGGCTTTTGGAGCCTGGCTTGCAGGTTCAAATCCCACCCTTACTAATACCTTCATCCATGGCTGAAGTGCCTTTGGGCAAAACACCTAACCCCACTTTTCTCCTGGACCTATAACCAATACCCTGTACCTAAATAACTCTAAGTCGATTTGTATAAAAAAGTGTCAGCTGGATGTAAAAGAAGTATGTTAGGGAGAAGTACCAATGTGGCCCTAGGGCCAAAATAATTACGGAACCCTGATACAATACTTTGTGTAATGCATGTTATAACTGGAGAGTTGCTGTGAATCAGTTAGGTTGTCGGACAGACAAACAGACAAGACAACCACAAGGTCCGTCGTAGTCATAGAAGCATTCTTATTGGTCACAAAAAATGCCTGTCAGTCCAACATTAGTGAAAGGTCAATTCAGGGGTGTTGCACTGGGGGGGGTAAAGTGTGACTGAGCCACCCGGGCCCCATGTATACAGGGATTCGATTTATGTAGATACTATTTGGCTCTGGATGTCCATTGGAGCTGATTGTGCATGGGGCCAACATTTTGCTGCTACGCCCCTGGGTCAGTCACCTGGGCAATTAGGGCTGTAGCGATACACTCAACTCACGATTCGGTTCATATCACAATCTTTGACCTGCGGTTCAATACACCCCACGATCGCAGTTGCCAACATTACAAAATAAAATTATGAATAAAAACTATGATAGTTTATAGGTAGAATAGGTTACAAGAGGCTACTAATAATTTGAAAAAGTTAAAATATAATAATGATGATGATGATTTGAAGCTTGGAAGCACTATAACTTCATGCTATGTGATTGTTTTCTTGACTGATGGGTAACAAAACTTTGAAAGGGTATCACGATACTGCCTCCTTGTATACAGTATCGTGACTCTGTGTATCACAATTTCTCGGTTCGATACAATATCGTTACAGCCCTACTACAATCAATCCACCGTTGGTGAAAGGTCAGTCACCTGGGCGTGCTCCAGCAGTCCCCCAGAGAGCCCCAGAGTTGCCCCTCCTCCGGGGTGACCACCTGACTCATCAACTGCAGCGCCTCCTCTGTCAGGAACGGGGGCAGTACGTTGGGCGGCACGTCAGGAGGGTACCGTGGCACCACCTGGAGAGGATTAGATACTAGATCAGGTCAGGGCTATTCGATTGGAGGCCTCAGGGCCAGATCTGGCCCTTGCATGGCAAGGCTCTGGCCCTCCACGAGGTCTGAACAAAATGAAAGCATAGGCGTGCTATCTAATATATAATATTAAGTTCAGCCCTTTACGGTGAGTAATTTTATAAACTGGCCCTCAGTGACTTTTAATTGAATACCCCTTTACTAGATTATCATGTCATAGGGCAGGGATGTCAAACACACGCCCGTAAGCCAAATCTAGCCCGCAGTCATTTTATTTGGCCCGCGGTGCAAGATAATTTCAAATGTGTATTACAATAGGCCTATCGTATATACTTGAACATGGAATTTGATGTGTCACAGGAATGGAGGAGAGGGAGTGGGTCCAGGCCAGTGAAACAGCTCACACTCATATGCAATATATACAGGCACATTTACTATGATGGGAATCTGTATTACGTGTGTGTGTGTATGCACAATATTAGTCCTTCTTTTAAATAAATATTGAGTTTGGGCCGCAACTTTGTTCCAGATTTTTTCTTGTGGCCCAATTTCAGTTTCATACCCCTGTCATAAGGGGTCAAGATTGGGGGCAGCACGTTGGGCAGCACCTCAGTAGAGTACCACGGCACCATGTAGTATAGCATATAGTAGATTATGAGGGCAGTGGTGGTTCAGGTGGAAGTTGAGCCTGTTCGGTAACCAGAGGGTTACAGGTTCGAATCGCACCTCACTCTGCCTGACCCCATCGATGTGTCCTTGAGCAAGATACTTCACCCCAAATAATTGCTCCTGGTGGCAGTGTTACCCTGCATGGCAGGCACTGCCATCCACTGTGTGAATGTGAGTGTGAATTCGGTGAATGTGAGGCATACAATGTGAAGTGCTTTGAATGCTTGAAGGAGTGGAAAGGCGCTATATAAATGTAGCCCATTTACTATTTAATTTATCATATACCATCATAGCATAAGGGATCACTAGATACTCTGTCAAGAACAGAGGCAGCACACTGGACATCACCTCAGGGGGGTTCCGTCCTGACCAGTCACCTCCCGGATTACATGCTGGATTAGCCCGGAGGTGAGACGGCAATCCCACCAGCAGTTAATCCCAGAGTTTAGAAAGTAAAACCCCTGACGTGTTTTCCTTTCCCTACTACACAGCCGACGTCACTGGTGTGCTGATCTGACACCTGACAGGAGTGCTCTGCTGTTCTAGAACAGGTGACTTCAGCAGGTTGGTGATCTAGCCAGGCCTGGACTGGTCATCTGCCATGCAGGGTTCGAGCCGATTGAGTTTTTTTGTATATTCTTCTTAAAGAACGGTAGCACAAAAAGGGCAGTCGTGGGTAAGCGGTTAGGGCTTCAGACTTGTAGCCCAAAGGCTGCTGGTTCGAATCCCGACCTTCCACGTTGGTGGGGGAGTAATTAACCAACCAGTGCCATCCTCCTCCATGACTGAGGTACCCTGAGCATGGTACCGTCCCACTGCACTGCTCCCTTTGGGGCGCCATTGGGGATTGCCCCCTTGCACGGATGAGGCATAATGCAATTTCATTGTGTGCTCTGGAGTACTGCGTCACAATGGCAGTTGGAGTTTCCCAGGTGGACTACTGGCATACTGAGGAAGGCAGAACGCTGAAACGCGTCTGTGTAATAATAAAAAAGAAACTATGCATGGTGCAACCTTTTCTCATTTTTCAGTCGAACACCCATGTGTGTGTTTGACTGTTGGGGGAGTGCATCTCATTTCTCACAATGAAACAAACAAACAAACAGGCTTTAATAGACATTGCTACAGGACAATGCTCAATCTATACTACTTGAATACACAACTGGCAGTCATCGATAAGTCAAGTCAATTCTTTTAAGAAAAGCAAATTTTTATTTTACAGTGCTCTCAAGAGAGCAGAGGCCACAGATTGGTTGGTTTGCTTCCTTGACTTGTTTTTGTACTGTAGGTCAAACACGACTGTGTGGACTTTCTTGATGACATGCCAAGCACAAGGGCAATATTTAACTACTGCACTGGCAGCTGCGGTTATTGGGTGAAGGATTTACAAGCCACAGCTGATGTTGCTAACAATGTTTCAGGAAATGGGTGCTTCAATCGACTGGTAACAGTAATCTATTGAGGAACAAGATGTCGCGGATAAACATCAAACAAGCAATTCGCCTTCACATTAACTAAGTCTCTAGAGTTCCAGTTCAGGTCTGTGTTCTATGCTGGTGAATGTGTGCAGCACTACCACACACCAGTGTGCCCAGTTGGCAGAAACTGCAGGAAGGTCAAACAGTCAAGGTCAAGTGCTCATCCAATGACAATTCTGACTGAGAATTACTCATAGTAACACCCAATACAGCAAGCAGGGACGCCGCCAGAAATGTTGGGCCCCATAAAAGATTCGAATTGTGGGCCCCCTTAAGGGCCCCTGTCAGTGCTTGGGTCCTTAGAATCTGTAACACCTCCCTCCCTAGCAGCATTCATGACTGCAAGGCTGATACTTCTAAAGTAAACAGTGAACATATTGTGTTTTGCTTTGCTGTCAGTTGTCAGAGGTTCAGCTCCAGTTAGCGATGACTATATTGCTGAGGTGCAGCTGCGCACTGGAGGGATCTGTGGTGTATTCCAAGGTGGTGGTCTAGCTTCTAACCTGGCTAAGTTAAACCTGGATGAGTTATGAACCTCTTGTATCCTAGCCCTTAAATCTCTGAGTTGAAGGTGGTAAGTGCAGGTTAACCACCACTGATGACTAATAAGTACTTAAATCACTCACGATAGTATACCATGGCATAGAAAAATGATCTGAAATGGCGTTAGAGTCCATGTGTTAATGTTTATTTTTTAAACAAAGTTTAGTAACGATGTCATATTGGAGACTGCCCCTCAGCACAGAGGCTATAGAATCTTCTGATGTCATGCACTGCTTTATGGGGATAACTTCCACTTTTTCAGATAACATTATGATTTGTGGTACATAAACAAATAAAAAAACGATGGATAATAGTTTAAATGTGTACTTACTACTAACAAGAAGTGGTGAAAATTCCTTTAAATCTTAACATGCACAACCACCTTTAACATTCCGAAGAGACTAACTCTGCTTTCAGGAATGCCCTCTGGCCCTAGTTTGACCCTGAATGCTTGGTAAGTGCCATGCGATGAACTGGAGCGTAATGCAATGTAACTTACGAAGGCCAGCATTGAGAAAAAGGCATGGACAAGGTCAGGGGCTCCAGGGTTGTTTATCACACCATTCAGTTTGCCCTGACAGGGAAAAAAACAAACAGTCAGATTCAGACTCTAATCTAATGTACACCAGAGTGTTATTATATGCTCTGTAAACACAATAGGAGAAATGTGACCTTTCACCTACCAGTAGATTGAATCCATATTTAACCTTTTGAAGAAAAGAAAAGTATTCCTCCACTGGTGGTAACATTGGGCCTGTGGAACATATGGAAATGAAGATATTCATTCATTCATTCATTCATTCATTCATTCATTCATTCATTCATTCATTAATTCATTCATTTGTTTATTCATTAATTTATTTGTTCATTCATTCATTCATTCATTAATTTATTTGTTCATTCCTTCACACATTCATTCATTCATTCATTCGTTTGTTCATTCATTCATTCATTCATTCATTCATTCATTCATTCATTCATTCATTCATTCATTCATATTTTTTTCACTTTCAATTTCATCAATTACCTCTCATGTAAAGGAAAAAGGTTACCTTATTTTTAAGTATGTACTGTACTGACCCATGTTTTTCTTCTCCTTCTCCTTCTTCTTTTTCTTCTTCTTGCCCTTGTCCTCCTGTGATGGAGGGCTGGCTGCTGACACTTGGCCCATAAACATCTCTGTGTCATTAAGCACGTGGTTCAGGATCTCCTGATGACATATTCACAAAAAAGTGCTGTCAGTTCATTGTTGTTTCGTTGCTGTTAGCAGTAGTAGTAGTAGTACAACTAATAGTAGTAGTAGTAGTAGTAGTAGTAGTAGTAGTAGTAGTAGTAGTAGTAGTAGTAGTAGTAGTAGTAGTAGTAATAATAGTAGTAGTACTAGTGGTAGTAGTAGTAGTAGTAGTAGTAGAAGTGTAGCTTCTATAATGATGATAGCGGAGGTGGTGGTGGTGATAGTAATGACAATGATGATGATAATGATGATGATGACGACTATTATTATTATTACTGTATTATTATTATGATTATTGTAAGGTGACTCCTATGAGGTCCACATTAGTCTGGAGGGAATTTGTGGATTTTCATAACAATTGTTCACTTTGTGACAAGTTTCTGAATTTTTGCAAGGTGTTAGGTATGGGTCTAAGGTTTCCAAAAATCATTGGAGGCAAGTTGGCAGCGCCCCCTATTGGCCGGTATCCATTACTTTCAAAATGGCCCCTGCTGAAAAGAAAACGGGTTGTATCCTACCTTATTATGGTCTGAAAATGTTGTAGGGTGCAGCTTTTCCCATTTAAATAAATAAAATGATTGTTATGTAAACACCATAATACTATTTAAAGGTAATTTCTTGAAAAATAACTGGTCATGGTCAATTTTTTCTCTAAAAATGATCCATATTACCAAAATCAAGGTAATATGTGTTCAGAAACCAATGGTCAATGACTGAATTTGTAGGTGTGGTATTTCAGCTGGCTACCACAGGCAATTGAAGAATGAAGAAGTTTAGATTGTGCCGCCTAAAATATCGACTAAAATACAAGTCATAATACAGGATGAATTACTGTGAAGTCCCAGTAATATCTAAACAAACAAAAAATACACTCATTTACAGTGTGGCTGTGTACTGTGCACACTACAGTAAAATACTTGAAATAATTGACAGTGATGTGCTGTGAAATTTTACAGTTAATTACTGTGACACCACAGTAATTCTTAACAGCGTAATATAAACCATTTTTTAAAGGGACACTGTGCAGGAAATGGGCAAAAAAGGTACTGCAACTATGCTGCTCTTTGAAACTGGGCAAATTTGATCTTTACATGAAAGATTACTAAGTAATAAACACATATTTTCTAGTGTGGTCCAAGTACAGTCATTTTTGCTGCTAAAAATGGCTATTTTTGGAAATTCAAAATGGCGGACCATGGAGAAGATCCCCCTTTTCATGTATGAAAAGTGCAAATTTTCCAGTCATAATGAATACTTAGAATTTGATGGTGGTGGTAAGTATTCATGAAAAAGGTAACATTAGTGAATGGGTAGTATGAATTCTGGAAATAAACAACTAAAAATCTCACACAGTGTCCCTTTAAAGCAAAATGTGACAATGACATGAAAATGACCTTAAACTAGTAATAAAGAATTGCCATAACAACTATTTCATTGAATGAAATGAGAAACATTGGACTATAACAATTTCAGACAAAAAAGGTGAAATAAGGCCATTTGTCTCCACTGATTTGTATCCACTGATTTTTGAAAACTTTATACATAAACACCCTGCCAAAAAACAGAAACTTCTCAAGAAGTGAACGATTTCATGAATATCGAAATTTGCATAAGAATTCTGGTCCCACTTGGCTTCGCCCCCCCCCCACGACTGAGGTACCATTAGCATGCAACTATTCCACCACACTGTTCTCTTAAAGTGCTGTTTGGGCCTCTCGTTAGCGTTAATGAAATTTTAGGGGATGCAGTGCTGTGTTAGAAAGATGGATGGGAGTTTAACCAATGGACATTCATTGGAGTATCTCAGGTTGGCTCTAATGTATCAACTCTGAGGTGGTATACAAAAGAAAACATGATCCACTATGGGGTATCTAAGGCCCCTTTTGGGCAGCTCATGGGGCTGTGAAAGTCAACAAGTTTGACTGGGCTGTAATGGACTGATCAAACCTATTAACCGATCTGCCTTCCATTCCCCCCTAGATCACACATGTTGTGCATATGCTGTACCTCAGAATTATTGATAACCAATGTTGTGCTTGTCGACTTCATTTGTCAAGCGATTTGTGAGTTAAGTGCATGCAAAAATATGTAATTATTTGGACTACACAACAGAAGTCGCATGTCTGACATGCAGGCACTTCAGCCGCGGTGCAGCGGTTGGGCTGGATATGCACCTTCAGCCTCTGTTCATGTCAAATACTTGAGGCACAGGTTGTAGTGTTATACTCAGTTTCACACAAAAACTAAAATAACCTTTCTTGCCGAGAATGAGCGGTCTTAAGACACCAATCGAAACCTTTAAAATTCACTGCAATCATATTATGTGAAATCCAGAGCACAAGCCAAATGGAACTAGGATTTAGCTTGACTCGCTCCATTCACTTCCATTCAAAATGTTGCTAGTTACAGCCCCAGGTGAAGGGCGTGACTTACATAGGTGACCCATGTTGATTGCGAAAATGGCATTGGTCAGTCTTGCTTCAGCTGCATCAAGTAACACAGCAAGCGCTAGCAACACTAGCTCTCACGGCAAAGCATAATTTGCAACACTCAAGTCGTCAAGTGAACTTCATTGTCAAAATCTATATAACAGGGTTAACACAGAAGTGCCCTCTTGGAACAGTGTGAAGTGTACAGTTCCTGGATGGCTGGTATGGGTGATCTGATGATCTTTTCTGCTGTCATCACCAGCCTCTGTATAGTGCCTACTTGTCTCTAGCTAGACAACTGCCATGCCAGATGGAGAGACTGCTGGTCAGGATGATCTCAATGGCACCCCTGTAGAAGGTGGTGAGTGCAGATGTGGGGACGTCGGCCTCGGCTCTTCTCATCCTCCGCAGGAAGTGGAGTTATGTCTGCGCCTTTTTGACCAGGGCTGTGGTGTTGGTAGTCTATGTGAGGTCATTCGTGATGTGCACTCCCAGGAACATTGTGCTTTTTGCTGACTCCACAGCACTTCCATTGATGATGATTGGGACGTGTGTTGGTTGTTTTTTCCTGAAGTACAGTTATTTCTTTTGTTTTGTTGACATTGAGAAGCAGGTTGTTCCTCTCACACCAGTTGATGAGTTGCTGTACCTCCTCTCTGTACTCTGAGTCATTGTTGTCTCTGATTAGGCCCACCACTGTTGTATCATCAGCAAATTTGAGGATGAGACTAATCTGCCACAGCATTCGTGGGTCATCAGCGTGAACAGCAGGGGAGATAGCACACATCCTTGGTGTTAATGATGGTGGTCGCTGAGGAGTTGTTTCAATGCCAACTCTCACTGCCTGTTTGTGAGAAGGTCCAGCAGGCAGTTACACAGTGAAGTGTTGATGCCTATTGTACTTAGTTTGTCCATCAGATGTTGAGGGATGACAGTGTTGAACGCAGAGCTGAAGTCGATGAACAACATCTGAACAGCACTGTTTTTGTGTTCCAGATGAGCCTGGCAGAGGTGGAGTGTGAATGGATCCAGAGTAGAAGGGAGGATAACCAGCAATATGCAACAATACCAGAAGTAATTGCACATGCCTTGCAGAGCAGAGCAAAGAATAAGCCATCAAAGCAAGCTTTCACAAAGAGGTGGTTGGTTTACAAGTGCGAGAGGACCATGTGACCCGAGTGATCAGACAGTTTGCAGGTGAGGCAGTAATTGAATCATGGCATAACATCTTTTAGTTTTCAGGGAAACCAAAGCACTGATTGAATATTTATTGGGATTGGGCTGCTTGTTGCCAGCAGGAGTGTCACAGTTTCTTAAAATGTTTCAATCATTCACCCTTTCGTCAATTTCACAAAAATAGCATAGTCTATCAAAAGGTATAGTGCAATGTGCTATATTTGTTGTGTTGCATTTAACAAAAATGTAAGGAGCCATGCAGACCATCCTACACAAATGAGTATGGTCAGTGACAGAAATTATAGGGGTGGTATTTCAGGTAGATGGCAATCACAGGTAATTGAAGAATGAACGTGTGTCAAACAAGCTGCCTAAAATAACTTGCCTTAAACACAAATCATAATACAGGAGCAATGGAATACTGGGAAGTTCACAGAGTCACATCTGAATGAACAAAAACAACAATAATACAGCAATTTACTGTACATCTGCACAGTGTGGTTGTGTACTGTGCACATTGCTGTAAATCACTGTAAATCATTGAGCTAGAAATGTGGCATGAGATTAATGGTAATTTGTTGGTAATTTTCAACAGTGCACCTTTTTTCAAGCAGAAAACTGACCATGACTACACATTTGACATGAAAATGAGCTTCAAATGGTAATGTGGTATTGACATAACAACCATTTCATTAAATGGATTGTAAAACGTTGAATTATAGAACAATTTCAGACAAAAATCAGGCAAAATAAGCATTTTATGGATAACGGCCAATAGGGGGCGCCGCCAATTTGCCTCCAATGATTTTTGAAAACCTTAGACCCATAGCTAACACCCTGCCAAAAATCAGAAACTTGTCACAAAGTGAACGATTTTCACGAATTCCCTCTAGACTACATAGGCTGTGAGTGGAGTGGAGAGTGTACGGTAGGTGCACTGACCACATTCCTGTCTGTGTCGCTGTAGGCTGGCGGCTGTGGCGGTGGCTGCTGCTCGTACATGGGATCGTACTGAGGGGGCTGCGGCTCTGGCTCCTGCCAGGGGGGCTGCTGCCCATCGTGGCCAAACATGGGAGGAGGCATCTCCTGCTGCTGCTGGTCTGAGGGACATAGACACACACTTAAAGGTGTACTGTGTAGGGTGGAGGCCAGAGTAGGTGAAACTGTGCTGTCTACTGCCAAATTTGATCTTTTCATGAATATTGACTGAATAATGAACTCATATTTACTTGTATTCCCAAAGCACAGTAAGTTTTGCCGCTAAAAATATCTAGTTCTGGAAATTCAAAATGGTGAACATAATAAGTACTTCAAATTTGATGGTGGTGTAAGTATTCATGAAAAAGGTAACATTTGTGAATGGGTAGCATGAATTATGGAATTAAACTACTAAAATACTACTCAGTGCACCTTTAAACATGAGCAGGTCAGAGAAGACGTGAACACATGACATGGCATAATGTCATGTGGCAATACGTGATATTATATTACACAACATGAAATTACATTTAGCAGTTGCTTGTATCTAGAGCAGTGGTTCTCAACCTTTTTTGAACAAACAACCCCTGGACCTCATCCTAAGCCTCCCAACGCCCCCCTTGACCTCGTCATAAGCTTGACAATGCCCCCCTTAGTAAAATGAAATGGACTAATGCTCCCCAATGGCAACTCAGCACCTCCCCCTCTCAGCTGTATCCTTCTCAACTCCCCCATAGAGCTCCCCAACGCCCCCTGGGGGGCTGCACCGCCCCCGTTGAGAAACAGTGATCTAGAGACATTTACAAGAAGAGGACATAATCAGCAACATACAGTATATTGTGTGGGGAAAAAATAGAATACACAGCATAATCAGCTATTTGACTACATTTGTATGAGCGGCCTAATGGCGAGGGCTGGTTGACAGCTTGATTTAAAGCAACAGAATGCAAAATCTTGAGTTGGAAGATAGTTGAATGGGTCATTACATGCAAATGAATACTCTTTTGGCCATGCTTGTGGTGGTGCATAAGAGGGGAAAACCCTGCTGTCGAGATGACTGGTGTCAGCACAGAGGGGCATTCGTCTAGTGAACATTTGGTAGTGAACATTAATCCTGGTCCCTAAGCCAAGCCTTGTGGGACAGCCAACCAGAAGCCACAAAGCATGTCTGTCTTATTGATGCAAAATTATCTTCCACACGCCACGCTCATCCGTCTTGTTGGTGCGTCTCTCTGAAGTAATCAAGTAGTTACGTGTAGGTAATGGATCGCACTCAAGAAAAAAAAAAAGAAAAGAAAAAGAAAGAAGAAAAAACTGAGTGTGATCCATTCCCTAACTGTCTTATTTATGCACCAAGCAAATAGGAGTGTAGTCTTCCGATCAAATCCTTCATCAGTAGAAATAATAATAAACTTTATTGCAGACACATGTCCATATCATACACCATACAGTATTCAATACTCAATACAAACATTATAAATAGTAAAAAAAAAGAAAAACAAGAACAAAAAAAAAGAAAAGAGAAAAAAGGACATATTTAAAAAATATACAGACTATTGCACCAATGCCTCCTTAGCCTAGAGGTAAATCTGTAGCTACTTTTGGTGGGATTGACTAGAGCTTGAATTATGCTATTCTCTGACCTATCCAGGCGATAGAAAGAAAAAGCAGTAGCTCCTAGTCTCATCCACCTTCATCCATGGCTGAAGCGCCATTGAGCAAAACCTCTGAACCCACATTCCTCTGACGGGACTCGGTACCTAAAGGTACTGCAAGTTGTGTTGGTGTCTATGTAGTGTGATGTAAAATGAGCATATGTCTGTTCAAAAGAAAAAAGTTTACCGCACACTTGTTACTTCATGTTCTTTTATTCAGAGCGAGTCAAACAAGTGGGCGGTAAACTTTTTTCTTTTGAAGTATTGCATATTCCTGCGTTTACCAGCACCTACAAGCTGGATCTTTGAACTTTTGAGCATATGTCTGTACCGTAGTTATTCCACTGAGGTGGCATTTGCTGGGGTGGTGAGGGGTCTCTGTCTGGCATCATGGGCGTAGACCCACCACTCCGGAAACTTCCAGGCCGTTGTTGCTGGCCAATAATGTTCTCCAAATCATTTCTGGAGGGGAAGAAGAAAACCACTATTCAAAAAGACATTCTTTTTTTTTGCAAATTGGTAAAGAACACAGATGCAGATGCTTCTGTCTTTACATCTATTGAAATTCCACTGTGAGTGGTTATTAATGGTGGTGGTTACAATCTAAATTTCAAGATGGGGTGTAGAGAAGTTTCCCATGATTTCCTCCCTAACCGCTTACCTGATGTCTCTCTGAAAGTCTCTTTGCGCGTATGGATCAGGCTCAAAGTTGCCACCTCGCTGGATGGCTTTGTCCAGATCCTCCTTAATAGCCGGGGCCTGGAAGACAACAGACACAGTACAATCATTCAACTCAACTCAGCAGGGCCAGGCTGGACTGGCCATCTGGCATAGCGGACATTTCCCGGTGGGCCCCGCACCCTTGTGGGCCCCTATTTTCAGAAATGTACACCACCAACAAAAATCCGATGACTCTGTTGACTCAGTTCTGCGCCGCTAAATATGAGGGGCCCCTTTAAGCCACAGGTGCCCGGGCCCTATTTCTCACCCAGTACAGCCCTGCTACTTAGTCCAGTTGAGCTCAGACAACGTCCTGGGCCAATCAGACAACATCCTGGGCCAAAGAGCAGCCACAACACCTGTTCCTCCAGCTGCTCTGCTTCTCTTGGCCCGAGGCCGGTACCACTTTAATATAAAGAGGGCATTCACATGGAAATAAAGGGAGGGAAAAGGAGTGAATGAGAGTTGAATGCCAACTTGGGGAGAGCTCTCTCTCTCTCTTTTTCAAACACACATGCACACACGTACACACACCCACTCTCTCTCTGTCCCTCTCTTTCTTGCTCTCTCTCCCTCCGTCTCTCCATCTCCATCTCCATCTCTCTCTCTCTCCCAAATACACACATGCACTCTCTCTCTCTCTTTCTCTCTCTCTCTCACGCCGCCCTCCTCTCTCTCACCTCTGCTTCTGTGCACTGGAACATGAAGACCTGTGGTGGGTTGCGTGGGTTGCTGTTGACGGTGATGGTGAGTATGGAGCTGTAGTCTTCCAGGGCGTCTGAAATGGCCCTCATGTCCATGATGGAGCCCAGCGGCAGGGAATCCAGCGCCACCTGCAAACACGCACACACACACACACACACATGCACGCACACACCCACGCACGCACGCACGCAAACACGCACGCACGCACACACACACACAAAACATGCACACACAAAAGGCGCACATGCATGCACAACACAAACACACACACATGTGCATGCACACACACACGCATGCACGCACACACACACACACACACACACACACACACAAAACATGCACACACAAAGGCGCACATGCATGCACAACACAAACACACACACATGTGCGTGCACACTCACACACACGCACGCACACACACACACACACACACACACACACACACACACACACACACACACACACACACACACACACACACACACACACACACACACACACACACACACACACACACACACACACAGAGTTTAGCTCACAGATGACCTCTGCTGGGGAAAGTGGTACATTGCATCAAACTAATATGGTCCATGTCTCCAAATTATAACATACAAGGAGGGAGGCTTGAAATTGATGGGGGTGGTGAATATTTGTGAAAGATTTGGGAATGGGCAACACAAATGACCACCTACAGATGTTACACATTGTACCTTTAAGAGACAATTACACAACTTACAAATAAGGAGGGAAATCAAACTGCAGCTCGAGTACAGTGTGTGTTTCAAACTCAACATTTATTACACGTATATGATTAGCCGGGCCGAAAGCTGACTGTTGACAAACAGTCAAACAGTCTGGCGAATGCTAAGAGGAATCCGTCTCCATGGAGGGTGGGAGATGGTCTGAGCTTAGTTACTCTGCCATTTAAATTCATTGGAGTTCCGAATTCAAAATTCAAATTGTGCTTTATTAGCATGACTGTTACGATATAGTGTTGCAAAAGCATACAAATAACAAGATAAAAGTGTTAATAGTGTTACCTTAACCAATCAGTAACAGACTCCGAGGGTGAGTTTTGTTTCATCACTCTCAACTATTTGCTGATTGGCAGAACAGTGAGCGAACCGAGCTAAGAGGCTTTCGCCAGACTACGGTATGTGCGGAGGCGGAGCCAAAATCTTTGGGTGGAAGTACATAGGATGGCATCACCAGGCTAGTATATGATGCCCTGATGAAGACAATATGTCGAAATGCAAAAAATGCATGGACCCAGAATTTAATAAAGGCTTTTTAACTTTAGTAAGGAGTGCCTCAACACTTTTTTCCATTTTTGCATGGCTGTTTGGATGCCCATGTTTTTTTAGCACTCTTTTTTTCTTTTCTTTTTTTTTAAAACTAAACTTGGAAAAGTGACCCAGGAAAGAAGCAATCGCTTCTGTCTTTCTGGCCCAATATTCCTCACCTTGGTCTCAATGTCGCTGAGCTGTACGGTGCTCCCCCGCACCTCCATCAGCATGTCCTGGGCCCACACTTTACCCTTGACTGTAAGCGTCTTCAAGCTGCCCAAACAGTCCTCCACGGTGCTCGCTGTCTGGCCATCCAGGTCTGACGTGATGAGGTGCTGAAACAGAATCAGGGGTTTGGTTTTTAGAAAGGCATCACTTCAATAAAGTACACATGGTACATATGTTTACTGCAATGTGCAATAATGTATAGTAGGTCTTTGTCTATGTCTTGTATCTATGTATCTATGTAAGCTGTCATACACCTTCATTTCCCTTGGGATTAATACAATTACTCTACTCTACATCTTATGTGTACCATGCACTTTTCACTCATTATATACACTCATCCATTACAGTGTCTTTATGTGTAGAACTGAACTGCAAGACACGTTTCTGTGTAAACAGACATTAAAGATGTATCTTATTACTAAGGCGTGTATTGTATTATATTATTATTTTTACATTGCTGCATGATTTTCTGTGCTTCTGCCATGTTTATAAAATGTTTTGCCAGCGTCGTGGGCCTAGAAAGCACTGTAATTTGTTTTGACCATAAAGCTGACTGACTTTTGCTTTGACAAGCTACTAGTGAGAATTCACGGTATCAATATTTTGACAAAAAAGAAAAACCAGTGGAAAAGGTGCCGACAGATGAATCACTGGTGATTGCACAACACATTCGCAGCACACTATGACGTTACACTGAGGTATGTACATGTACGTATGAATGAGGGAGTTCCACAGAAGCAGGGGTTCAGAAGTCACGCAGCATTGCTTCATGCTCTGCTGGCCCAATAAAAGACAGTAAAACCTCACCTCAACCCTGTGCTGGAAGTTGTCGGGCTGTTTTGTAACGGACTCTGAATATGTCTTTCGTTGCACTGGAGAAGAACAAACAAACACAATCAACAATGAGTTGGGATGGTAACAACAATTCTTTGCTTAGTAACAGAGTGGATGGATTGATCTGGGGAGGTTCTGCCACAGACAGTAGATTCTACTCTTCCTGTATTCTCTCTGGTTCTGTGGTAGTCAGGGTGTTGCCCAGGTGACACATGTAGTAGGCTCAGGAGCATAACGGGATGTTGGGATGATTATAAGGGCCCAACAAGGACAGAGGACCCAATCAAGGCAATCAATAATAAACTATGTAAAATCCTGTTAGAGGTGACAGGACTCTGGTAGGAAGAGAGCCTGGGAAGGATTGGCAATGACCTCAGGTCCGACTTGAGCCCAAGACCCCAGACTGATGATTTGGTGGCTTAACCCACTAGGCCAGGGGTGGGCAATTATTTCGGCCCAAGGGCCGCATTGGGTTTAGAAAGTTGACCAAAGGGCCAGATGTCGTAGGCAACTTGCCCGTGCCAATAATAAGAAATGGTGTACGCCAACATAATTACACCATTGTCAGGTATGCCCTTCCTGCTAATTGTATCTAGTTGTAGACTTTAGTAATCTAATCTTCGGTTTCCAAGACCCTTGTTTTAGGTAGCCAATTTAAGAATGAGTGACCATATGAATCTGCCTTTTTTTTTCTTGAAAAGGCTCTGAGGGCCGAATGAAATGGCTGAGCGGGCCGGGTGTGGCCCCCGGGCGTGAGTTTGCCCACGTCTGCACTAGGCCATTAGCCTGGGAACTCCCATACTGCCTTTAGTTCTACACAATCGTTTCGATCTGAAAGACAGTATGGCGAGGATGACTCATAACGTACAAGATCATGGGATCTGTGTCATAATGGCCAAGCATTCCGACCTTAACAGTTTCTCTGCCCAATCAGAGAGCAGGGCAGTGTGTCATAATAGCCAAGTATTCCGGCCCCATACGGAATTTACAATAGGCAACTCCCCAGACCTAATCTCACTTGTGATTAGGTCTGGTGTTAACCAGGCAACTAGGCCATGGTTGTCCCTATAAATATGCAATTTTTCATGGGGCCCAGGATGTCTAGCAGTAGGGGTGGGTATTGCCATCCACCTTGCGATACGATACACATCCTGCTACAGGGGTCACGATACGATACATGTGCATCCCGATACGGCAATACGTATCGCAATATTTTAAGCCTTACTACATTTTAAAAAGACTAAACAAAATTCGGATATACTGTACGTATGTTTAACCAAATGTTACTTTTTCTGTAGAGCAACAGTTACACTGTAGTGAATGTAGAACACGGACTTCACAAAAGTGTAGGCCTACTGTTCACGATGTTCATAACGATGCCAGTCATTCCAGTTGCTGTGTAGAAGTCAATTTATTTTATTAAATGAACGACGCCTGCGATACAATACGTGTACAATACGTGTAACATTTCAAACTCAATCGACCTTTCTGCTTATACGCAATGGTATCCTTCATTCATTGTCCATGAAAGTACAGTGCACCTGGGCAGGTTATTAAAATCCTGGACAATCAGGAAAAACCTGGACAGGTGGCAATTCTACTCACTGTAGATGGACTTGGCACTGGGCCTGGACATGGTGGAGGATCTGGAGGAGGGCTCCTCTGGAGTGTAGCCCCCCCTGCAACACAACCACACACAGATAAAGATACACAATTACTTCAGATACAGACACACAAAACGCACACGCACACACACGCACAAACACACACACGCTGTGGAGAGAAGAAAACAAAATGTCTGTCTTTCTCTCTCTCTCTCTCTCTCTCACTCACTCACTCACTCACTCACTCACTCACTCACTCACACACACTCACACACACACACACACACACACACACACACACACACACACACACACACACACACACACACACACACACACACACACACACACACACACACACACACACACACACACACACACACACACACACACGCGGTGGAGAGAAGCCACTAAAAACAAAAACAAAATCTCCCCCTCAACTCTCTCTCACACAGAGAGACAAAAGCAATGTAACCTCTGTCTAATGTCTCCTAGCAAACACCAGGGAAGAGCCATATTTGCCAGTGACATCACAGATTACCTTAGCACATACATATACGTATACGTATATGCGTACGCACACACATGCGTGTGCGCGCACGCACACACACACACACACATACACTCTCCTTTTATAAGCTTTCATATACAGTATACAGAGAGAACATAGTTGTAATGCCAGCCATAAGCTTTACAGTATTCTCTGTCCAACCATATTACATACATAAACATAGCAGTAAAAGAAGCAAATGTAGAGTGCCATTTTGACTGTTCTCTGTACAGACCATTGTAAAATTGGATAAGGTACCGTATGTTCTATAAGCTATGGGTTTTTTATGAGCCATGCATAATTATTCAAACAAAAAAAAGCCATAAAAAAGATCCAAACCTTTTAAAAACCATATCAGAATTGACAGGTTCCTTTGTAAAGATACGTTTCTGTGTGTATTTCTACTCATGAATTTAAGTTGGTGTAGTCTTTGTTTTTATAATATGGGACTACATTTAGGTATAGTTAATTTTCATTTCAAGTGCCCAGCTATTTTATCCACTGTATGTGTGCAAAATGTATTAATTCCATACCTTGATGAGGGGCCATTGTAGTTCTGCCAGCTCATTCCTTAATTGGACGAGATGACACGACTCAGCAGTGAAACTGTTAATCCGAAAGTTGCCAGCTCACCTTTTCCCCTGCAATAATCATTTCACATAAACAATAATTAATCCGAACTCACTGGCTGTTTATAGAAATAGTTTAGATTAGAAGTTGTGAGTGTCGTTTCCTGTACAGGGAACAGGGAGCTGCAACTGATTTGATAAGGAGCTCATCATAAGAGATAGAAACTAGTCTGATAGCTCGGATTGTTCATCTTAAATAAATAATAATTTACAACCAATCAAAATACAGATCACATTGGTGGGGATAGGGAAGGAATAGCCGAAATGAGATGTATTGTCAATCATTTCAAGTATCTAATTGAAATCAGTCTTCAACAAACACTAATGCCATTCAGCTTTTATACATCAGTAACTCCATGAAAATAAAGCAAAGCCAATTTAGGCCTACTTCATTTCAGAATTGCTTGGGGTATGACATATCCCCTGAAAATGAATGGACATCAAATGATGCATTCTTAATGCACTCTCTATGCATTCTTACTACACATCACATACCATAGTTTCGAGTAGCCACAATGACTGGTGGTTTGCTGAAACAATTCCCCACAAACAGGTAATGAAATGTATTCTGCGATGACAAACTTATTTATTATTCTTAAATTAGGTACCTGGAAGCATGCGTCTTCAGCATTCCATCTTTGAGTCTGTTCCCATCATGTTGAAGACCTCATCACACCCATTCCATTCCTCACCCAGACAAAAAGGAATATTCTCCAAACTTCCTGCTTGCAAGTGTCCAGGTCAAAGTCTAACCTGGCCGTGCATGTGGTGGTGCGATAACACCTGTTGGTAAGCCGTTACCAGAACTATGCTCCATGGAAAAAAGGCGTATCTTAGGTAGGATGGTGGAGAGGAGAGCAAAGTTTAGTCCTCCCTCCTAATCGCCACTCACCAGAGCCGGTTTTGCCAGTAGGCAGACAAGGCAATTGCCCAGGGCCCCACTAAAATCTAACTTCTATAGGGGCCCTCAGCGGTCAGCCCTGCCATGGAAAATGCCAGGAAAAGTAATTTATGAGGGCCCCATGTCTTATTTTGTCTAGGGCCCCCAAATGGGTAGAACTGCCACTGCCACTCACAGGGGCCAAAGGTTTCTAAATCATGTTCTTTAGCTATCTGTGCGTCTGCCCATTTATATAGCGATTAAGTCTGACCTTATTGATCCGATTGGCCGCCCGGGACTGGGACCAGGTTATCTGAATGGGCTCCCCCACCCCACTCCATGCATTCCATATCACGAGGACCCACTTTCGGGCCCCTTCTTTCTCTACATTGGCCCAGGACAAGTGACCCATTTGTCCACCCAGTTGGCTTCCTTGATAATGGCCAGGCCGGCCTTCCTGGTGTGTCATCTCCTGGGACATTATCTACAATCAGTGAGCGGATTCACCTGAATACCAATAACACCAAAACACACAGGATGAATCAGTGAATAACCAAATCTTTTTTTTATTGAATATCTCTTGGTGTATGTACACAGATTTGATGACAGGACAGTCAGACAGTTTTTCCAAGAGGAAATATTTTATTAATAATAATGGTCAACAACAAGTTCACTCATGTGACGATGAGAGAGTAAGGGGGGTGGACGTAGGGAGGCCTTCTATGAAGACAAGATTTAAGCGGTGGCTGAGCCCGCTTTGGCCTTGGCCAGCAGTTTCAGGTCCGAGATGCACTTGGCAATGCTTTCCTTCTCCTGAAACACACAAGCAGACATGACAAAAAAAAGTCAGTAAGATCGCTAGCTACACCCAAATAGACAGCACTTCCTCATTTTGCATCTGTAGGCCTACAGTTCCATCATGCGTCCTCAAATCTAAGTGATGCATGTAGTAAAATGTGGCACAACGGAGACCTCTGGTGGCATTTTATAGGAATTACCAAAATGCTCGCCATTTCAAAGCAACTTTGTAGGCCATGACAAATGGTATCATAATTGTACTCACAATGCCAGCGCTACTGGCCTATTTGGAATGTCAAGGTAAGAAAAGCAACGGAGGCTGCGGTTTCCAAAAACAGGCAATCCAGGCTAACTGATTAGGTAGGTTACAGAGCTTAGTTTTATGAAACCTCAGGAAATAAATGTATGTTGAGCAGGCTCCGCTGGACTTAAATACTGGCAACTTAAAAGCAGGGGCCTCATGTACAAAACTTACTTACGCACAAAAAAGCTCTGTATGTAAATTTCCACGAACATTTTCAGATGTACCAATACTGACTTAGCTTGAAAAAGTGCACGTTTACTAAATTCCATGTGAAATTGGACATACCACATGAATCATCATGAAAACCTGCTTATGCATGGAGTGATCCATTTAAGATTTTCAGTCGCAAATGCACTTTTTCATATATTCACTTACGCAAAGATTCAGTAGGATATCTACGGAAGTCTTTGTACATGAGGCCCCAGGACATGGGAAATGCTCAGAGACAAACTGAGAAGCAAATTCTGTCTGCTAAGCACATGGTAGGGCCATGTTGTTTTACTGTTTCAACTGCAAAGTGACGGGTGCAAGCTGCAACTGAAGAGGTGGGTTCCAAGGTCAAAACAGTAATGCCAAAATCGCTTGGTTCTGAAAATCTAGCGCAAGGCATCAGAAGAATGAAAAAGATGGATAGAAGAAGGGAGATGGATAGAGAAAGAGGGTAATAAAGAGAGCATGAGGGGTCCTTGCGTGCTATGGGGTGATGTGAAAAGAGATCGAGGTAAAGAGAGACTATTGAAGACAGAGACATGAAAAGAGGGATGGATAAAGAGAAATGGATGAAGAGAGAGCAATAAAGAGAAAGGGGGGGGGGGCTGTTCCTTGTCTGCTGTGGGGTGATGTGGAGAGATGGAGGTTAAGAGAGAGAGAGTATTGGAGACAGCTAGAGACACGAAAAGAAGGATGGACAAAGATAAATAGACAAAGAGAGCGCAATGAAGGCTTGCATGCTAAGGGGTGATATGTAAAGAGTTAGAGGTAAAGCGAGATTATTAGAGACGGATGGAGGGACGAAGGGAGATGGATGAAGAGAGATGGATATACAGTAGAAAAAGAGCAATTATAAAAAGAGAGAAACTAAGGGGTGCTTGCATGGTATGGGGTGATGTGAAGAAGAGAGATAGAGGTAAAGAGAGAGACTATTGGAGACAGAGACATGAAAAGAGAAAGCAAGTAAGAGAGAGAGAGAGAGGGGGGGGGGGTCCTTGCCTGCTGTGGGGTGACTATTTGAGACGGATAGATACATGAAAAGACATATGGATGACGAGAGAGAAGTAAAGCGTGAGAGAGCGAGAGAGAGAGGGGTCCTTGCCTGCTGTGGGGTGATGCTCTTGACGACGTTCTTCTCCACCCAGTCCACCATGTGCTCCTGCTCCATGCGGCGGTGCAGGTGCTGCAGGGCGATCTGGTAGTCCAGGCGCTTCTTCACCTCGTTGGTGACCATGTGGATGCGCTCCCTGTAGTTGGTCTCCAGCAGCATCGCTACGTTGTTCTGCGGACAGAGAAAAAGGAAGGAGAAAGTGAGTGGTGGTGGTGGACATAGTTACTACTGAGGTAAAGGTGCTGCTCATCTCGAATCTGAAATGCCGTCTTCACAACTGTTGCAGGTCCCTCAAAGGTTATTAAAAAGCAGCAGTCGTGTCTCATTAAGTACAATTAAAACATCGGCAGTCATTGATGAAAGTCCATGTTTTAAAGTACAGCCTAAAACCATGGACACCACAATGTGGGCAAGTCAAACTACTTTCTTCCAGCCTTTCTTAGTCCTCCTGTTTCAGTGTTGCCCTACCTCTAAAGAGAAAGCAATAGTTTCCCCAAAGTCAACCAGTGTATGCTGACCTTCAGGGGCCCATTCAACATCTTCATGGCTAATGACAGAACAACTTGAAATGTGTTTATAAAATATTGAAGAGCATCAAACATAAGAGGCTGCAAGAGGACTTGCACAACCAGATGGTCCATGCCCAGCTCATAAATCAGGGGTGGGGAACCGTATTCATTTGAGGTGCCACTAAGGGCCGTAAAAATCATCCGAGGGCCGTACTAAGAGCACAAACCAGGATTTCCCCTTGCACTTCACTCCTATATTGAAGGTAGCCACCTTTAAAACCTCATCCCCTAAATATCCCCCAAATATAATTTAATTGTATTGCAAATGTACTAAGAGTCCTTTACAAAATATGTCATATTTCATGAGAAGCTGCATAACAACATTAAAAAATTATGTCATAAAGGAGGGTAGTGCTCCATTTTCAGCTCTTGCACTCCCTCCCTTTGTACCTTTATTTGAATGCCCCCACACAGTTTCAAAGAAGACCATTAGGGCTTTCAGGCCGACCAGAACGGAGCCGGTGCCGGTGCCCGCACTAGTTCTGTTAGGCACTAAAGTGCTTATCTGCGAACCGCCCGAATTCATTCCGGGCTCTGAACTTTTTCTGCACTTGTGTTACCCGGATGGACCTGCTGATGGCCACGCTGTCGTCACGGTTCGCGGAGAAGAACCAACTATTTTGCAGTTCGCATTGCGAACCAACTTTCCAGTTCGCTAACGCTAAAATCTGTGGTGTGAACACGACGGCCGGCCGGTTCACTATTATGTGCGGGAACGGGCACGGCACAGTTCTCAGTTAGCCTGAATGCGCTACATGTGGAATGTGTCTCACCCTCTTGGCGTCGAAGAGCATCTGTCGCCCCTCCACTCTCCACTGCTCCTTCTTCTCCTCCTCGACGGCCGTGGCCAGGTTGGCCATGGCAATGTCCTTCACCTCCTGAGCCTTCGCCACTTTCTCCTGTATGGACCAAAATCACAAAGCAGTTAGCTACGATATTCTTCTGGCGGCTCCCTTCTCTTTGTTTTGTTCTTAAAATATTTGAAACAGTCTTCCTGCACACCTCCGTCCTATCATCAAGAGTTCTTCTCCCAAAAAAAAAAGAATAATTGAAGTAAGTAATACATGGGTTCACCGTGTTTATAAACGCAATGTTGCAAGACACTGGCAGCCAACCACGAGAGCTAATTTTTTCACCGACAGTGGTTTCCAACAATCAGAGGTTGAGTTGTGCGCAGCTAGTGTCACGCAACCAGGAGAAAACAAACATTTAGAAACCATGTATGGCCCAGAGTGCTTAACCTTGACTTAAAAGCTCAGTGGGATTTGGTTTTGATAGTGCATCACATTTCAGTCCACAAGACTTGGCTTAAATTACTCTTCAGGTGGCGGATGATAGACAAGGATGATATTTATCCTGATAAGGCCTCATTACTGGAGTGGAGTGTAAAACCACCATGCAAATCTTATCTTATCTATCTTACTGTAAATTCATCTAGCCCCAATAATTATCAGAAGTGGCTGCTACCAATTCTCACCTCCTCAACCATTTATATTAGCTAATTAGTGAACTCGTTACCATGAAAACATAGAAGCAGAGGAAATGCAGTGCATGACAAAACCTCCCTCACTTTGACGTAAAAAAAAATATTTTGGTCAGTTTGGCCAACTTTTCTGAAGGTCATTGATCTGTGCATGCATCAGTTTTGCACATTTTGTACATGAGGTGAGGTAGGTGCTTACATCCAAAATGCAGTTGCAGGAAAAAAAGGGTTAAAAAAAAAACTATAGAAAATAAAGTGGAACGTCTGCACACTTGCTCCCGTTTTGCCATTTATCCCCAGTTAATGTTTTCATCATAAGTCTGATGATGAAGCAAATACAAATAGCAAATTACATTTTGTTTATGTACATTTTTCTACACAAATAGTTTGGCCACCGTGCCACTTCTTTCTTTCACACCAAACTGACCTCATTGAGTTTGTCTGCGAAGGCTGCGACGTCGGGACCGAACTTCTTGACGCCGTAGACGAGAACTGCACCGATGGAGAGAGCAGCGAGGGTCTCGTGGTTGATGATGTAGATCTCCTTTGACAGCATGTAGGTCAGGAGACCAAATCCCAGCATGTAGGGACCTGCAGGGAAAAGACACCAATTACATGATGCACCATACCCCATTATTGATTTTAAGGATTTAGGATGAATAGTCTGCGTACAAACCACCATCTCATAATGCAGCATCACTATGACCTTATAGGGACAGAAGTGAGTGACAAATGTGTCGATTACGCATTTCATTAGTAATGACCATTACACATTTACTGTTATTCAAATACTAGGCATGCCACTTGCTGCTACCACAATGAAAATTACCGGTATACTTTTTTCAGATCTCCTTTCAGAGTTACTGCCAAATGAGCCGAAAACTTAACTTGAACTTCATCAAGGGAAACGGTCCTCACAGAGTAAAAAAGAAATGCACATCTGACTTGGAAGGCTTCCTCCCCTACCTAAGACTGCCACCCAGACCTCATTTCGGCCATTGTCATTCACTCTTTGGCCATCAACAAACAGTTAATGCAGCCCTTACTGACCTGTCACCCCGGTCTTGGGGTACAGCACTGTGAAAAGCTCTTCTGGGATGATGCCATGGCGCGTCTGGCCGCCCTTCTCTGGCAGCGGGGGCACTGGGGCCTTCTTCTGCTCTGACGTATGGAGAGAACGGGAAGCCTGGACCACACTGCAGGAACCAAGAGGTCAGAGTCAAGATTGGTAGGGTGACAAAGCAGGGGTGCATTACTCGAAACCGTAGTTGCTAACTATGTTAGATACTTTGCTGTTTGCAATGCAATTCCAAATTGATAACTACCCACGTTGCAAACTGGCTAACAACTACGGTTTCGAGAAACGCACCCCTGAACCATGATCACAAAGCTGAAAATCTTGCTCCAAGGCACTAACAAATTAACAGTTGTATGGAAGAACTGAATTCTGTCTTACCAGGCTCCAAACGCTCCGCTGTTCTTAAGGACAGGGGCTGTGAAGGACAAATGCATTACTAAGACATGGTACAATATTAAAAACAGTGCAGTAGTGCAATCCAATAATTTACAACATTTACTTTCATACTACGTTCACATTACAATAATGTAAAATTCAGCATTGCTGTAGTGATGCCATCAGATGTGAACAGATAAACAGCACACTCCAAAATTCACTTCAGAGTGTGACAACGTATTGATTCCTAACTTGATCCACATACTAGAAAAAAAATAATAGAAATGACAAGGCAATTCTTTTTATAGGACACTTGTGCAAAATGTTGAAGAGCTACTTAGGGGGGACATGTTCAGATCATCTGTCACATATGTACAGCATGTACAGCATGTGCATGAGTCTGGTACTCTGTTAGCTGTCTACTCCCCATGACAAACAAACGACCCTTCACTGACAGACTGGCTTCAGAGTAACGCAGGTTATTGTCTGTAGCCATTATCTGTTATGTAACCATCAAAAACTGACCGTAGACACACCACTGCAAAAGTTAGCGAGTTGGCCATTCATTTTCAATGCTGACTTCGTAAATGTCAACGCTGTAGCCGCTGCAAGGGCACAAGGCTAACAAGCTAACCTAGCTTGTAGCCTTCATGCTAACACCACCACAAACCAAAGGTATTACGCACAATGTCGTTCTATTTGTAGTTTGAGTATGGCTATGGCTGCACATCATTATTTGGAACAATTTAAACAAACATTTATGCACTTTAAGAACACAAAATGACAGCAGCAACCTTGGTAGTCACTGGTCGTGTCAGTAAGTGAACGTTACCCTTCAGAATCAAAAGCAACGTTACGCTGATAAAAGAGCTGCCGATCTGCAAGTTAGACAGCCAACAAATAAGATTGCTATTAAACTTTTTTCATATCCATACTGACCTGACACGAGCGCTGCTCTCGACAACATGTTTACGGTGATAAATGTCGAGTGCTCAGGCCTAAATCTCCTCTGCACTGAACACCTTGTACAATCTTCGGCCTCACAGTGCCCTTTCTGCAATCGCAAGGATAGCCCGTTCGCAGAACCCGTGGTATCGCGATATTTCAGAAAACCTCTTATTTTTTCACATCCGGGTTACTTTGTTTTTATTTCCTCGGGCGTCAAATTCTGTAAAATAAGAGTGCAACAATACCAAAATAAAGTTCCATTTGTATGTATGCAATTGTATTTGTATGCATGTATTTATGCATTTAATCTATGTATGCATACATGCCTTCATTTTCCAGGAGTGTGCCATTTCATCCCCAGATATTAATGCTCTGCAATGGGGTTTTTTCTTTTCTTTTTTTAATCTGCACACATTTTTACATGTACTTTCTCTGAAAGGCAGACTGGAAAACATATGTGTACCTACTTGTGTACCAGAATTTGATCTAGCACTTGCCTCAGGATTGTCTTGTCATACCTCTTTTTCACCTCTTGATGTCTCCCCTGGACTACTTTCCATCCATCCAAACTGATGAACAAAAACATTAAAGATGCATTATAGATGCTGTCCCAAAACCAAAGTTAAATAATTCTGTAAAACGCCTCAGTCTGTTCGATGCTGGATCTTTTGTATAAGTAGGTGTAGAGAGAATGTTTTACAAGATGAGAAGGGAAGAAGAAAGTTGAGTGAAACATTGCATGTTATCTGATGGCGGAAACAGGAAGCTCACTCAAAACCACAGGAGTCCTGAACCTTAACAGTTGTGACTCGCTATGTGGATATAAGCCTACTACTAACTGACTTCTCACACCAGAGGCGTGATCTGTGTGGTAGACAAATATCACTAAACTTCATCTCATAAGTGTGTGTGTATGTGTGTGTGCGTGTGTGTGTGTACTCCGACTGCCAGTAAATAATTTAATTTTAGACTTTCCAGTTCTGCATAGGCCTATAGCCTAATTACACAGTACAGTATCTATTGTTTGGCTCCCTATATGCACAATGTTTTGAATCAGAAGTGAAAGAATAGTGACCACTAAACTGTTTTCAGGAACATTCTAAATCAGGAATACTCCTTTTACTACGTGGTCACCTACTTCCCCTTTACCTTTGAAGTTCATTAAGGGGAATAAAAGCACTGTATTGCCCTTCTTTATTGCCCTGCTCAGAATGAATGTATTCATTTTAAGTAAATATCAGCTGTGATATTTATTTAATATAAAAAGGTAAAAATTAGTACAGTAGTATGATCAGCAAACAGCAATCACAATGAAAAAGTTGAACTGTACATATCTCACAACATGTCTTACACACCATGTTTTTATCACTCCAAAGGTCACACACAGCGTTTCTGTCCAAGCAGTGAAAAACTGTGCTGGACATTGCATATTTTTAATCTTTTTAAAAGGCCAGCTGGGTCCGAGGAGAAGGTTTTTAAAAGCTGCACATTAGGTCACCATTGTTCTTCACACTTGTTCAATTTGTTGTAGCCTAGCACAAGAAAAGATTTGACAGTCTGATCAAAATACATCATGGTAGTTCACAGGGCAGCACTGGGACCGAAGGTCTGGGCATTTTTATCTGCACCCCTACAAACTTTGGGTCAGGCTCCAGGGACAGATTAACACTCCGGCCAGATATGGCTGCAGCCAAGAGGCCCCTACCTGTCAGGGGCCCCTGATTGGCCACAAGTGAAAAATTGCAGAATTGTGACAAGATGCAATATTGAAAAATGCATATGCTGTGTGGTAGACATGTTATCCTTAATTTTGAAACTATGTAAATTTGTTGCGAATATTTCCTTCTGGGGGGGCCCCACAGAAAACTGTAGTTTAGGTGCCCTGGCTCATCTTAATCTGGCCCTGCCAGTCTCTAAGAAAAAAAGAAAAAAAAGAAAAAAACAAAAGCATCCACCCCTGAGGACTGTCGGCAGACTGCAAAATGCCCTGTATTGAAGATTTCAAGCCCATATCTGGATGGGGATCACAGTTAAACGGTGTGTGTTGTTTAAGTACAGTAGGCATGTTGCTTCTACATCTTGTGGCTCCGTAGTTAGTCCTTCCACAAGAGAGATAAATGGATCCTCCTTCATGAAGATTGCATAAAGAGGGAATTATGACTCTTCCTTGTGATGGTGGTTCCAGGAAGTGGATGTGGTCAGATCTTTGCAACATCTATTGTCTTTGGCAACGTGCATACGTCCACACGATTCACACTGCTGTTTGGAGATTTTGCAAGGCACTTGTGGTACTCAAATCCTATGCAGAGGATATGTCCATGTTCATACTGTACGTATATTAGACAGTGAGGTTTAGGGTTAGAAGTGGTACATTGGGTAATTGCTGTACTTCTTCACAGTAGGTTGTTATACTTGTACACATACTACGGTGTACGGTAAGAACTGTAATGGCATCATCATCAGGGTATGTCCATGTCCATGTTGCCATTGAGAGACTGCGAGAGGCGCCGGTCCTCCTCCAGGGTTGGACTGCTGCGGTGGACGTTCTCCTTGCTCTCCTCGTCCTCCTGCTGTTGCTGCTGCTCCGACTTCACGCGCAGCTTCAGGCCCGGGTCCTTCTGAGACGGGATCTTGAAACTGGAGAAGGAGCCTCCGCCTGATGGACGTTTCTCTAAAATAGAATAAAATGACAAACTGAATGATTAAAACTGATACAGACGTGCACGCACACGCACACGGATGCAACTCAGAGGGGACCGGGCTCTCACTAGATGGCCTTTTCTCTGAAACACCCCAAGATCAAACAAAAGTTGATATTTCATAACATAGCGTAACAATATGCCAATGTTGATGAATACCGGTATATAGATTAATGATGATGAGATATAGATGCAGATACTGTATGTAGAATAGTAAGTGAAGAATTCTTGCACACCTCCTTGGTCAGGTGCGTAGGAGTGGAACCCCTAGGTCATCACCAACGTTATAGCAAAGAAAGCTCCCGCGCACTGTTCACATTTGCATGGTTTAATGCAACGTTTCGGTCTACTGACCTTCTTCAAGCAATTCAAGCAAAAGCACTGTATGTAGAATAACAAATGTCTCACATACTGTATTTGCCCTGATGCTACAATCGTGACTTTGGGGAGGGAAACAATCAAGAAACACAGACTCTAATGGACTACAAGACAGAACTTAAAAAGGTACACTGCGCAGGAAAAGGTACTGCAACTATGCTGATCATTGAAACTGGGCTGCCTATTGCCAAATTTTATCTTTTCATGAAAGTTTACTGAGTAACAAACTAATATTTTCTAGTATGGCCCAAGTACAGACATTTTTGCAGTTATAAATGTCTATTTCTGGAAATACAAAATGGCTGACCATGTAGAAGATCCCCCTTTTAATATATGAAAAGTGCAATTTTCCCAGTCATAATGAACACTCACAATTTGATGGTGGTGGTAAGTATTCATGAAAAAATGTAACATTAGTGAATGGGTGGCATGAATTCTGGAAATAAACAACTAAAAATATTAAAATCTGATTCAAATGATCAAGAGACATTGAACTCTGACACTTTGGGCGGGTGGTGGGGGGGATCTATGACGCTAGTGCTATGACACACTCTTGGCCAGTCTGTGACAACTACGCAAACATGCCATCGCCATTTTGTTGTGCTGTTTGCAAACCTCTGCAACTTTCTTGTCGAAGGATGCCCACCACTGAAACACTCCAAACCACAATGTACCATGACATGACCTGGTTACATAAACTTAAAAAACCTTTGCCTTAGTAAAACCATTTCTAACCTCCAGCTTTATTTTGTTGCGATAGGCCTATAAACAAATACATTTTCCCCTAATTGTCAATTGTTCATCTCTACATACTTTTTTATGGGACAGAAAATGACAAGGGATACGAAGCTAACAAGCACGTTTTTTTTGTCACATGTAGTGAACATCTCATCGCAATGTCTGTCTCGTCACTCTGTGTGGTGGCTCTGTGTGCAGTGAAAGAACAAACCCCAGTGTTCACACCACTGCCTTGGCTTCAGCCTTGGGAAACAAAGCGTGCGAGTGTGTACCAACCACAGACAGTATTACACAACGCAACAGGCAACAGGCATGGGTGGGACTGGGGCGGGGGCGGGGGCGGAGGGGGGATCTGCTTATGAAACATACATAGATGGGGGTGGGGTGGGTGGAGACAGCCCACAGTGTGTTGTGGTGGTGTTTTGTATTTGGATGCTATAAGTTGCTATAACTATAAGCCAGCCTGGTGAGGCAGACTACATATAAATAATATACAATTTATTAATATTAAATTATTATTACATTATTAAATAATATAAAAAAAAATAATATCAGTCTGGAGTTGCTCGTCTCGGGTAGAATCAACTATATTTTTCTCAACTATGCCATTTGGACCATTGTAGCCCACTATTCAGTTAAAGTTGATAATTCAGTCCTTTATTACAACTTAGGGAAGAATGTTTTCAGTGACGGCAAAAAAAGAAGGGTTCACAATTTTAAACTGCTTGCATTGGAGTGCTATAGAAGCTTGTGGAAGTTTTGTGTAGAAATGTGTAGAATCTCGTAGTGACTTACCCCCAGGTCCGATCGGGTGCATTAATCTGTTCATTTGAACATTCCACTGTTTCACATTGGTGCTCGCTTGCCTTAGCTTCTTCTGTGCAGCCTGTCAAAGGAAAAAAAGAGACATAGGTCATCATTACACAGCTCACCATTGTACATGGCATTACATTATACTAGTAAACAAAAGCTAGTTTGTGTTTGTGTGTGTGTGTGTGTGTAACACTATGTACTTGCTAGGTCCATGTGCTGTTGACTGCATGTTGACCTTCTCTACTCTGTGGCATTGTACTGTATTGTATTGTAGTGTAGTGTAGTGAGTGTTTGTCTGTCTCTTTTCTTACCACTACGGCCTGGTTCCACACTGTCAGTGGGTGCGCACCTCCTCCAGTTGCCTCTGGGCCTCAGTGTGTGTGTGTGTGTTCAGCAGTTTACCACCACGTCCTGGTCCACGCGGTGCCGGTTGGCACGCACCTCCTCCAGCTGACTCAGGGCCTCGTTGTGTGTGTGCGCGTGTGTGTGTGCCTTTAGTGTACATGTTAACACTACGCGTGTGTGTGTGTGTGTGTGTGTGTGTGTGTGTGTGTGTGTGTGTGTGTGTGTGTGTGTGTGTTTATGTGTCTTTAATGCACATCTTACCACCACGTCCTGGTCCACGTGGTGCCCCTAGGCCTCAGTGTGTGTGTGTGTGTGTGTGTGTGTGTGTGTGTGTGTGTGTGTGTGTGTGTTCAGCATCTTACCACCACATCCTGGTCTACGCGGTGCCTGTTGGCCCGCACCTCCTCCAGCTGCCTCTGGGCTTCGTTGAGGGAGCGCGACTTGCTCTCCATCTCCTGCCGCAGCTCCTGCTTCTCCCGCTGGGTCTTCAGGATGTACTCCTCCTGCTCCTCCTGCAGAGACATCAGCGCCTTCATCTTCTCCTCCTCCTCCGCCAGCAGCCTGAGGGGAATACAACATGACGTATTAGATATTAAACTCAGGTACTGACAAGTCCAGGGTAGTGTGAGCATTACAACTGCATGTTGAAATTGGCTGAAGTTATCCTTTGAACACTTAGACATAATGAATATGCATATACCACCACAGGGTGTTTTGGATCAGGGATGTCAAACTCAGGCACGGAGTCCGGTCAAATCTAGCCTGTGGAGTCATTTTGTTTGACATAATTTTCAGATGTGTACTACAGTTGGCCCACATACAGTACAACATGTATAGCGTAACAAGACTTCCCACGACAGTTTAAATGGACCGTCATCCAGCTCTTCATCCAGCAGACTGAGGGACTCACGAAACAATACAAAACTGCATCTTTATTAGCATCACAATTAGCTGTATTAGAATCAGGATTAGTTTAATTATATTTCATCTTCAAACCACACAGAACGCGGCTCAGGAGTTAAACCACCCCATACAGCCCTACTCCATCCAAAAATCAAGGCCCCCCCTAAGTCTTCTCCCAATACTCCAGAAGCCTCCAGAGTGTGGGATGCACATTTTTCCATTAACAACCAGGTGGACTTTTCACAATCGCTACACTGAATGGGACATGACTCAGGACGCAGACAAAATATGAAGACAAACAGGAAACCAAAAATATACGTATACAGTTAAAAAACACAGTAAATGAACACTTAGAGAATTGATTTAACATCTTCTTGACTGTACCAGAGTATTACCAGAGTACCAGAGTACTCTTTAAGTGTTGCATTAACATCGCCTTTTTTTTACAGTGGGGCTTCAAGTCTCCTGTGCGTGAACTGAAGCACTGAAATAAAGAAGTGTAAAAACGACAAAATAGATTTGTCAGATCATGGTGTCCACACTTCCTCTGCTTGGCTTGACTTCCCCTGTGACATCAATTCAAGGGGCACAGTAACCCAATGATGTAGGAAGTCAAGTACAAAACAAACACACACTACTAGACTTGATTATTAATTGAAAAAGATAAAAATCTGTCATCATCTGATGGACATTCTAACAGAGATTCCTACATTCATAACAAACTTCATCTTTTCAAACTGTATCATAAATCTATCATGAATGAGTAAAAAAAAAAAGTCTTGATAAGTAATTGAGGTCAAGCTAAGCGTTTGCGGGAGACCCGGACATTCTGAAGCGTACCCTGAGTACTCTTGTACACGTATGACAGCAGATAGGTTATGTGTAAACCATACCGCAATACTAGACTGGCTTTAAGTGAAGATGATGCAACGCACATCGCCTGTATGGGTGTGGTGCCAGAAAGTCTATGTGCGGTATGTGCCTGTGACAGAGAGACAGAGAGACAGAGAGTGTATTTTGTGGGTGCTGAACTTTCCAGAGGCTGCTAGTTGTGCTCAATGGTTATGTCTGATCAAGCCCCAAATGTCTCAGGCTAAATGACGAACCCCAAACTGAGCCTTGTGAAGTGGCATACCCCTCATGTCCATTGGGGGCTGGCTGCTAGGATGAGCTACACATTTCCAGGTAAAAAAAAGCAAAAACAGCAGAAGTAAACACATTCAGGCCTGGAAATCTGTGGGCCTGCAGTCATCAGGGGCCACACAATTTAGATGGGGCCACACATTTAAACGGATTACACTGCACTTGCGATTAAAAGGTGCCAAATAGGAATGCAAACGATTAATCGATTAATCGACTTTAATCGATCAATGCGTTAATCGATTACAAAAACATTAATCGCAATTAATCGACAATTCAACTAAGACAAGAAACTTAGGTGAAATGGGTATGTGAAGAGTGTGTGTGAAGTGGGGTGTGAATAGTTGGAATATTTAAATTACCTTTGGATTAAAGAATTGAAATAGAATTAATTTAAATGTGGTATTTTATCTCAATATTTAATCAAAATGTTTAGATTTAGTAGTTTTTTTTTTAGAAACATTGAGATTTCGGGGCGAAAACGTCGCTTATCAAATAATCGTAAGTCGATCGATAAGGCTATCAACTACTAATGATTGATGTTTGGCACTAGGGACGCAAATTATCGATTAATTCATTAAAGAAAAGCAAAAAGAAACTCAGAAAGAAAAAAAATGTCTGCACACATAAATCCGTTGCTCATTTAATCGGCAAGCTTTTGGTTGACAGACCTTCCTCATAGTTCAGTCACAAATGGAGGGGACCGCGTGAAAACACCCTGATGGGTTTTTTTCTGTTCCCAGTCTAGACCTGTATTCATAGTGTGGTGTTTTGGTCGCATTTCAGTAATTTCCTGTCGATGACTGTTTTTAGAATCCATCAGTTGAACTTCACGTAAATTTGCATTGACATTATGATCAAACCAACATAGTAAATGGCCAAGCTCCAATACCTTTCCATGCTCATTGACCTGAATGTACAGTATTTAGGTCATGATGAGAATATTTGTGGTATCAGAGAGAGTTATGCTATGGCTCAGAGTGGGGTGATAAGCTATCCAGTGCCCACCCCTCCCCTCACTCTTCAACGCCTCCTCCGCGCTTCTTTCTGCCCCCCCCCGGTTCTTGTACAATGTCTCCGTCTTCACTGCTTATAGCCATAATGAGGTTTTTTGTTCTATGCCTTGATATTGTGATGTTTGCAATGTGGAGCTATGGAATCTTTTTCTCCTCATCCTTACCCAATGTTGTCTAACACTTGTCTAAAACCAAGATTTGTGAAGGTGGATGCGCGCAGTGCGCAGTCGTCCCAGGTGTACTAAACTTTGTATTAGTTTTTTTGCTGCTACTAAGTATTGTACCCGAAACACAATTTCGTTGCCTTTTTGACAATGACAATAAACTCTTGATTGATTGATTGATTGATTGAGTTTCCCTAGTTCTCTTTTACTGCTCATGTGCATGGGTGTGGTACTCACTGTGTGCGTGTGTGTGTGTGCGTGTGTGTGCATACTGATCCTCTACCTGGCCTGTGCGTATCTGAAGGCCTCCTCCTCGCCCTGCAGTGTGTGTGTGTGTGTGTGTTCCTCTACTTGGCCTGTGTGTATCTGAAGGTGTGTGTGTGTGTGTGTGTGTGTGTGTGTGTGTGTGTGTGTGTGTGTGTGTGTGTGTGTGTGTGTGTGTGTGTGTGTGTGTGTGTGTGTGTGTGTGTGTGTGTGTGTGTGTGTGTGTGTGTGTGTGTGTGCGCGTGTGCGCATGTGTGCGTGTGTGTGTGGTATCTACTCCACCTGGCCTGTGTGTATCTGAAGGCCTCCTCGTCCTGCAGTGTGCGTGTGTGTGTGTGTGTGTGTGTATGTATACTGTATGTGTGTCTAGTATCTACTCTACCTGGCCTGTGCGTATCTGAAGGCCTCCTCGTCCTGCCGTGCCTTGATCTCCTGCTGTAGCGCCTCCTCCAGGCCCTGCTGCATGTCCTCCAGCTCCAGGATCCGCCTGCGCTGCTTCTCAGCCTCCGCCTCCTTCAACACCATCTCAGCCTCCATGTTGGCACGCGCCTGGAGAGAGGGCACACACATTGTATCTAGTATACTGTATATTCTCTCTTCATATATATATATACAGATACTGTGCGTGCACACACGCACCTGGAGAGAGAGCACACGCATGCACATACAATACACTATACATGCAGACCAATATAAGCGCACGCACGCGCCAGGGGAGAGAGCACACACCTGTGGAGTGGTTTTCCAGTGTTTTAGTATTATGCATGGAAAGTGCATCCGCAATGGAAATGATACAACGAAACAGCCTATACATGCAATTTTAGCCTCATTCTACTCACTCATTTCTTTTCACAGTTTTCATGATAGCCATCATGATAGTTTCATATATGGTAATGAAGTAGCTCAGTAAAGGTCAATGGAGATAACAAGCGATCAATAACTGAGTCATGATGACAGGTAATGGATATATAACACCTACAATTCAACCCATCTTCCTGTCTCTGAGCTATAAAGAGCTACACCAGTATTTTACAACAACACCTCTAGCTCTGGTCATTCTAGTGACAGTGACAGTGACACGCACACACCTTTCAAAGCTGCTCTTCTTTCCCCCTGATCTCCTCTACCTCTCTCGTAGCTGCCCCTCCAATGTCAGCCAGATATTGTACTCTTGTACAATACTGTCACAACACACACACACGCACCCCATCACCTCTCTTTAACCCCTTTGCACAGAGGTTGTTATAACCTTACTGTCACCAAAATTGCAATGACCATATCTGTTACTTATGGCTCTTGGTAATAAGGTCATAGCAATGTTGTTATTATGTAGTTGAGTATTTTCAGCAAATAGTGAATAAGCCCGCCAACGACCCTATCTGCAGTTAGAGGCTGAACCACCTTCTCCGCTACTCTGAGCTTCACCTCCAGTTCTTTCTGTGTGTCTGTCTGTCTGTGTCTCTGTCGCCGTCTCTCTCTCCCTCTTTCTCTCTA
>NC_085866.1:20419814-20557314 GCF_034702125.1 Engraulis encrasicolus | reverse complement strand
CAGTTCTTGTCGAGGTTGATGCTGCCTTTGCAGTCCTTGCGGTCCTCATTGGTGTAGTAGGAGAGGCTGGTGGGCTTCAGGGTAAACCAACGCTCCTTCCAGTTCCTCCTCAGCTGGCTCTTCTTCCACAAATAGCCCTGCAACACCCACACACACGCACGCAGCATTAGCATACATTAGTGCTGGACTGGGGAAGAAATAGGGCCCGGGCACTTTTGGCTTGAAGAGGACCCTCATACTGTAATTTGTGGCGCAGAACTGACTCACCGGTGGGCCCTATTTTCAGAAATAATACAAATAATAATAATTTTGCCCACTATGCCAGATGGCCAGTCCAGACCTGTTAGCAAACATTAGTGCACATAAACTGTCTCATTCAAACCCACAAGCAGCATTTCCATATATTTTTTAGGGCTTTTTTGCCTTTATTCTTGACAGGACAGTGGAGGAGAGACAGGAAATGAGTGGGAAGTGAGAGATGGGGAAGGATCGGCAAATAACGGAATCAAACCCGGGTCACCGGCGTAGCAACCCAGCACCCCACCGCTAGGTCACAGCAGGGCCCACACACAGCATTTACATAGTGCACATTTACATTTACATTAGTGCACATAAACGCACAGCTGTCTCATTCAAACCCACAAGCGGCATTTACATACAGCAGTGCACACAACGAGAGACACAGCGGTCTTATTCCAACCCACAAGCATTTGCATACATTAATGTTTGAAGACGACATCTGTGTATTAGTGTGCATGGGTCAATGACGTTTTTTGGGGGGCTCCGACGTCAGGTGGTACAACCACAGCTAATGCACATGAATTCATTAGTAATTGGTAATGGAAGTACTGCAGCGAATATGCCTCTTAGATAATTCACTAATAAGACATAACAAAAAAATAATAATAATCCATACAATACAGTAGTGGCATTAGCTGTGGTTGCACCACCCTGACGTCATTAACCCACATGTGGTCTTAAAACCCAGAATCATTTCCATAGTACTGTCAAAGATCAAACACAGCCTTAAAATGTGGGGGTTATTGCGCAAGTGAAAAACAAGTTTCCCATCCAGTACTACCACCTCCCATCAAATACTACTACCAATAACAGAGGCAGAGAACCGATTGATGATGCCATTTCAGTAAACCGGAACTCTTGGTGACTATAATTCAAAACCGTGGTGATCAAAATACACTGGTAATTCATTGTCAAGGCCTGAGGAACATGATTTTTATAGCCTCTAAACCAACATGCCTAACTAATAATGACCTATACCAACTTGTTGAATGAAAAAGTGTATAGAGTGAGGACCCTTAAGCATTGAAACAAGAAGACCTGTAAGGCACACTTTCCACATTGCAAAACTAAAACAGACACCTGTGTACAATATTTATAACACTCAAATGGGCTCTGCTGCACGGCATGAGCTGGTAGGCCTACTGTACCTCTTTCAGAACGTCGCCAACGATCTCTCTGTAGACCTCCTCCACCCCCATGGTGATGGTCTCCTTGCTGATGCCCCGCGTGAGCTTCCCAGAGTTCATCATGTTCAGGAAGGCCCAGACGGTGAAGCCATTCTGGAGCACGGACTCCTGGGATAGGTAGTCCTCCAACTCCACGCAGTTCAGCTCCATGCTCATGGCCATGCAGATCTTCTTCAGCAGGTACTCCACCTGTGGGGAGGATACATTGAGACCATTAGTTTCATTTCCAATAAATATGTAAATATATGGAAATTAAATCAATCAATCAAGGGCATCTAAAATATCAAGGTAGAGGGTGTGTGTGTGTGTGTGTGTGTGTGTGTGTGTGTGTGTGTGTGTGTGTTGGGTTACAGGGCAAATGATCAGCATCACATGTGTGATATATAAACTATAAACTCACTGATGCCATGGCTCTGTCTAATTCTAATATTTTGGACAATTTGCAGCACAGTATATAACTTCAAGAAAGGTTTGTGGTAAAGATTAAATCATGTGCAGTGTAGTGTAACAATACAGACAAAACAAGGTAATACACACCATAACACATGAGGACACAAATGTTTCAGGTCAAACCCATCATTGGAGTTCCCCATTTTAAATTTGGAACGCTGATGTTCCTGCTTTTAAATTTAGAATATTGACATTAAATCTCCTGTGTGTATACTGTATGCTCCAGGAAGATTATCAAAGCTTCTATAAAATCATCTTTTCCTTTTCACAGCCTGAGGAGGGCAAAATGGCAGTTTTGCTTTGAGGGTAAAAAAAAAAAATTCTCTTGATTTAAGGAAGAAGTGGTCGAGGCAGGACTGGTCACGGCCCTGAAACCACAACAGAGTGTGGTGGCTTGGTGATCTGATCATGCGTTCCACAGTGTTCATCAGTTCAATATTCTCTAATCCATCTAAAATGTTTTAGGGAAATGACCAATGCACAAAAGGCAATTGCTTTTAAGTAGTGAGATGCAGTGGCAGAGCAATTGCACACAGGGCCCCGGGGCAAGACACTGATAGAGCCCCCATACGGCCTGTCAAGGTCACAATGGGCCCCCCACCACCAATACAGGTGGGCCCTGGGCCCGGGGGCAAATGCCCTGTTTGCCTACCCCTGCCCCCGGTGAGATGCTGCAGCCTCTCACTCGAGGCAGTGACAACTACTATAATATGTTACATTATATTACATTACACCTATGACGCTTTTATCCAAAGTGACTTACAGTTATTATTTTTCAGGGTATTGGTTATAGTCCCTGGAGCAATGTGGGGTTAAGTGCCTTGCTCAAGGACACTTCAGCCATGTATGCAAGGGATTCCAATGTAGGGAGAGGTCAGGTGGAATATCGAACCTACAACCCCCAGTCTGAAAGACCAACTCCCTAACCATTATGCTGTGATACATTTATATACATTTCCACCTTTCAAGCCCATATGAAATGCCGTCTCAACTTCACAGAACATACAAAACATATCAAATTTGGAAAAAACTACATTTATGTCCAAATGTGATTTAAATTTTTTAAACTGTAACGCAGCCTTACTGAGGTTGCCACAGTGCCAGAACACGTTGTGCAAAGCAGGCTACAGGAAACATCCACCATGCTGCAAGAGGCCAGCCAACCAACCAAAACCCCAGAAACGATATGAAAAAAACTGAAATCTTAGCAGAGCCAGTATGAGAGGAAAGGAAGGCTTCGTTCTGAGATGTACGTGTCTAAATATAGCAGCACTTTGACTGTTGACATTGCAGAACGAGAAGCAGAAAGAAAACAGAAAAAGAAAAATGTGAAATTATTTTAAAAATCACCAAGATCAACAATTACTAAGCCCAAAATACCCTGGAATCAATCACTTCAATCATACTTTGTTTCACTCATTAGCATTGGTAAACACAGCTAGTGAGCTACATGTTAGCACACAATGTGGTTCATTGTATATTACATAAAGCATAACTTATTGTGGTTCATTTCTAGGGAACGAAAAGCATTGTTTGCCTCGTGCACATACAGCACGATTACAGCCACAAATGGGTCTGTGCTATGTTACACACCGACAGCAAACTAAGCTGTTAACCAGACACGATACCTCAGGACCCACATCCATCTATCTATGGGGGAGCCAAATACAGTCTAAGCCTCATGATGTGCATCAGAGTGCTGTAAAAGTCAATGGAAAGACTTAATTACCATAGTACTACACTACGTACTACATCCTCAATAAAGGCACAAAACCCATGAACATATTTTTAAAGAAAAGCATGGAGAATGAAGCTCATGGTGCATGGAGAGAGAGAGTATACACATGCCTCCGACATGTGGATGGAGAAAGAAACAGTTTCTGTTTCAGTTTCTGTTTTGAATAATATGAGTAAAATATGAGTTTGAGATCCTGAGTTTCAGGCTTACAACCAGTCATCCTCTCTTCCACTGAACTTTGTCCATGTCCAAAATGTGTACTTAGTCACTACTACATACTGATATTCAGGAAAGGGTTTCTGAAAAAAACTGTTGTTGTTTTGGCCGGGGACTCCAATCGAGCAGAAAAAAAAGCAGGGACCCCCTCATAATCGCACCACAAATTACAATTACATAAGTAGGCCTACTTGAAATGATCATTTTACAATGTATCATGTTTACAATGCAATGTTTTAGTGTAAAGCACCCCCTGACAAGGTGCTGCATACCCCCAGGGGTCCTAGCAGCCCACTCTGAGAACCATTGCCATACTGCCCTACCAAGGCAAAGTGCAATAACTACACCAACATAGAAAACAGAGAAAAAATGCCTTCAAAGTATTGTCATTAGGTTGGATACTGTAGTTACTGCAAATCTGGCATGGCAATATCTCCATAACGGGACACATTTTGACCATAAGTCTTTATCACATGATAAAGGAGGCATTATGAAGAATATTTTCAGTCTAAACTCAATTTTGACAAAATATTACTGCACTTTGCCTTTGTCTGGCAAAATAGTAGGGACTAGGGAGTGAGTTACAGTCTTTGCAGCACCATACGCTGAACTTTTTACATTTTTGGTCTCGCTCTTGATGCTCTTACTGCAACTGCAGTAAACCACATCACCAAACAACAGCAAAACCCTGTCCTACCTCGTCTGGTACCATGACAAGGGGGTATTTGTCCTCCGATAGGAAGTTGAAGAGGCACCAGAGCCGAAAGGAGTCCTCCCTGGCCAGGATCTTCACCCCCTGCTGGTAGTTCTTCTTGGCCGTCAGGGTCCAACACAAGTTGTCCACGTCCTCCTTGATGAAGCTACCTGGAACCACCTGAACAGATACAGTACACAGCAGCAGACAATTAAGAGATTGTAAAAAAACAGTAATTACCAACCAGGGCTCCAGCCGAGCCAATAGGCCAAATGTTGGTGAAATTTCAGTTTGGCTGGTTGGGAATACCAACTTACCAGCCACTCTGTCTGACCCATAAGTGAGTATGTGTTTGGCTGTGTGTGTGTTGGCTAGTAAGATTAATATCTACAAACCATTTTGGCTGGTAACTAAAAGTTAATTAAGAGCCCTGGTAATCCCCTTCCCAAGGAACTGCATCAATAGCTGTGGGCAATAGGGTGAGCATAGCTACAGAAAATAATAGTACAAGTAAAAAAAAAACTTCCGCAAATGAAGGGGAGAACATCAAGATATCGGCCCTTGAAATTGGCAATAAATAAATAAAAATAATCGGCAGTGTGTATTGGCCATTGGCTATAGTGGCTATGGTGTTGAGGATCAAACATACCCATAGTTGTGCACAGATAGGGACAAGGTGGTGCTAAAGCACCTGCCCTTTGCCCTACTGTACAAAAAAATGCCCTTTTTAAAGTTCCAAATGTTTTTTTTTGTTTTTTGTCACAATGTACTGTGGTCCATGTTGCCATGATAATCTACAAATCATTGATGATCAAAAGTGTGTGACTATAATGCCCCAATATAATTATATAGCCTCTATAGGAACCTTTTTCATTCGAAGGGCCACTTAAAATTCCTACAAGGGTCGTAAAAGTCCTCCGACGGCCGTACTATGAACACAAATCAGGATTTCCCCAAGCAATTTAGGCCTATATTGAAGGTAGACACCTTTACAATAGATCCCACCTTCTCGAGGCCCTTGAATATAACGTAATTGTATTGGAAACGTAATTCCTAAGATTCCTTTACAAAATATATGTCATATTTCATGTGAAGCTGCATAACATTAAAATTAGATCGGGGGCCAGATAAAAAGGTCTCAAGGGCCACAAACAGCCCTCGAGACATAGGTTCCCCATCCCTACTCTATAGCCTAGTAAGGCAGCTGGAAGTTCCACATGCCCCCCGCCCAACCTTGAGCACCTGCCGTGTCTGTGCACGCCACTGCACATAACGTACAGCATTACACAAGTTAACTCCACCTGCTACAGTACACCAGATATGCATTTGCTCATGGGTTTTCCTTCTGACAGATACGTGGAAAACATGCATCACTAGAATTCTGCCTTTCTTGTTTATTGAAAGGTTGGTGTTGACTGAGTCATGGGCTTTCAGGTGTGAGGGTAGGTAGCCTGGTGGTGTGAAAACTAAACATTACCGCACCTATAGTTCTTATCAAATGCACTGCACCTAATTCTCATGAAAAGCTGGAAATGAACATCAGTATGTATGTGTGAGAGTTATTGGTCAAGTTGAATCACCAGGTTTACATTTTTGTCCAAAACTGCTGCAGATGTACAGCACATATAAACCTGAACTAATAACCTGAACTAAAATTGACACATTGTGTACAGCAGTGTTTGGGTCGGGACCCAAATGTGGCGTCATGGTGGAGGGGTCCTGGGTGTGGCACAAAGCTTTGGTGTAAAAATGAATTAATTCACCCTTTTATTGTCAGTCGTTAATATTCATTTCCACGACATGATGGACATGTCATGCATGTCAGCACACAACGCAAATGCTGGTGCATATTATCATAAATGCATGGATATACAGCATTTCTGATTATTATTTTAAGATTCGGATGGCGTGGCAAATTATTGGGTTACAACGTAATTTCCGTGGGAAATTGTGGGTCCCAAGACAATTCCAGTTAAGAACCACTGATGTACAGCCTGTAAAGCCATTCTGAAGAGCTCACTGATGCTACTGATAGATGACCAAATGTCACACATTGTGCATTCTCAGTAAAAGTTGGCAGCCTTGAAAATTCTAAAAATAAACAAAATGCAAATGTAGGTTTCTGCACATAACCCTAGCGTTAGCCTATTTAACACTTCTTGTGAAAATATACATTGTCAAGGATGTAGTTTTTGAACTTATCAAGATACTGTATGTTTGTTGAAGTACCTTCTCAGATTATTTGTTGGGTGGTTACCTGGTCAAGCATGTACTATTTGTTACGGCTTGTCATAAAACTGCTTAATGACAGATAGACAAGCCATACTCAAGCAGTGAACAGTTCAATGTTTCTCTATGTTTTCAATGTATTTATGTTTCTATGTTATGTTGTATGAATGTACACTGGGTATGTGAGTACTGTATACAATGCAGTGGGTAATGCCCAAGACCAATTTTCCCTTGGGGACTCTACTCTACTACTCTACTTGCCAAGGATGTACGGTATTTACTGAGGTAGTTACATTGTCAAGAATGTGTTTGTTGAGAACGTACATAGTTACCTTGAGGTAGATCCCATGTCTGGGATATATTTGTTGGGATAGTTAACTTGTTGAAGATATATTTGTTTGGGGTTACCTTGTCAAAGATGTATTTGCTGAGGAAGTTACCTTGCCAAAGATGTAGAGTATTTGTTGAGATAACTACCTTATCGTGAATGCATTTCTTGAGGCAGTTGTGAAGGGTGTATCTGAGTATACACAGAAAGAATACAAGAGGAGTAGAATGTACTATACCGCTATCTGGTACACACGTAGGATTTGTTGAAGTAGTTACCTTGTTAATTATGTATTTGTTGAGGCAGTTATTTACCATGTCGAGGATGTGTTTGTTGAGGTAGTTAGTCACTATGTCGACAATGTGTTTGTTGAGGTAGTAGTTGTTTACCTTGTCAAGGATGTGTTTGTTGATGTAGTAATTTGTTACCTTGTCAAGGATGTGTTTGTTTAGGTAGGCTAATTACTGTACCGTTGAATGAGTATATCTTGTTATATACCTTGTCGAGGATGTATTTGTTGAACTTTACTATACTGTTGAATGAGTATATCTACCTTGTCCAGGCTGTATTTGTTGAGGTAGCTACTACACTGTTTAATGAGTATATCTACCTTGTCCAGGCTGTATTTGTTGAGATAGTTACTGTACTGTGTAATGAGTATAGTTACCTTGTCGAGGATGTATTTGTTGAGGTAGCTACTACACTGTTTAATGAGTATATCTACCTTGTCCAGGCTGTATTTGTTGAGGTAGCTACTACACTGTTTAATGAGTATATCTACCTTGTCCAGGCTGTATTTGTTGAGGTAGCTACTACACTGTTTAATGAGTATATCTACCTTGTCCAGGCTGTATTTGTTGAGGTAGCTACTACACTGTTTAATGAGTATATCTACCTTGTCCAGGCTGTATTTGTTGAGCTAGCTACTACACTGTGTAATGAGTATATCTACCTTGTCCAGGCTGTATTTGTTGAGCTAGCTACTACACTGTGTAATGAGTATATCTACCTTGTCGAGGATGTATTTGTTGAGGTAGGGCATGTAGCCCTGGTTAGACACTGGGCCGTCATCGTCGTCTCTGAAGTGCTCATCCAGAGCCACGGGGTCATGGGGGATACTCAGCACCGTGCAAAGGTTATGAGACAGGACCTACAACACCATAAACATGCAACAAATACCACACATCAATATATTGGAAAAAATACATGACTAATAATAAACAGATTTGTACTGCTAGGTTCAGGGTATTGCTGTGCAGGAGGACTCATGGGTTTTGTCAGTTTATGTACACTTTACACTTACAGGCTAGAGTTCATAGCAATGACCTTTCTTTTTCGACAGAACAATGGAAACAGTTTGTCCAGCAAAGACTGACTGACTCATCATTTTAACAATGACATGCACACTGACTGTCCCCAGGAGACCAGAGAGACAAAGAGTGACAAGTGTGAAGGCACCCTGTGTGCTCTGAATCACTAGTAGCCTACACTACGTATACAGACGCATTGAAGGAGACACAACGGAGGACCCCTTTTGTGAGGTCATGTTGTAAATTACGTGTATGCCTAACACACAAACACTAAAGAGAAACACAACAGATTATTGTAACGACCTTATTTGTGACACACTGCATGTGAGCTCCTATACGCACCATGCATTAAAACCACATCCGCAGTAGGCCTCGTCATCTCTACATCTCCACGTCTCTACGTTTCTTTCTGTGCACTGCAACCAAGACAGCTACTGGGAATTCATACCATATATACACAAGCCTATATAAATCACCTGCACCGCACACAGTCTAACAAGTGTTCAGTGAATGGAGTGGGAGGGGGAGTACTCCAATATCACATTTCATATCAGACTTCTGCTCAATTATTTCAGACTCTGGTGGGGACAAGGACTTACACAACAGTTTAAGAAGCTCCTCTGTGTTACTTACAAGCTTGGACCCCCGTGTGTTTTTTTGTTTGTTTTTTTTTACTAATTGCACCGCGTGTACATATTGAGACATTGAACAACAACAACTAACTACTGTATATTTCCATATAATCTGATTGCAATTGCCTGAAAGTTCCAGGAATCAGTGACATTTACGCAAACATCTACAGTATACCTGAAACACGAAGGGGAAAGCACCACTTCATGACCAGAAAAGCTCACAGACAATGTGTTCTAACTGTACTTTGAGCAGGGTTTACAAAGACTCTTCTCAGTAAACTGAAGAATGAATTGTGGACTGACTTGAATATGACGTTGATCAGATAATAATAAGACACAATTAGATTAAAAAACAAACATGATTATATTAATACATCCTACATCATGATTATTGGTGAAATGTCTAAGTCATCATATTTTCTGCCACCCATTCCTGTGAAGCAACATAGTGTGCATGCATTTAAGGAAGTTGAGAGATAAAAAAACAGACGTGTATGAAAATGTAAAAAAAAAAAAAAAAAAAGATGGACGCTGACGATATACACACAGAATGTCTCCCATCACCACCTCACCTTCAGTTGGGACTTTGACACTTTCCCACTCTTCTCAATGTCCAGAGCGGTGAAGGCATACCAGATAGACTTGAGGAGTTCTGAGCGTAGGTCCATGGCTGCAGATAGCCTACATAACTTCTTTCAATCAAATTATTAAACTAAAAAGCTGCTTTCTCACTCGTCCATTCACACAACTCGTCCTCTCTTTCTCTCTCTCTCTCTCTCTCTCACTCTCACTCTCTTCCTTCTCACTCGCTCGCCTCAGTCCCGGACGTGTGGCCCCATGCTGAAACGGCTGCTGTCTGTGTGAGACTGATGTACCCACACCCTGTTGACAAAGACACAAGAGATGTCATGACTTCAAGTATAGGCCACATCACTCCCTCTGCTGGTCTGAATGGAGTTGACACCAGCCTCTGCAACAAGACTGCAACAAGAAAAGAGCAGGAGGGAGGCAAGAGGTTGGATTAAAATATATATATATATATTTATGAACTTAATCACATACAAAATATACACAATATAATGGGTTGAAGTCTTAATGTTTTCAGTACTGTCTGTGCCTACTACACCTACTACAGTAGAGCATGTCATAAACTGAGTGTCGAACCATTTCATGTCCAACATATCTAGACCAACTGATACCTCACACTCAAGTAACATTCAACTCGCACACTCAAAATTCTATAAGAAACACAATGTGCGAAAACCATGTGCGAGAACACATACAGTACAGAACACTATCAAGAACCTTAAACAGCAACCTACCACACCTGTGACTACTGACCCAACCAGATGATCCAGAGGTGCTAGACTTATGATACAAACCAAATGCCCCTGCCCCCACCATCAGCACCCAGACAAACAGTCAAAGGATTCAAAATGTACCTAAACTTCAGCCATCCTCAAGGAGCAACTTGACTGTAAAAACTACAAATAAATGAATCAGTGACTAACTGTGAACTAATGCCTCTTTTCCACTGCCGGGTTTCTGGTAGGCCTACAGCTCGACACAGCGCGACTTGGCCGCCGGTTTTTACTTTAAGGTTGAGCTGTGTCGTGCCTATTCAAAAAGCAAACAGTGGCGGCCGAGTAGCGCTGTCGAGCTGTAGGCCTACCACAAAACTGTCAGTGGAAAAGAGGCATAAGTGAGTAACTAGAACTGTGCCTAGACAGTGCCCAAGTGCCTAACTTAAGTGTCCTTCCAAAGTGCCTACCTGTCTAACCAAACAAACAACTGTGCAACTCAAAACTGTGCCTGAACTGTGCCCGTGTCTAAAGTGCCAATTAACCACAGTGTCTTCCTGTGTGCAACCAAAGCCTAGCAAGTGCCAAGAAGAGAAGAGAGGCCGAGTGAATCGGTTAAATACTTAAACACTACCCACAGCCCAGGTGCACCAAATTAGCATAATCAAGCCTGCCTGCCTACCTCCACTGACAGAGGTGGCCTGTAGGTGAGACACACCCATCTCTGCCTGTGCACTGACAGGGAATGGCCAGGACAGAAAGCATGGGGGTTAAGAAGTGTAAACTGATACAAATGTAAATTCGATAGGGTTGGTCTAGTTGGCTAGGCAACATCTATCATATAATTATTAAACAGGTAACAGCTGAAAGGGACGGTAGGCCTACTCAGGAGGACTTGCATTAGTCTATTTTATGTTTTAATACAAAGTGGGTGCAGCAATAACCTCAAACAATGGCTAGTTTCTGGGGGTGTGGTCCTGATAATTGCTGTAATCAGGTCACCTGATACCTTTACACTACTACAGCTGACTTGACTAATTTCACTACAGCATGAAAACACATACACACAAATTGACAATCTTTACAGAACACAATTAGTAAAATATAGCAAAACACACTTACTGGCTGCAGTCACGTGTACTCTTGCTTTGTCTGAGGGAACAAAACTGGGTCATTTCACGTGAAATCAGACACTTTGGGACCCGACCGACCCGGATTTCGATCATACTTGGTGTGCCTTTTCAGTAGCAAGGTAGCACCCCAGAACTGCATTGGTTTGAATCTGACACTAATATTAAGGGAGAAACAGACTAGGAAAGGTTCACATGTGAGGGTAGGACACTATACATTCAGCCTTGAATATATCAGTCAGTGTTAGTCACAAAAAGATGCCTGTGGTGTTGTTTGAAAGCTCTTTTCTGGCTCTACATATTACACAATCACCTTGGAATACAAATACTCTCAGAATATGAATTATGATAAATTGAAAAATTAAAAATTGAATATCTAAAAAACCTATATTTTAAAATGGCCAGTTCCTTGTCCAAACGTAGCCGGCAATGTCATGAGCAGCACCTAAAATGCTGTTGTTCGGTTTGTTATTCATTTCAGAGAGAATTTGACTCACAAATATGGCATCATACAGACCACTTACTAATAATATGGTAATACCATAGTAGCATCACATGACAAAACAAAAACAAAACAAAAATGGTCAGTGTCCATGGTCCCAGGTTTCAGAAACTAAGGCAGATGTCCATTTATACACACCAAATGATGATATGTGAATGTTTGAACATTCCTTCTCTGTGTACCTGTGCCATCTTCCCTTTACCGTACTTTAAAGAGATAATCAATGGCTACACTCTCATTTTGTACTCTACCAGTGCATTTGAAGCAACAGCTGTGTCTTTTGTAGATAACGTATAAGTACGTCCCGTTGCAGTTACAGGTTCCACTACCAGAAGCACATCCTGATGATCCATGACAAGTCTATCTGGTCTGAAGAGAAAAGTGAAGGATGGAGATGGCCCATGAGGATGCAGGAAGTTCAGTTTCACCTCTCTAGTGCTCGGCATACATTCCTCAGCACATGCTAGCCACCAGTTGCCATCATATACAGCTACAACATACCCTTTGATGCTTGAAAATGTAACACATTCCCTTACTGAGCTCACTCTTTCAACTCTGCCTTACTCCTGAATGCTGAAAATGGCCTAACTTCCACTGTGTCCATTGACAATGGGCAGAAGCTGTGTAGTTTTTGAGTACCTGGAATAGTTCTTGCAGATTCAAACCTTTTCAACAGGTTCTCAGCTTCATGATGGTACATCTCTGTTGTGGCAAACTGGCAATGGATGTTCTTGTCATTATCCTTGACTGACTCCCTTGAACCAGGAACGTTTTTAAAACTATAGTTTTGTAATTCAAGATGCTATTCAATCATTTCACTGGAACAACCAGTGCAGGCCACAATCCATCCATTTGTATGCTACTACCAAGATCAGTTGAAACTGGGAAAAAATCTGTTTTGTTGTTATTTCAGACTGCAACATTCATGATACAATTGCTGTACATCTGTTTCAGAAGCTCCTAATTCAGTTCCTCAGTGACACTTCATCAATGACAGAACGTCCAAAGAAGATCCTATATTTTTTCTGATGGCTGTGCTGCACAATAATAAGAACCTTAAAAACACAACAAATTTGTGCCACCACGAGGCAGATTTTCACATACCTGCAGAGTGGCACTTTTTTGCCACATCACATGGCAAAGGTCCATGTGATGGCGTTGGAGGGACAGTTAAATGGCTTGCTGCACGAGCAAGTCTGCAACGTCCTATTGACAATTAAATTGTAACGCCATACCAACTGTTTGAATTTGTCAAGGATAATGTCAAGAACATCCATTGCCAGTTTGCCACAACAGAGATGTACCATCATGAAGCTGAGAACCTGTTGAGACCTGTTAGTAAGTGGTCTGTATGATGCCATATTTGTGAGTCAACTTCTCTCTGAAATGAATAACAAACCGAACACCAGCATTTTAGGTGCTGCTCATGACATTGCCGGCTACATTTGGACAAGGAACTGGCCATTTTAAAATATAAGATTTTTAGATATTCAATTTTTAATTTTTCAATTTATCATAATTCATATTCTGAGAGTAGTTGTATTCCAAGGTGATTGTGTAATATGTAGAGCCAGAAAAGAGCTTTCAAACAACACCACAGGCATCTTTTTGTGACTAACACTGACTGATATATTCAAGGCTGAATGTATAGTGTCCTACCCTCACATGTGAACCTTTCCTAGTCTGTTTCTCCCTTAATATTAGTGTCAGATTCAAACCAATGCAGTTCTGGGGTGCTACCTTGCTACTGAAAAGGCACACCAAGTATGATTGAAATCCGGGTCGGTCGGGTCCCAAAGTGTCTGATTTCACGTGAAATGACCCAACTGCACAACTGTCAACAGTTTTTCCAGCATGGTCAGAGATGTGGCTACACATCATGCTGGTTGGTGCTCCCATCCACTAGGTGGCGGTGTGCGCCTAAACATAGTTTCATAGGCGCAGATAACGCAGTCGCAGATGCTCGTCAACAACACACGTCACAGCTAGCTCAATTAGCTAGCTAACAACACACCTCTGAATTTCAACTCTAAAAACAAGGTGAGGAGACAAGTGAGCTATTTATTCATTCACATGCACTGTGAATAGTTAAACAAAGAACATGTAAATATACATGATCCATGTCTGCAGCGATGGCCGTGACGCACGTCCTTAGCTCTGCATAGCTGCAGAACTGCAGTGTCTAATTGGCGTAGATTCCTTACAAGTGATGTTCGTAAAATGGCATTTTATTTGTGATGAAGTGTTGCCTGTTAGGTACGAATCTGTACATTAGTTAAGCGTCTTCCTTAAAAGAAAGACGTCATGTTGAATCAAAGTAAGTGTTGACTTGACCTGCATGCAGTTACACTGTGTTCTGACAGGCCATAACCTCGTTTAGTAGTGGTAACCACATAATGCATGACATGACATGTTTTCGTCTGCAAGGTTAAAGGGAACAGTATCTTCATAAGTGCACCACTATGGTTATTACCTCCTTATGATGCCGTAATAACGGCCCTTTTGCGCAGATCCGAAAGTACCGGGAGGTGGACATGTCACCTGCCAAAGTGATGAGCCTCGGTGCTCCGGTGCTTGTTGCTGTGGCCTTGTTGTGCTTCGAGGCCGTCTCCGTCGTCCACGCGACCAAGGTATCTACTAGACAGGGGATTCTTATATTTCTGAAGGGGGGAAAAATAATCTGGCTGAGGTGTGGGTTTTGACCAATATGCCTTACTTTGCAGAGTTTCGAAGATGTGCGCTGCAAGTGCATCTGTCCTCCCTACAGGAACATCAGTGGCCACATCTACAATAGGAATGTTTCACAAAAAGATTGGTGAGTTTCAGTTGCACCGCTGTCATGCTGCTCATTCACAAATGTTGCAGTTTTCATGCATACTTACTTACTACCACCATCATTCTAAGTATTCTTAATGACTGGGAAAATTACACTTTTCATGAAAAGGAGGCTCTTCTCCATTGTCTCCATTTTGAATTTCCAGATATAGATATTTTATTTAGCTGCAAAACTTACTGTACTTTGGTCATAGTAACTATGGGTTCATTATTAAGTAAATATTAATGACAAGATCAAATGTGGCAATAGGTAGCACAGTTTCAATGAGGAGCCGGTAGTTGCAATACCTACTCTGTCTGGACACCATCCTACACAGTGGCAGTGCACCTTTAAGTCTGACTTCAAAGATTAGCAGGGCAATGGTGTGAAGATATGAACTGTGTTTCAACGAAAGTTACAGGGAAAATAATAGAAGTACTGTGTGTTTCTGTCTGTATTAGTAATTGCCTACATATTGTGGACCCAATGCCTGTGCCTGGACATGACGTGGAAGCTTACTGCCTTCTCTGTGAATGCAAATATGAGGAGCGCAGCAGTAACACAATCAAGGTAGTCTCTCTCTCTCTCTCTCTCTCTCTCTCTCTCTCTCTCTCTCTCTCTCTCTCTCTCTCTCTCTCTCTCTCTCTCTCTCTCTCTCTCTCTCTCTCTCTCTCTCTCTCTCTCTCTCTCTCTCTCTCTGTGCTTTGTTCACCCAAGTCATATCAGTATATAATAAAATACATAATATCAAAGTGAAGTATGGTAACGTTAGCCTGGGAAATTTCACGCTGCCTTGCACAATCTCACTTGTGATTAGGTCTGGTGATTAACCAGGCAGTGGTAAAGTGGCTTTTGCAATGTGGTTAATGCTGTAGCAGTGAAGAATGTAATGTCACAATGTTTTCCTTCCCTGCACAGGTGACCATAATCATCTACCTGTCTGTGGTGGGAGCGCTGGTGCTCTACATGCTCTTCCTACTGCTGGTGGACCCGCTCATCCGCAAGCACGACCCCTACTTACAGCCCCTGCACAACGAGGAGGACGTGGAGGTACCGTAGTGTTTCTCAATGGGGGCGGTACAGCCCCTTGGGTGGCGTTGGGGAGCCCTAGGGGGCGATGAGAAGGATACAGTCGATAGGGGCGGGGGTCAGTTGTCATTGGTAACATTACTCCATTTAATTTTTTTAATAGTAAGGGGGGCGTTGGGAGGCTTAGGATGAGGTCCAGGGGGGGTTTGTTCAAAAAAGGTTGAGAACCACTGAGGTACCGTATTATTACAATGTTATTGGCATTTCTATGTATTCCTGCAATAGTTTAGATCACTGTAGTTGAGAGACCTGCACAACGAGGAGGACGTAGAGGTACAGTATGGAGGCCATACATAGCTAGCCTGATTATCATCGACTTTCAAATCTCTTCGAGACTTGGTCTGACCAAGAGCATAACAACTAATGTTTCCCAAACAGCATTGTTGACCCGCCTCCCTTGGTTTGCTAATGGTTGATTGGTTCCTGGCAAATTGGGTGGAGTTCCCGATTTTTCGGGAGATCAGAAATGATTTTTACATTGCTCTTGGCCTGACTTTAGAAGCAACGCCGAAGGGTTGCGTCACTAGGAGGGCATGGCCTGGCTAATGCATAGCATACACTCAGGCTCACAAACTGCAGAAAACTCAAGGGAGTATTAATTATATACAATGTGTGGTATGTAAGTATTACAATCCTTACATACAATTACATATCTTTACATAGTACAGTATTACAATCCTTACATACAATCCTTAAATACATTTCTATGTATTTAGATCACTGCAATTGAGAGACCATTCTGTTTCCTTTTCCATTCAGAACTACCTTTGTTTTAGGCAGGTTTTAAATGGTCTGTGGGTGTACACCTCCCCATGAGTTTATTTACCGTGGTTGGCTTCAGACTGGATGGTTTGAAAGGGCTGGTATTTTGAAGCCAATAACATGCGTATTATAAACAGTATCAACTTTTAAGTTTAAACAGCTGGCATCTGTGGACTGCAGACATGTAAAAGGTACACGCTGTTATGTAAAAGGTACCCAGAGTTATGAACCAAAATTGTAAGGATAGAGCACATGCATTCTGAGATATGAGAAAAGCATAACGACGCCTTTGATATGCCAGTGGGCAAATCAGTTACTCACAGTTATGTAGAAGTAGCCTCGCGAGCCATCCTACGTACTTCCGCCAAATGATTGGTTCCACTACTGTAGCCGTGCTTCTCTGTGGAGTGCCTGGAGCAGTAGAATTTTTATCGCAACGCCCCCCCAGAAAACAGCCAATAATCGAATATGCCCCCCACGTGGGGGCGAAAGGGTGGGGACGCTCGTGACAATGACGTACACATCTGCGCCAGAGCCATTGGTCTGCGCTATGTTGTTGTTGAGTAACTGCCAGCGATTGGGTGAGAGGTGTCCAATAATTTCAAACCATAACTGAGTGCAAACTTCCTGCTTCCTACAATCGCTTCAGATTAGACCAGGCTAATGTAGAAGTATTTCACGCTTCATAAGCTGTACATGAGATGGTTTATAACTGCCCTATGCTCCCCTGTTGCAGGACACCCGCCCCCCCCAGCCTGAGGGGGAACAGGGCCGTGGCAACACGGTGCTGGAGAGGGTGGAGGGAGCGCAGCAGCGCTGGAAGAAGCAGGTCCAGGAGCAGCGCAAGACCGTCTTCGACCGCCACAAGATGCTCAGCTAAGCTGCCAACACTGACCTCAGATCAGTCGGCGATTTCGGTTTTATTTTGTGTATTTATCTTGCAGGGTGGTAGGGGAAGGCTTTTAAATCATCTCGTCGTCCATGGTTGGTTTGGGGTTTGGCTGAGGAACTGGCGTAGGTTAGGACAATGTTACATTGTTTCCCATCACTTTTTAAGGTTTTATTAGCTACAGCCTTAATTAGCCAGGGCCAAACTTGACCCCCTTTCTAGCCTAACCCTGGTGATCATAACACATTTTCTTGAAATGAAATCCACCTTGAAGCTCCTTATAATGTGCCACTGAGATTATGTGAAGGTGATGGCAAACCGACAATGGACAAGTTCCCTCATGAATAGTGGAGAGCCTTCCCCAACCATCCTGTAAAAAGTCATGGTAACACTTTATTTTAGGGATACATCTATTAGCACTAATACATACAATGTTAATGCATAAGTAACTTGTAAGGCCTGTACTAAGCAAACACTAAGGCCTACTAGGCCTACTTACTAAGGTTAAATTGGTAATAAATCCCTTATTGTGCATGAACAAGACATTTGCGAATACATGCCTAACAAATGCTTGATTTTGCTTTGTACATGCCTTACAAGTTACTTATACAGGCACATTGTATGTATTAGTGCTAATAGATGTATCCCTAAAATAAAGTGTAACCAAAGTCATAATCATTTGCCCCTACCAGCCTCCTCATCCTTACTCACCCAGCATCTCAGATTGCTTCTCTCAAGGTCACGCTCAGGGTGAAGCTCTATTATCAAGACACTGGATATGAAGTAGCATTTTGGTCTTCCTATGAAAACAATATAGCTCCCATTGGCCTAACTCCAACCTGATCAATTAGAAATGTACAGTAAGTGTCTGGAATTGGATCTGGACTTAGATTTTCAATGTATTCAATGGAAACCGTCAGTGCTACTTGAACCTGGAGCGTGGCTGTTGTGAAATAAGCTTTTTGTAGGCAGATTATAAAGTGGAGGACAGGATCACAGGAAAGTATGCTGTTAATATTAAGCCACAGCCATAACGTCATTTTAACTCATGTTGTTTAAGCTAAGCTATTACGCTGCCTTATGGAACCAACACTGAATTTGGAGAATGTGAGTTTTTTTTCATCATATAAACGTGGCAACATATGGATGTTTTGCATTTTGTATTGCTATGCTGCTACAAATACCTTATTCATGACATTCAGTTGGGAGAAAAACAAATCTAGTATTACTGTATTTTATTTGGTCATTTATCATTTCGTCTGTAGGCTAGTGCAATCAATGTCATCAAGCGAAGGGGGTGGTCTTGCGCAAACATTTCTATAAGCTTTAAGGTAATGCTTTCCAAACAGGAATTCCCTGGTGATTGATTATTAAATCTATTAAATATGTTTTTGAAAAACATAGCTAATGCCATGTCATGATGATGCACATGTTAATGTTGTACATACACTGTACTTAGAGAGATAATCAGACACAATGACTTGTATCGCTAGTCTGCACTTTCTCAGAGTTTTCCATAGAAATATACTTTCTATGTTTGCACCTCAGATGGAAAGTCTTTCAAATGATTTGTATGTTATTTAATATATTAAACTTGCTGGATATTATCTAAAGTGGTTGTTGCAGCCATGATATAAATGTCGGACCGCACTCTGATTTGTTTATTTTATTTTATAATGTAATGTGGCGTAAATATGATTTGCTTGATATGTTGTGCCCTGCGAATGTGTTCACATGCTTGTGATAATGTTTGGAGAGATCATAAAAAGTTGTTATGATTATTTAATCTGTCTGGTCTCTTTTGCATTTTCTATTGATCACAACTTAGGCACTAGTGAAGTGGCCGCCTGATATCGCCTGAATTATCTATCTATCAGTCTCGATACCACATGGCGGGAGTCAGGTCAGAGCAGGGACGTGCACAGGAATTTCAAAGGGCAGTTGCTCTAACCTGAAGAAAGGGCAACCCACCCCCACCCCACCCCACCCCCCCAAAAAAAACATCAACAATGAGCGGCCATCAGAATTTTTAGGAAACTGCACCATGGGTATTATTATTTTTAGTAGTACCTAGTAGAAGTAGTATATTATTGTCATAATTATTAATATTATTTTATTGTATAGTATCCTGAATATGCGTACCATATGATATAACATGCTAGTTTTTAAACATGTAGGCCTACCTATTAATCATATCAGAGATGATCAGCCTTATGCCCACCTGCCCTAAATGTCTCCTGATCCACATTTCCTCATGTGTGGTATGTGGCTGCCCCTAAATTAAATGAAATTATGAGAAAAAGCCTTGATAGTTTTTAAACCTGTATCAGTCACAGAGATTATCAGTCTTATGCCTACCTGACCTATGTGCAGAGGTCTGTGGCTCTGAGTCATCCTCATCTTAAATGAAATGAAATGATGAGTAAATTAATAGGCTAAATATGAGGATGCTTAATCAATTAACCCACTGTCATCTTTATAATCCTTGTAGCAGCCAAAGTAGACTTTAAGTTATAATAAATAGAAATAGTTATATTAAAGATAATTTAATTTGAATTTGAAATGTCATTAATATGCATATTCCATGATTAAAATGATGAATATTATATAGGAAAGCTAAAACAATAAGAATTCACAGGTTTAGGTCATTTGTTGGGTCTTTTGTAGCCTAAATTAAAAAAATGTGTACTGTCGCTTTAAGAATTGACGAGCCGGCTTTCATTTCAGATCGCAAAGAACCGTGGCGTGGGAGCACCAGTTCTCATATGTTGCTCTGAAGCTCCGAGCTTCTCGCAGACTTTATAACCTTTTATTTTCATTACAGATATTTTAGTTAGTTCATGCACATTTTGTAGGCCTATGTCTTGAGAAGAACAGTAAACGTCAGTTATCACGTGGAGTGGATTTATTTCAATTACATGGACATTGACAGTGGAAACAGTAGCCTATCTTTGGGTCGGAGAATGGGCTATATCAGCGTAAGAAAAAGCACTTTCCTAGCGGTCTCACCAAGATCAAACCTCTACAATCCTGAAAAAGATTCTCTGCCTCACCTGCACCTGTTCTTTTTTTCGCAGCCAACTCTGCAGAGATGTGCTTCCTTTAGCTAGCCTACCCCCTTAAGTTCTTCTCTCTTGCTTGATAAAACGACATGTCATCTGCATGTTTCTTAGTTGGGTTAGCCTTCCACAAAACAACCTGAGCCATGTAAAACATTGACTGCAAGCTAGCTGGCTGTCGTTTTCCCCCAATATCTGAACGTGGCACACCCATGCTGTCAGATTATTTAGGATCAAACGTCCTAAACTCGAGATCGGCTTTAAGAGACATTAATTGTGATCAAGCAGTTTAATACTGTGTAGTCTGCTGTGTTTCCAGCTCACCTCAGGCCGTCAGGGCAGTCGCTTCTACTCCCACGACATCTTACATCTTCGACATATTTTGCGTCTCTGCCCTGGTCGCATGCATTGTTCCCCCCTCCCTCCCATGTAGAGCTGCGCGTGCCCCCCGCATCGCGCATGCTGCCCCTCCCTTTGCCTATCTCTCGAGGTGCAGGTGAATCTGAATTTGAAAACTTAATTTAGGAAGCTTCAATCAAAAATACGAATTGCAAAGCAAATCAGTTGAAACATGAAATCTTAGCTTATTTTTCCTACAGCTGGCTGTCGGGTTTTTTTGCTACCTAAACGTGAGATGTCAGATGTATGATAACTAAAAGTTCTAAACTCAACATTGTATTAGAGAGGTTGATTGTGAGCATATTTTGTACCCTAATATGTAGACTGTGTGTAGGGCTCTAGCCGACACCCAGGCATCTTCAAAATCTTTCGTGTGTCTTATAGGCGCTCGAAGCGCCTGTCGCGTGCCTTCTCCCTCCCCACCGGAGTTGTTACGTAGCCTACCTACCTCACATCGCTCGTGCCCATTCTCGACGGGTCTGATGAATTTGTATGACTGACTTAAGTCTTTATTGTACAAAACTTCAATCAAAATTATGAATTATAAAGAAATCAAATGATATTGAAATATGAAATTATAATTGTCATATTATTTTACCTTCCCTTGGAAGGGCAATATCAGCCAATGTGGGCAAAAGGGCCGTTGCTCGGGCACCGTGGGCAACTATGGTCTGCACGTGCCTGGGTCAGAGGACTCCAGATTTTAGAAAACAACAAGGTCAGTATAGTCTAGTCACCAGAGGGGGGTCACGCGCACCCCCTGTACTTGTTGTCGAAACCTATTTTTTTAGACTCCTCCATATGTCTAATTTACAATAAGAGATGTTAGCATTGCTGCAAATTGTCCCATGGGTGTTTTTCAGGGCTCATCTTGGAAACTGTGCAATAGCGATTTATACACACATAACTTTTGAACCAAACATGGTACAAAGACAAATGAGACCTCTTTTCCATATAATTATAGCATGGGGAATTGAGTGGAAGGGTCACTAGGTTCGTAAAAAACATGTTTAGACTACTTTCTAGGAGAAAATGACTAAAATGTATCAAATATTCTAGAAATTCTGACAGGAACTAGTGTGTAGATTTTCAAAAATGGTGTAAAGATGACATTCATTGCAAGTATTTATGACTAGAAACATTCTTTGACTCAAGGTGACTACCAAACATGCTGTCATTAACATTAAAACATCCCTGCCACCTTTTAAGGCTATGCTTAGTCATGGTTGATGCGAAAAGCATAATATTAGCAATCAGATGCATTGATGACTTGACCCTTCCAAAGCATCCAAAAACAGATTTTTCAGTGGTTTACAATAGTATCAGAAGTACTTAGAACATAATAAATGTTTACCCCGTTTTTGGTGACAAGAAAGGCCTCAATTTCAAGATGGCTGCCACCAGGCCCACAAAATGAGCATTGTCTGAAAATTACCATACAATGACCAGGAATAGTGATGTTTGATATGTATTGTGATAATATAATATTCTTAATACCATGCTTACTTGATGGGTAAGTAATTCTGAATAAATGTTGATATTGAGGAAGTCCATTAGCTACATAAAATAATCTTATTGAATTTAATTCTAAGATCGAAATTGGTGAAAAAAACTGCCATGTGTAGGCTCAGAATCTTGTGTAGCCAATACAGATAATAATATCAATATAGGTGTTTTACCCCATGTTTCTGACTTGATCAGTTCATGTTCTGAGTAATTGCATTACTGTATACCGCTAACAACAATGTAAAATTCCCACTTTCCAGCAATTCTGAAGATTTAGAATCAGAATACTTTCATTTGGTATTTCCTAACTCCTTGAAGTGGTGTTGGCAGCACAATGCATATCATTTCTCGCAAACAAATTCACCCTTTATTGCTTTAAAACATGCAACACACCAGCCAGCTCCTGCACATTGCTGTAATTTACCAGAAGAAGCCACCCCAATTTCCATGGTAACACAACATGCCCAAACACCTGTAGCAATAGCATTGTAGCGAAGGGGAGTAGAGTTGCCCAGCCGGGACTCAAACCCAGACTTTCTGGGGTAGTAAGCTGGGGCTTTGACCGCTACACCAAAGAGCCAGGCTCGTTGGCATGTCAGTCAGAACACACCCACAACCCTAGTGATGGTCACTCCATCACACTGCCTTCCCCTTCTGGAAGCGCACCCGTGCGCTTCACACACTCATGGTGTCCCTCACGCAACTGCCCATCATGCTTCTCCCATCCAGTGTGCCCCATCATCAATGCTTCACCCATCACTGGGGTCACCAATCCTGGGGGTCCCTCACCTGCAATTACGGCTCACAAATAATGGGTACGCTTCCGATGGCCTCATGGTAGCCATCCCACTTCTGACACCATTTGAAGCGAAGGGGAGTAGAGTTGCCCAGCCGGGGACTCGAACCCAGACCTTCCGGAGTAGTAAACTGAGGCTCTGACTGCTACACCAAAGAGCCAGGCTCTTTGGCATGTTAGTCAGAACACACCCAAAACCCTAGTGATGGTCACTCCATCACAAGCATAATAAAAGACACAACAAATACTCCGAACTCTGAGTATATAGCAACATTAAGCCATTAAGGGGGTATACTGAGAACATGGTTAAATGATAAACCAGACTGTTAACCAACAATGAGTGGTAAACCTGCTAATATATATGCCTATTGTTATCCTTTAGTAAAGAACATTAGGGGTCCAGGCTCCAGATGATATACCTCTAACCTAAACCAGCTAATTAGTGTACCCCCTAGGATGCACTCTGATTTAATATTAAAATGAAAGCTTTGGATTTGACCACCATTCTCTCCAGGCATCAGTGAGAAACACTGTGTCTGTGTCAGACTGTTTGTGTCAGACTCTGTGTCTGCCATAATCAACCCATGAAAACCAACTGGCCCAGACAAGTTGTTAAACACTCTCTTTACCAACAAGCCATGATCCCATCATGTTTTAAAGCGGCCACCATCAAAGTTGTGCCAAAGAAATCATTCCTATCCTGACGCATGCATCATGAAATGCTTTGAAGGGCTAGTAATGTTGCACATCCAAAAACAAATCCATCCATCTACCCTCTTCTTGTTCACATTGTATACTCAGCCAAATATCCCACAGAGGAGGTGATATCTCCCGTCCTTCCAGCCCTAATCCATCTGTACAAAAAAAATAATATGAGAGAATGCTCTTGACATATGAGGATGCTGGCCATGGATTGCAATTCAGCATTCAGCACCAGTACCTCATCTACAGACTGTACAATCTGGGTATCAACACCAGCCTCTGCAACTTGCTTCAAGACTTCTTTAGGCAAGCACCAAATTCCAATAACCTTATTCATCATGACTCTCAGCACAGGGCCCAAGGTTGTGTGCTCAGTCATCAGTGCAAAACAACCTTTAGCACCAATCCTCTTTGGAAGTTTGCAGATGACACAGCTCTGGTGGATATCCTCGCCATGGGGTGATGAGACTCAGGAAAGAGGTTGACATTGTAAATGTGGTACAGACACAACAACCAAATACCCAGGGCACGCCCAACACCCTTCACACTCTTCACCCATCACTGGGTTTGTTACTGGTGTAGAGAGAGTGAACTACAGAAAATCCCTGGAGAGATGCATGGGCGAGGTTCTCTACTGGGACACCAACCCTTTGTCACTGATGAAGCCCATTAATGCCATTGCTTCCTGTGTAAACTGGAATGGGTAAGTGCTTCACCACCCATCATGAACATTTGCTCAGCTAGTGCTACATATCCAATCATCTATGTGTGCTGTGGCAAGACAGTTTGGTGTGTTCTTCAGCACAATGTCCAGAACATGCAAGATATGTCAGGAGACATGTCAGTACACCAAGGGACATGGAGGAGGCCATAGGATGGCTTACAACCCAGCAGTGGGATTGCCAGAGCCCTGCAAAAATCAGCTTTTTAGGCCACTAATGTCAAATGCTCAAATGCTCAGGAGCAATAACAATTCTACAGTATTTATTTAGTGACTTTCAAAACACCCAATGTTGCTTTGCTGTGTGTGTGTGTGTGTGTGCGTGTGCGTGTGCGTGTGCGTGTGCGTGTGCGTGTGCGTGTGCGTGTGTGTGTGCGTGTGTGTGTGTGTGTGTGTGTGTGTGTGTGTGTGTGTGTAGTGATAAATCCAAGATGAGCATCAATCCAGTTGATCCATAATCCAGTGAACTCAGAAAGCCATTCTAAGAGGATGGTGTTAGAGACTGTGTCAAAAGCTCCAGAGAGGTCCAGGATGATGAGAATGATTTCATTTGAAGGGTATGAGGGTCTGGTGTCCACAAGTGGGGCCTAGTCCTACAAAGCAGCACTGTAGGGAGCAATTTGCAAATACCAGATAACATAAAGACTGGCACATTCACCATTGGTTCCCTGTGCTTTTCATAGATGAGAGCAGGTTCACACTGACGATATGTGACAGACATGACAAAGGTTGGAGAGAACATGGAGAATGTTATGCTACCTGCAACATCTTTTATGAACGGTGCCGATGGTGAATATGTAATTTTGATGTCCTCTTGTTTATGCAAATTGCTCCCTACGGTTCTGCTCAGAAAGCATAGGCCCCATGTGTGGATACCAGGCCCTTATACCATCATTATGAAGTCTGTTTCTGTCTAAGTACTTCTGATACTATTGTAAACCACTGAAAATCTGTTTTTGGATGCTTTGGAAGGGTCAAGTCATCAATGCATCTGATTGCTAATATTATGCTTTTCGCATCAACCATGACTAAGCATAGCCTTAAAAGGTGGCAGGGATGTTTTAATGTTAATGACAGCATGTATGGTAGTCACCTCAAGTTAAAGAATGTTTCTAGTCATAAATGCTTGCAATGAATGTCATCTTTACACCATTTTTGAAAATCTACACACTAGTTCCTGTCAGAATTTCTAGAATATTTGATACATTTTAGTCATTTTTCTCCTAGAAAGTAGTCTAAACATGTTTTTATGAACCTATTGACCCTTCCAATCAATTCCCCATGCTAGAATTATATGGAAAAGTGGTCTCATTTGTCTTTGTACCATGTCTGGTTCAAAAGTTATGTGAATAGTCAAATGACAGAATTGTATAAATCGCTATTGCACAGTTTCCAAGATGAGCCCTGAAAAACACCCATGGGACAATTTGCAGCAATGCTAACATCTCTTATTGTAAATTAGACATATGGAGGAGTCTAAAAAAATAGGTTTCGACAACAAGTACAGGGGGTGCGCGTGACCCCCCTCTGGTGACTAGACAAACACTCAAGAAAGCAAAACTTTTTTTTAAACATTTTTTTTGGTCTTTTACGACTTTATTTGACAGGACAGTTTGAGAGGTGGACAGGAAGCGAATGGGGAGAGAGATGGAGAGGGGTCGGAAAATGACCCGGGCCGGGAATCGGACCCAGGTCGCCCGAATGGTAGCCGAGTGCCCTACTGGTTGGTCACGGCAGGGCCTCAAGAAAGCAAAACTATGCTGACCGACAGACAGACCATCAGACCAAACAACATACTATCATATGACTAAAATCCGTTAAAAGGGACTTTTTTGTTAGCCACTTCCAGAATTTATGCTGCCCATTCACAAATGTTATCTTTTTCACGAGTATATTCCACTACCATCAAATATTAGTTTATTACTTAGTAAATATTTCTGAAAAGATTACATTTGGGACAATGCCTACACCATCCCATTTCTACCTTTACCATTTTCCTTCCAGCGGATGACTGCTAACAGATGACTAGTGACTTCACAGGTGACTTGACTTGCAATCTGCTCTATCCAATGGCTTTTGGACGAAGCTGACCGACATAACAAGAGAGTTTTACTTTCTGAGCCCGAGATCTGACACCTTTTGTCCGTCACAGAGATAATTCTGGATGGTGCACTCATGTGTTGGTTAGTTAGCACCTGCACCTGTAGGTCCTCTGGAACTCCCCCAATTCACCCACATACTCGGAAACACCAGTCAACGTCTATAATAAACATTTATTCCCCCCGTCCCCTCCACTCTCCCCACCCCACCCCACCCTGATGTATCTGCAGCGTCATGGCCTTGGTGTGTACCCACCACCCACCACCCCCCCATTTAAATGCCCGAGCTCGTGCCAGAGAGATTAGTCCGTCATCTGTGTCGATGATGTGTGTTGGCTGGACTGGGAAAGAAATAGGGCCCGGGCACTTTTGGCTTTAAGGGGCCCCTCATAATAACCAACGCAGAACTGACTCATCAGTGGGCCTCGCACCTTTGTGGGACCCTATTTTCTTTTCTTTTCTTTTTCTTAAAGATAGTTTTTTGGTCTTTTTAGACTTAATTGTGGACAGGACAGTATGAGAGGTCGACAGGAAGTGAACCCGGGTCAGCCGCACGGCAGGCGAGTGCCCTACCGGATGGCCGCGGCCAAAATTGTATTTTTTTAATTTTTTACATTTCTGAAAATAGGGGCCCACAAGGGTGCGGGGCCCACCTGGAAATGCCCGCTATGCCAGATGGCCAGTCCAGTCCTGCTGGTGGTGGTGATGGTGGCCCCCATGACAGCTGCGGTAGGTTGGCCTCTTGTTTTCTGCAGCTTCAGGAGACTGCCCTACCACCCCTAACCCAAACCCACACACACACACACACCTCCCATCCCACCATAGAACTCACACGCACACCACTACAGCAGTGCACTACCAGCACACATGCATGCACAACACACACACACAAACACACACACGTACACGTACACATACAGTACACACTTCCCACCATAAGTACCTACCACCACACACACACACACACACACACGCACACGCACACACACACAAACCTCAGCAGTGCACTACCACACACACACACACATACACCAGTTCACTTACTCCCCTCCACAATGACTGCCTACCACCAAGCCCACGCCCCATACACACTAACACACACACACACTCCAGTACCCTTGCACTCCTTTTACTCCTACACCAGCCACCCCATACCACCTACAGTACACAGTACACACCCGACTCTAAAACAGCCCCCCCCCCAATCTATAACCCCCTCCCTCACCAATACCCCTCTCTCCCTTTCCCTCCCCCCCTCTCTCTCCACCCCCACCTTCAGCCACCCCAACCCCAATTCTGACCCCCCACCAATTCACCCTTCCACCTCATACTACCCGGAGCCCCCAACCCCACGGACCCCCACCGCACCCCTGCCCCATTCCCACACCACCCCACTCACTGCTCCAACCCCAAGCATGGCCTGTGGCTCACTGTCTGTCTATATTTAAACCTGAGGCCAACTGCTCCACCCCATCACCTCCTCTCTCTCTCCTCTAATTTCTCCCCCTGCCCAGCCTGCTCTGCTCTGCTCTGCTGTGCATTGCTCTGCATTGCTTGGGGGGTATTTTTTACTGTGGGGGAAAGCACCACAGGGCCAAGACGGGGGAGACAGCCAGGGAGCTTTTGCTTTGCCCCAGAAAGAGCAGGGCAGCGGAAGGTAGTGGCTGGAAGTGGTGGGGACGGGTCTGTGTAGTAGCAGCAGTAGTAGTAATGGTAGTAGTGGTTGCGGTGTTGTGGTAACTAAGCAAACAGGCAAGCAGTGGCAAAGGAACTGGCGATCGATAAACTACGTAAGGAAGGAGCGTCGTTTGAAACATGGTCACGGAGTAGGTGGAACATATGTAACTGAGGACATACAGTGACAGTAACAGAAGAAGGACTCTACAGCTCAAGTGTGGTGGTGTTTCGGAGAGGTCATTTGGATTTGAGAAACTTGGATAACACCTCAAGAGAGAGATTTTTTGATCCTATTTTTTGTGGAAAATTCCACATTGTTTGTGGGGTGTGGAAAACCTCTTTTTTGTGGTGGAATCAAGTAACCCCTTGCATTGCATTGCTGTCTACTACGGAGTGTGGATCGGGAGGGAGTGTGAGCGAGAAGATTGAGGAGTGGACAAAATGGAGGGCGGTGGCGGTGGCGGAGGAGCGTCCTCGGGCGTGATGAACGAGGAGGAGCTGAAGAGGAAGCAGAAGGAGAAGCTGAAGAAGATGCAGGCCACGGGGGGCAACCCTCGGCCCGCACGCACACTCTTCTTCTTCGGCCTCAAGAACCCTGTACGCAAGGCTGCCATCAGCGTCGTGGAGTGGAAGTATCCTTCAGTTCAGGGGGAATGGAATGGATGATCTGACTGGTGGTGGGCAGTGATGGGGAAAATGGATTCATTAGTTACAATCCAGTGCCACATATTCCAGATGTCTTTGTTTTACCCGGCCAATTCAGCCAGGTGATTGACTGGTTTAATGGTCACCTGGTTGAACTGGACAGGTTAAACAAGATTATTTGGAATATGTGGCCCTAGAATGTAAATAAAGAATCCATTTTGCCCAACATTGCTGGTGGTGGGGTTGTGTAATGATCAGTGATGGGCAAATCTGGTACTAAAGTCCAGTACCACATTTTCCAAATGACCTGGTTTTACCTGTCCAAGTCAACCAAGAGGTGATTGCCTGAACTAAGGAATCCAGGTTGCCCATCGTTGATAGTAGTGACATACAATATTGCCTACAAAAAGTGGTTTAGAATTTTTTTTTAAAAAAAGGTTTAGTGTAAAGTGTCATTAAAAAAAGCAATATGGGGTCACTGGTCAGGTGCAAACTTGCCAAGTTTCATTCTAATATACAGTAGTAGTTGTGAACCCTTTTAGCAGAAAAGGCCAGGGATTCGTACTGCTAAGAATGATCTCAACGGCCTCGTATGACTTCATAACAGGAAAACTCAGGTTTAACCAGGTTTGCACCTAACCACCTTTACTGTATGACAACCTACTCGAACACACACAAACACACACACACACACACACACACACACACACACACACACACACACACACACACACACACACACACACACACACACACACACACTAGCCTGGGCGAAAGCCGACAGGTGGAGTACATGGGGATGGCGTCGCCAGGCTACACACACACACACACACACACACACACACACACACAGTTATGGTGCCACTGACGTCACAATCATACAATTGGTTGCCCTTTCTAAATAAATCAGGAACTACATGATTTACGCTCCTCAGTCCACAGTACATGCCCTGGGTTTAAGATGCTATATACACTTTGGGATTAGTGCACTATATTTACATCGGCAGTAGTATACTAAATATGCATTTGGTATTTGGGACACACTGGAGCCCTTATAAAACTCTTTGCAAGACCACATGTCCAAACATCCAGCTTATTAGGCCTGCTGGTTTATTAACCAATAAAGGCATACAATAACAAATTCGGAGTGAGAGAGATAAAGATCATGTACTTGACACGACTGTCAACACCCTTTCTCTTTTTTTTGTAAAGATTTTTTTTGTCTTTTTCGATTTTATTTGATAGGACAGTGTGAGAGGTGGACAGGAAGCGAATCGGGAGAGAGACGGAGAGGGGTCGGCAAAGGACCCGGGCCGTGAATCGAACCCGGGTCAGCCGCATGGCAGGCGAGTGCCCTACTGGTTGGCCATGGCAGGGTCTGTCAACACCCTTTCATTTGTTCTGCTGTGCACCGGTGTTGTCACATCCGCCCCATTGACAATAGAAGAGGGGGTGTTAAGATTTTTGGCATTCTCCTGACTTAAGCGTGTGGATCTAAAGCATTTAAACTAAGGCTCCGTGGCTGTCTAGGGAGCTTGTCTGTGGGCTAAGCTCTCGCTATTTCAGAGTGGCCAGCGAAAGGCCTCCGTGAGACCCCTTTAATTTGGTGATAACTGGCCAACTGCCACGCTTTCTGTCAGAGACCACAATATGAGGGCATTAGTGGACATGGAAGGGACTAATCCAGTTGTACGTTCTACAACCCCTGTTGTCTACATATCAAAAGCCACACTGGGTTAGTTGATACTGTGCTATTATTAGTAGGCCTACAGCTGTAGCAGGTGTTGTGATGTATCAAAGTATTTGTCCGTTTCGTCAGTGTAAGCATACGTAACGGCTGTGCTCTCAAAACAAAAGAGGTTATGGGAGCTAGAAGCTGTTGGGTCTACTTTCTACTCTACATGCAAACCCAGTCTCTCCTGTAATGTATCTGTGCTTTAATAGGTAGGCCTACAGTCTGTTTGGCAATTACAGTAGGCTACAATTAGGATTCACACAGTTTGTTGTCAGCTGCAGAAGTAGGCTTTGTAGGTCAGAAGAGGGTTGTTATTTTTTCTTGTCTTAAATTATAAATGCTAGAGCAGTATAAGCGGACTCTGTGCATCTGAGTGGTTTAATAACCTTGGGCCACCGCACTGCACCGCAGCTGTTCCGGCGCGTCATGGAGAGGGCACGCTGTTGAACTGGCAGCAGGGAAATTTTCAATCAACGCCATCTAGTGGACGGTATGTGTACATGCCGTGCAGCTGCAGGCCGGGTTACACCAAAGACGCATGTGGAAGACATACTGTATGTTTTGTTTCAGGTATGCGGTTTCAGTGGCACGACCATATGTAAGGTACAGAAGATGATGGTGAACTAGCTACTGTCGAATGTGTCGTGCTAGTGGTGCTAACAGGGAGGCTTGATTGGACAGTAGGGGTGGGCGATATGACGATATTATATCGTGAATCGCGATATTGAGTAAAATATCGTCTCGAATCTGCCAAAGTGGAGAAATCGTATAGATCGTCTTGCAGTGAGGATGTTTATTATCAGTATCAGAGTGATGTTTTCTCACTTGTGTTGTTGTCTTAACTTTATTCTTTACATTATTGTATTCCAATTGTACACTTTATGAGAGTATCATCAGTGTGTTAACATTTTATTGACTGCAAATTACAAATTGCAAGTATATGAAAGTTGTTTTTTGTTGTTTTTATTTTTTGGATGGAAGATCGTGATAAAAAATCGAAATCGTGATTTCATGTTAAAATATCGTGATACAACATTTTTGCCATATCGCCCACCCCTATTGGACAGTGTTTTGTCAAGTCTTAGCAGGTGTCCATGTTTTACAGGTTCAAGACATTCATTTTCACTGGACATTTTCCATGCCTAAAAATAAAGGCTCATGTTTTGATTTAGCCAAACGGAGCTGAAGCCAAAATCAAAATTATCACCTTACTTTGTATTGCTCTGAATGTCTGGTAAAAGCAATACATTACTAAGGCTTTACTGCATTTCAGTACTGAAATAGCAGTGTTTTAGTTAGGGTTTTGTCTTTTTGCCTTATATATGTGATATAGTCCTTGTTTGCAATGCAGGAAAATAGGTCTTTGAAATAATGTGTTTGTTTTCCCCCTCTACATACAGTACAACCATAACATCTAGCAAATGTTTCTTTAAAAACAAGCCCAACATCACTGTCACAACACAAAATGACCAGTCCACAGCTGCAACACAAGTGAAGTGTCAGTTTGTTTTCCTGAGCACCTCAGGACCACTGGACATTTTCCATGCCTAAAAATAAGGCTTTGATGAAGCCAAGGGAGCTTAGCCAAAATCAAAATAATCATGTAGCTTTGTATTTCTTTTTAAGTCTGGAAATAGCAATACATTACAAGGCTTGACTACATTTCAGTTGGCCTACTTGTGTTTGTTTCCATGTTTTATGGTATTTTCATTTGCTTAGGCCTATATTACGACACAGTCCATGTTTGCAATGCTGGTAAATAGATCTTCCTTTGGAATAATATATATTTTTACCCTCCACATTGCTTAATACAACCATAACATCTAGGAAATGCATGCAAGTGTGAGTTTGTTTTCCTGAGCCCTTGTCCTCAGACCTTTCGAGATGATCATCCTACTGACTATCCTGGCTAACTGCATCTCACTGGCCATCTTCCTACCTCTGCCCTTAGACGACACCAACAACTCAAACAGCACCTTGGTGAGTCACCTTCGACCTTTGATCTTCATGGGCACTCTAGTTAGTGTGTCAATGGGGATTTGATATGTCAATAGTAGTAGGCCTACTGGGGCGAATCAAGGTTAGGGTAGAATTTGGATGCATGCCTACTGTTTGGTGTGAAATCAAATGTGACATGTGAAATCTGACAACTTCTCCTCCAGGTTGTCACAATGCCCAGACCAGCATCTTGTTGGCGCAAACGTAGTAGTAATGCATTCACGTACCTTCATATGTCAATACTGGTAATAGGATGATACCCAGGGTGCATTCCAGTATGCACACTCGCGTCCTCCACTTGTGCATGTGGCCTGGCATTTTGTTGATGCCCCGGCTCTGTGGAGAAAACAATAAAGTTTCCCCAGTGTCAGCATAGCTACTCTTCTTCATCCACCATCCCGATCGCAAATGAGGAAATGACATTAGAATTGTGCTTTTGCAAGATGATTTAATTTTCTGTCGTTAGTGACATCATCATGAGGTCACAAGTAGGCAAGTGACCAAGGGAGGACGGAAGTCTGCATATTGGACTGCATCCCCAATGTGTGATAGCCTTCTGCCATGACCCAGTGACTATGGCTTCATCTTTCCCAAACTGCATACAGTGCCCTCCATAATTATTGGCACCCCTGGTTGAGATGTGTTAAAAGCCTTAAAATAAATTCAGTGTTTATTGCAGAAGAATACTGTCACACTGAAAATTGTAGGAAAATGTAGCCTTCAACTCAAATGAATTGTAAGAAAATAAACAAATCCCTGACTAAAAAATAATTATTTTTCATTAAATCACCTGTTCCACAATTATTGGCACCCTTAACAATTCCCAGGAAATAAATATAATTGAAGCATTTCTGTCATTTCTACAGTATTTTACAAAGTTTACCAGAGTATGTAGGAACATTTAATTAGTAATTCATCACTTCCTGTTTCCCTGGGGTATAAATATGACGTGACACCGAGGCCATTTCTCTTATCCACTCTTAAACATGGGAAAGACAAAGGAACACAGCATACAAGTGAGGCAGATGTGCGTCGACCTTCACAGGTCAGGCAGAGGCTACAAGAAGATTGCCACTCAACTGCAGCTGCCCATATCCACTGTGAGAGGAATAATTAAGAAGTTCAAAACAACTGGAACAGTGGTAAACAAGCCTGGACGAGGACCCAAGTTTATTTTGCCACCACGCACAGTGAGGAGGATGGTAAGAGAAATCAAAAGATCTCCAAAGCTCACTGTTACAGAATTACAACACATGGTAGCATCCTGGGGTCACAAAGTCTCCAAATCAACCATCAGGCGCTGTCTACATGCCAACAAGCTGTTTGGGAGGCATGCACGGAGAGAACCTTTCCTCACTCACAATCATAAACGCAAGCGTCTGGAGTTCGCCAAGCGGTATTGGGGCTTCAACTGGGACCGTGTGCTTTGGTCAGATGAGACCAAGATTGAGCTTTTTGGCACCAAACACTCTAAGTGGGTCTGGCGTACCACGAAAGATGCGCATGCTGAAAAGCACCTCATACCCACTGTGAAGTATGGGGGTGGGTCAGTGATGCTGTGGGGCTGTTTCGCTTCCAAAGGCCCTGGGAACCTTGTTAGGGTGCATGGCATCATGAATGCTTTGAAATACCAGGACATTTTAAATCAAAATCTGTTGCCCTCTGCCCGAAAGCTGAAGCTGGGTCGTCACTGGGTCTTTCAGCAAGACAATGACCCTAAACATATAGCCAAATCTACACAGAAATGGTTCACCAGACACAAAATCAAGCTCCTCCCATGGCCATCTCAGTCCCCTGACCTCAACCCCATTGAGAACCTGTGGGGTGAGCTGAAGAGGAGAGTACAGAGGAGAGGACCCAGGTCTCTGGATGATTTAGAGAGATTCTGCAAAGAGGAATGGCTGAAGATCCCTCTTTCTGTCTTTTCCCATCTTGTGAAACATTATAGGAGAAGATTAGGTGCTGTTTTGTTGGCAAAAGGGGGTTGTACAAAATATTAACACCAGGGGTGCTAATAATTGTGACACACATTATTTGATGTCAAATAATTATTTCTTTATGTGGGATTTTTTCCCCACTGAATAAATGCACTTGTATTGAAGGTTGGATTTTTTTCTTTTTTTCCATTAAGGTCCCATATTATTTAGAAAAAAAATAAAATAATTGGAAGCTAAAAAACACATCTCAACCAGGGGTGCCAATAATTATGGAGGGCACTGTATATTATATTCTGTTCTATTATATTCTGTTACAGAAAACACAAACCAGAGCTGTATTTCTGCATGTAATAGTGGGTGGGTTAACCTGTTGTCCTAGCACTGCAATACAAGACTGTGGAAACCTTCAAGTGTCTCACATTTGGGGAATCCACACTATGGGTAATGATGGACGGAGGCTTTTTCTTGGTCCGGGATGCTGTTGTTTACCAGGCCATAGGGTTGTTATTTTCTCCAGTAGCCTCTTACTGCAGATGGGCTGTCTGGCAGGCCCGTTCAGTCTTTGCTGAAAAGACGCAATCACACCATAACAACATTGTTATGACATTACTGAGATCCTTAGGTAAGAGATAAAGACATGGTCATTTGTGGACGGTGAGGTTATAACATAGGCTGTGCGTGAATGAGTTTAGTTAAGTTGTAATTGGCACCATGGAAGTTCATTTTAATTGTGCCTTGAGTATGAAGAATTCTGGAATCAGATTGCTGTGGTCTTGTTCTAGTTTGCTATCAACATTGTTGCAGGAGTTTATTTCGTTTGGTTTATACATATTCAAGTGATGATGTTAGTGAATGATAGCACAGGAGTTATTTTAGATATGTAAGAACGCTGAGGTAAATGGATTTCCCAAGTAGATGTTGAACCATAAATCTCTAGTAGAAGAATCATTGTAAAGCAGAGAAAATCTTCTTTCCTTTTAGCAGAATTACTCAATTTATGATAGGCCTTATCCTATCCTGTCAATATTCCACAAATAGTTTTCCGTGAGTTATGCAAGGCATCCTGTTGGGATGGTGATGTTAGATCGGTACCTACTGTTGTTGCAAATGCTTGTGGAATTGGAATTCAAATGTGAGTGAAAAAACACTGAGTGCACAGTACATACTCACCCTGAAAACAATATGGTTGCCAGATATACAGGTAATTGAATGCATGTAAAAAGGAAGAAATATCAGTCTGACGAAGACCTAGGTCCAAACGTTGTGCTAGTTTTCATCCAATAGATCACAGCAAGGAAGCTTTTGCGGTGTGTGGATATGTTGCATTTTGTTGCAAAATGACACAAGTGCCATTTTTTGGCTTTTGCATTTTATTATTGGAAATGACTGTTCAGAAGTCCTGTCATCTATGTGTGATTTCTTGCCATTCACATATTTTGAGAACATATTTTTAAAACCTACTGTAGATAAAATGCATTTTGCAAGGCAATGCAATGGAATGCCCAATATAAAAATGTCAATTTCCCAACATGTTCCAAAATGGATATACGTCATTTTGCATTGTTTCATGAATTTTAATGAGAACGAGCATGAATGACTAGTGTGGGTTGAGTCTTGCCCTGCGTGATTCAGATGGTAGAGAAGGCAAACTATACATGGCAAGCAAAGCCAGCCATCTACAAAACCCTCATGTGTTTTGAAACTGAAACGAAAGACGAGTGGCAGGTGCTGTGGTGTTGGGAGCTGCGAGAGAGAGGGAGGGAGAGGGGAAGAGAGAGGGAGGGAGAGAGGGAGGGAGAGGGGAAGAGAGAGAGAGGGAAAGAGAGAGAGACAGATAGAGGTAAAGAGAGAGAGAGCGCGGGAGAGAGAGCGCGGGAGAGAGAGCGCGGGAGAGAGAGAGAGAGAACGCGGGAGAGAGAGAGAGAGAGAGAGAGAGAGAGAGAGTTTTGTGCTTTATATTTAGCTTTCACTTCAAGAAACTTAGCTGAGTGTTCTGACGTCTGACGCACATCTCAGGAGGGGCATGTTCCGAAGAGTTCTGTGTGTGTGTTTTTGTGCGTGTGTGAGTGTGTGTGTGTGTGTGTGTGTGTGTGTGTGCGTGCGTGTGTGTTTGTGTGTGTGCATGCGTGCATGTGCACGTGTGTGTGCCTGTGTGTGTGCGTGTGTGTGTGTGTGTGCCTGTGTGTGTGCGCGCGTGTGTACATGTGCACCTGTGTGTGTGTGTGTGTGCGTGCTTGCGTGCATGCGTGCGCCTGTGTGCCTGTGTGTGTGTCTGTGTGTGTGTGTCTATGTTTGCGTGTGTGCATGTGTTTAGGAGTGAGAGGTGTAAATATAAAGTGCAAACCCATGGGGAATTTCAATGGGCCTGTCTGAAACATGTTTGGAGTTATTCCTGAGTTTAGTATCATGCTGATCTCGTACATACAAGGTTGTGCTGAGGAAAAAAGAATTTTGACAGTATTTTGGAAGATCTAGCAGATGGCAAGGAGGCATTTAATAGTTTGTCTTAAGAATTAGGACTCTAATATCCCAACCTTTTTTGTCCTGCTTACACACTGCAAGGTGTGTTTGTCCTGCGTACACACTGCAAGGTTTGACTCTGAAGAAGACGTGTGAACGTCGAAACGTTAGTCTTGGCGCTTGCCCAATAAAACAAGTTACTTTCCACATCTGAAGATGCTCCGGTGACTCCTTTCTTCCCCTACACTGCAAGGTGTGGTTTGCGATTGCCCTTGGCCATCTATTGAGCGTCACGAACATGTAATTTGTCTTACACGTAGCACATAGCCAATCGTGTCATAGTTTTATAGATTCAAACAAGCTGCTGTCACATCCTTTCCACCTCCTTTCTCTGATTGGAGCCCAAAATCTGGTACCCTTGATGAGGGATAGAATCCATTTTATCTTTCAGATTGGAATGAGGTTAGTCATATGTCTTCCTCTATCCCCATGTGACTACATTTAGATTTCTTTTCCACGTACCACCTGAAATGTGCCCAAGTACTCGGAGGGGTACACGTACTGTACCCCCGGACGGTTGCCGAACTACTGCACTGCACTAATGATTGCATTCAGTTCGCACTGCGAGAGCAAACAAGTTGCGAAATCGTTAGCGTAATAAATCATTTAAAAAAGACATCAAAGCAAATATCAAAATATTTCGGATGAAAACCAATCTCTCGATGACCGTGGCGGTCGGACAACACTGAGATTCTTGGACCCCCGCCCCTTGAAGCCCAGAGGAATCCAGGTCAGGCAGAGAAGGAGTACGCCGGGTCATTTAGCCCATATTCTCGTGTCACCAGTAGTATTCTTCCGTCATTGGGTTTCATCTGGCTTCCATTACTGTGCCCTGATTTCATCCAACCCTAGCTTAATAGACAACACACACACACACGCACACTGACACACACACACACACACACACACACACACACACACACACACACACACACACACACACACACACACACACACACACACACACACACACACACACACACACACACACACACACACCTCCATTAACACCACTGCTGCCTGCTGCAATGTGTTACTGAAACAGGAGGAGTCGGGTTGATACAGAAACACACACTCACACACACACACACACGCACACACGCACACAAACCCCCACACCCACACACACACACACAAACACACACCCACACACAGAATGAATCTAGTGTGATGTTGGAAGTAGGTCGGTTGCAGTGTCACCTAACAGAAAGACACACCCGCACGCAGAGGCTGACACACACACACACACACACACACACACACACACACACACACACACACACACACACACACACACACACACACACACACACACACACACACACACACACACACACACACACACACACACACACGATGACACACAGATGCACAGAGGAGATTTTGTGATCCCCATCAATCAAACAAGCTCTTAAATGCCGCGTCCTTGTTGAAATACAGCACACGCCCTCTGACATAGTGGTGTTATAAAACTCGGCACCAGCAGTTTATATATTCCATGTCAGGAGCCATGTTGTTGGGGCAAATGCAGAACTTCACATTGTTAGGGTAAAATGCCATAACATTTCACCCGGGTCTATTAAAGATGTAAAAGACATTTGCTGCTTCCGACGTTGGGCTTTCTCATTTGTCTCTTTTGGCAATTTGCCTTTTTGATTTTGACACCTGAAAATTGACGCACTGACCAATGTGAGCAGTGAATCTCTAAACAGCTTTTGTTATCTCTAGATTTCTTTAAATACATTTAAATATTGAGCCTTGTTTTGGTCCATTTACACAATGTGCAAAGGACTGCTTTTGTGGCAGACGTGTGTTATTCTTGATATTGTTGATATTGTTGTTATTCTTCGGTGGTGCTTAATGGCTTTCCGTACTTCTACTTGTGACAGCTTTGTGTACACCACCAAATTTACCATACCCAGTCAAAAAGGACCCAAATTCTGCCTAAATAAATAACGGTGAAATTGACAGTTTATGGGATTTTTCTTTTAAGGTTTCTGATGCTTAATTTGCTGAAAATTTGACTTCACTTACTTGACCTGTTTTTGTCACTGTGATTATCATTTGTAAGCATTTGAATGACAAGTAAACAGATTGTAAATTGCCTTAAGACAAAATATTTGTGTTGCTATATTTATACTGTCATTAGTCAGAGAGCCACATGTCAACAGGGAGCTAATGCATTCAGCACGCTACCGGAGGGAAGCAACATGTCTGGAACAAGCTGTTGCTGCAGAGAAAACAAAAATAAGGACACCAAATTCATGGCTCTACATTATATTGTATTTCTTTAGTTGCATTTAAGTGCATTTATGTATTTCTTTTTTCATTAGTTGCTTTTAAGCACATTGAATTATGATTGCATACGATAGTGTGATGTACAGTAGCCTACAGCATTAATGAACTTTGATTGGCCGACAGATTGATGGATTGATGGATTGATTGATTGGTTGATGGATTGATTGATTGGTTGGTTGGTTGGTTGGTTGGTTGGTTGGTTGGTTGGTTGGTTGGTTGGTTGGTTGGTTGGTTGGTTGATAGAGTGATTGATTGATTGATTGATTGTAGTGTTTCTTCTTTTTCATTGTCTTCATGAGGTGACACCAAAGCAGAGTGTTAGATTATGGTCGAATGATTTACTTTACTTGAGTTGATTTTTAGATGAGTACTTTTACTTGAGTAGGATTTACGTAAATAAAGTAAAGACCCTTTTACTTGAGTTAACTTGAGTACTTTTTCCACCTCTGGCCCTAATGAGTGCTGACATGTGTCCATGTTTCTCTTCCACCAGAATACGCTGGAGTACATTTTCCTGGTGATCTTCACAGTGGAGTGCTTCCTAAAGATAGTGGCGTACGGCTTGATATTACATGACGGCGCGTACTTACGAAACCCATGGAATTGCCTAGACTTCGTCATTGTCTTCATGGGGTGAGATATTGTTGATGCGCCCCCCTTTTCTTTTTTTGATTCTAAGTATTTATTTGGGACAGCACCCTTAAAAGTTATCAAGAAACCTGAGTGAAGCCTGCTACCTACTTGATTGAGTGAGATATTGTTGACAATATACATTTTTCAATATGTTACAAATGTATTGTTGTCTCTCAAAATCATACTTAGATAATACCCAGTGGAACATAGCAGTGCTATTTAGCATTTCTGTGATTCATCAAACAGCAAAAAGGGAATAGTTCACTGTTGAAAATCATGTACCAAGTCCGCAACTTCATAATTTATTGAATGTATGTTTTAGGGCTTTTGCCTTTATCAGGACTAAGATAGTGAAGAGTGGGACAGTAAACGAGTGGGAGAGAGAGCTAGAGAGGGATAGAGTTGGGACATGACTAAGGTCGGACTCGAACGTGGGTCCCCATGGTCATACAAGCCCGAATGGAGCTCAAGGCCTGAAAGGCCTGAAATGAGTATAGAGTAGAGAAGAGAGAATAGGCTATGCATAATGTAAGCGCATTAAAAGCTAAACCGCCATTCATTTGCTATCCCCTCAGTCTCTTCACTTTCATCGTGGACACCATCAACCTGCTGAGTGGGATTCATGTGGAGAAGGGAGGCGGCTTCGACATGAAAGCTCTCAGAGCCTTCAGGGTCCTACGGCCGCTACGACTCATCACCGGTGTCCCCAGTAAGACATTACAGCCAATCATAGCATACCACTGGCCACCCCATCCAATCACAGCACACTATTGGCCTTTCCATCCAATCACAGCACACTATTGGCCATACCATCCTATCACAGCACATTATTGGCCTTTCCAGCCAAGCACTGTTCCTCCCCAGGTCCCCCCCCCCACACACACACACACCTTCTCTCAGGTCTGCATGTGGTGATGAACTCCATCATCCTCTCCATGCTGCCCCTCTAAACTATGTTACTTTACTCTACTCTACTCTACTCTACTCTACTCTACTCTACTCTACTCTACTCTTCTCTACAGGTCTGCATGTGGTGATGAACTCCATCATCCTCTCCATGCTGCCCCTGTTCCACGTGGCCCTGCTGGTCTTCCTGGTGGTGACCATCTACGCTCTCATGGGCCTGGAGCTCTTCAAGTGCAAGATGCACAAGACCTGCTACTACACAGGAACAGGTGAGTGGACAGAGAGTGCTAGCCTGGTCCTGATCATCCCATAATACTACCATTTCATTTCGTATTTATGGTCTGGGGGGTTGTTTGATTTGACACGATTGCAGGAAGTGGGAAGTTTGCACTCAGTTCTAGTTTGAAATGATTGGACAGCTCTCACCCAATCGCCGACAGTTACTCAACAGCAACATGGCGCAGGAGTTTACGTCATCGTCACGAGCGTCCTCCCCCTTTTGCCCCTTACCTACCAACCTGTCTCTTTGCTTATTGGCTACTTGGCCAATTCATCTTGATTTCTGCATTCACACAAAAGTGTTTTTTTTTTCATCTTGGAAATCCTTTTCAATTCCTCCCTTTCTTTCAATGGTCCTTTGTCCATCATCATAGATATCTATGCGACTCCGGAGGGGGCGATGCCTGCCCCCTGTGCCCAGGCAGGTCACGGGCGTCGCTGCCTCATCAACGGGACAGAGTGCCGAGGAGACTGGCCGGGACCCAACTACGGCATCACACACTTCGACAACTTTGGCTTCGCCATGCTCACCGTCTTCCAGTGCATCACCACCGAGAGCTGGACCAATGTGCTCTACTGGGTAAGTTATATTGCAACCTAGTCTGGACTGGTAAACATTGCTTATCAACACATACGGAAATATTTTCACATTACGACAGACTTGATTTAAATGTTTTAAGGTGCACCAGAGGAAATATACTGTGTACAAGTGGCACACTTTTCACTTAACTGTACGCCTACACATTTTGATTAATTTTGCAATCAATTAAATAATAAGTCAGATTGCTTTGAATCTACTCTCTTACACTCAATATTCGCTCTTCTGGACACTAATGAACACCTGAAGTTTTATGTTATTGCCCACAGAAGCAACCTTTCCTTTCTCTCTCTCTACACGTTACATTAACAACTGTTGTCATGTTACAGGTCAATGATGCTATTGGCAAGAGCTGGGCCTGGATCTATTTCGTCAGTCTCATTCTTCTGGGCTCTTTCTTCATGCTTAACCTCACCCTTGGAGTCCTCAGTGGGTATGGGCATTTTAGAAATGATTTTCCAAATGGATGAATGAACTAATTGATTGATTGATTGATTGATTGATTGATTGATTGATTGGTTGGTTGGTTGGTTGATTGATTGATTGATTGATTGATTGATTGATTGATTGATTGATTGGTTGATTGATCGATTGATCGATTGATCGATTGATTGCACAGTAAATTGGGGTGTCAATGTTTATATACAGTATCTTTTATGTAGAGTAACTGGAGAATTTGCAACACTGTGGAGAGTCTCTAACACCACTACTCCAACATGTTGAAAGGCAGGGTAAAATTCTGTGGCTGTCCGGTGTCATTTCAACTCTACAGCAGCTAATGTTTTACACATTATTAAATAGAATTAACTCTGAAAATGTTACACTTACCAAAGAGTAATATTAAAACGATATATTTTTTGTGGGACCAAATGTTATCTGACTGAAGTTAATTTCAAGTCTTCAAGAGGCATATTGACACTGGTGTTTTTACTGTGTGTGTGATTGATTGATTGATTGATTGATTGATTGATTGATTGATTGATTGATTGATTGATTGATTGATTGATTGATTGATTGATTGATTGAACCATTCAGTCATCAATTTTTCAAGTACTCATCCCACCTTTTCGATACTTCCAAAGTAGAGTTCAGCCGTGAGCAACTGGAGCTTGAAAGGCGTTTCACTCCTCAACCAAGAAGCTTCATTGCTCTTCAGCTGAACGTTTTGAACAATGTCACCTGGGGGGTATACTGGGAAACTGGTTCAGGAGTAAACCAGGTTAAGTTAAGAGGTGAATCATCTAATAGAAGAGCCTGGAGTCCTCATTTTCTTACTCCAGGCTCTTCTATTGTTACTCCAGGCTCTTCGATTTACTTCTTTAATTAACCTGGTTTACTCCTGAACCAGCGTGTTAGTATAGGCCCCTGGATACCGTAAGTACGACTCTTCACAGGCTTCTCGGTGCTACTTTTCCTCTCTAGTGAGTTCTCTAAGGAGCGTGAGAAGTCAAGGTCCAGGGGCGAGTTCCAGAAGCTCAGAGAGAGGCAGCAGATGGACGAGGACCTGAAGGGTTACATGGAGTGGATAACGCACGGAGAATTCGTTGAGGGGCAAGGTATTTATAACGGTAATACCGCCACACTATCCATATAACTTATTGCATCAAGGTGCGTTAACGAGTCGCTCTTCTCCATGTTCTTCATGTTAGCTCTGCTTCCTTTGAAAGAGGATGGCTCCGAAACCGACAGCCTGTTTGAGATGGAAGGATTGAATCGTATACTCTACTACTAGTAAGTGTGCGCCAATGACCACAGTGTGACCGCTAAATGACAAGTGCTCCGAGTTTTTCCATAAAGTAAGTGGTCGTACTTGCAAATTGCAAGTTGACAAATCAATTGATAAAACAATTGATTTGTCAATTTACAGTACAAATTGCTTCAGTTCTGTACAACATAACTGAAGAAAAGTGTTACATACGCAACACTTATATACAGCAATACAAGCTGATGTTTTTTATTGATAATAACCATTATCGTTGGTTGTAGCAGTGGCATCGGCCCTCCCTTTGCGACAGAGTCTTGACCAGATCTACGTAGGTCCCCTTGACCAAGCATACTACTACTACCACTTACAAAATCTTGATGATTAATTCTGAGAGTATACAGTATAAATGTTATAACAATGACATCATGGACACAAGCTCATTCTACTCTGTCCCGTTGTGCAGTCGCCTGGCTCGCCGCTGGAATCGGGTGTTGCGTTGCAAGTGTAAGATGGTGGTGAAGAAGAGGATGTTCAACTGGCTGGTGATCCTCATCGTCTTCCTCAACACTCTGGCCATTGCAACGGAGCACCACCACCAGTCTGACACACTCACACTCACACAAGGTACATTCACTTTACATAGTACTGTAAACCACTAAATCATGTAAATGTACTGTACGTCTTTGAAAGTGAAAGCCCACCTGCGAAACTCCCACTGTCACTTGGACTCAGCATTCCACAGCACACAGTGCTTCCTGTGCACAACTCACCGGTGCAAGGGGGCAGCCTCAAATGACACCCAAAAGGAGCAGTGTTGGGGAACGGTACCATGCTCAGGGCACCTCATTCATGGAGGAGGATGGGGTAGAGCACTGGTTAATTACGCCCACCACCAACCTGGCAGGTCAGGAATTGAACCGGCAATGCTTGGCCTTGGCTACAAGCCTGACTCCGTAACCGCTTACCCATGACTGCCAATTGATTGTCAAGCTATAATAATGGAAAATGTAAACTAGGGTTTATTAGTAAAAATGTCTAAAACTCAATATGTTATTTTCTTTAATATGTAATATTTAGTAGTATACAGTATATTCTGTCTATATTCTATTATTTAATAGGCTTTATTCCAACATTTTTTTTTATTGTAGGCCTATGTGTTTTTATGTGATTCTGCTGTGCTGTAAAACAAACTGCCTTTTTAAGGACATTAAAGCTTTCAAGTCAAGTCAAGTCAAGTTAGAATATTATTAGGCAGACAGTTTCCTTCCATAGCTTTGAGGAGATACAGTAATTTGGGCCTCAACTAATTCAACCTCTCTCTCTTCATCCTAGACGTGGCCAACAGGATCTTCCTGGCGCTGTTCACCATCGAGATGATCATGAAGATGTATGCGTTCGGGGTGATGCCGTACTTCATGTCCGTCCTGAACCGCGTGGACTTCTTCGTGGTGGTGGTGGGCCTGCTGGAGGTCATCCTCATCGCCGCGGGGGACATGACCCCACTCGGCGTCTCGGTCTTGAGGTGTATGCGACTGTTGCGGCTGCTTAAAATCACCAAGTAAGCCAAGCTCGCTGCTGCTACTATAATACGTTAATTAAACACATAAGAGGCAGGGGCGGTTGCCAGGGGGGCTGAGGTGGGGCCATTATTTTTTCAGGGGGGCACATACATTGGCAAAAAATGTATATCATGTCGTGGTCATTGGCAGTTCAGCACAGGGGCCACAACAGGGGCCAGGAGGAAATCTACAGGGGCCCTGGCTCACCCTGGCCCCTGCTTAGAACCGCCCATGATAAGAGGGTATTCTGCTCTGGTAGGGGTAGCCACAAGACAGAAGTTGCATGTAGTATCTGTGAAGATTGTCACTCACCCAGGTGATATTGTTATTTAAAGGCTTGAGGTGTAAGCAACTGAACATCTTCTCTGAGCTTGAAAGCTGATTCATTCCTCTTCCAAGCAGCTTGACTAGCATGTATGCATAGCATGAATGAAACATCCCCAAGCTCCAAGAAGATGTTCCTTGCACCCTTTGGGCATTTGGTCTTTATTATGATAGGACAGTGTGAGAGTAGACAGGAAATGACAGGGAGAGAGAGATGGGGCAGGGTCGGGAAATGACCCCGGCCGGCCCGTGGGCAATGCAAGCCCAAATGTTTGGGTCTTTGCGCGCTGCGTCACAGTGCCCCCGGCATATTATTGTTATATAACGTTTACATGTAATCAGCGCTGATCTTTTGACGTGTGTCACCTCACCTCCTCCAGGAACTGGTCGTCGTTGAGTAACCTGATTGCCTCGCTGCTGAACTCGGTGCGCTCCATAGCCTGCCTCCTCCTCCTGCTCTTCATCTTCATCGTCATCTTCTCGCTCATCGGCATGCAGGTGTTCGGAGGCAAGTTCAACTTCCCCGACGGAGTGCTGAGACGCAGCAACTTCAACAACTTCCCGCAGGCACTCATCAGCGTCTTCCAGGTATTTGCATCTGATTTACACTTCTACTGTACTGTGTGAGATTCTCATTCATCCCAAAAACTCTTTTAAGTTGTACGTAAAGTGATATTGTGCCATTTTTTAAGATAAGTTAATTTAACACCTTCCCTTGAGTTAAATGATTGAGGTACCGTGTACCTTTCTTCTGTAATTTCAGCCATTCATTGACTATGCCAATGCAAATTCTATATCCAAGCTAGCAATTAACCTTGAATCCTATGAGAACAGCTAACAGTTAGGTCATAGGATTCAATGTTAATTGCTAGCTTGGAGGTAAAGTTTGCACTGCCAGACTCAGAGAATGACTGTAAATACAAAAGAAAGGTGCAACTCAATCATTTAACTCAAAGGGAGTTGTAAAATTAACTTACAGTATTTAAAAAAATGGCACAATACCACTTGAAGCCCAAGTAGTACTTAAGTATGAGGGGGCCCTTTGGGGAGGGACACAACCCTGGTCATCTTTGTCAAAAGAGTCTAGTTTGTACTGTAGGCAACTGGACTTCCTCTAGGTCAGGGGTGTCAAACTCATTTTGGTCCGGGGGCCGCATACAACCCATGGGGACCTCAAGCGGGCCGCATTAGTAACATCATCGCAAAAAAAAAAAAAAAAACGTAAAGCAGAGGATTAGTGTTCAGTACTATCACGTTTTAAGTGTGTTGAATATGTAGAAAGCAATGCAATACTGATAATCCTATGCAAAATTTCCTTGACTTCATTCATTTATTGGCAACCGTCAATTAATTAAATATGGGACAGTTCATTTTGGTAGGGGGTCTTTCTTATATGTAATTTCCTGCATTTTCACGCATTCTAACATCCCGTTTCCAGTTTGAGCTTAATAGGAACCAATACAAATCCATTTATATTTATTATTTAATTACAACCAATACCAATACAATACGAATAAGAAGTATTAACATTTTATCTCTATATATGAGGTCTATAATATATGAGCTTTATGAAATGCCTGTTACAGTACAAATTCACTATTTATAATAGAAGTGTGATGTGCACTTTACTACATATATACAGTGTAACAGAGGGACCATTGGGTTAATGTCATGCAGGTTTCGATTTTGCCCCGAGGGCCGTAATTGCGCATCTCGGTTGTTTCCAAAAAAAAAAAAAATTTTTTTTTTTTTTTTTTTTTACATCCGGGCCGGATGGAACCCTCCTGCGGGCCGGATGCGGCCCGCGGCCGTATGTTTGACACCCCTGCTCTAGGTGGTTGAAGACAACTAGTGTCTCCCACTAAAAGACTTCTGTAGTTATAATTCTGATGTGGGAATCGGAAGTCAATTATCTCTGGAGAGTTGACCTGTAGACTACACCACTCTTTTGCCTTTTCACACCTTGACATATGATCCTTGTCATGTCAGGAGGTAATGTGATCTTTGTGGTCTCTTTCTCAAAATGATACCGTATGCTGTGTTTTGCAGGTCATGACTGGTCAGGACTGGGATGCCATCTTGTATATAAATTATAATATTTTATGTAATAATTATAATGTTGGTTGTTTGTTTTCAGGATGTGAAGGGTGAGGGCGAGGGATGCCCTCATGCCTATAATTATATTGTAATATTATGTAATATTAATTACCAGTATGTAATATTTTAATTCTGGTTGTTGTGTGCTATTAGGTCCTGACAGGTGAGGACTGGGATGCTATTATGTACGACGGCATCATGTCTCATGGAGGACCCACTTTCCCCGGCATCCTCGTGAGCATCTACTTTGTCATCCTCTTCATCTGTGGAAACTGTATCCTTACGAATTAGTATGGCTTAAGCATGCTCTCTGATTGTGTGTTGGTGTGTGTGTTTGGGGATCTGTTTGCTGAAAATACTCAACTACATCATAACAACATTGCTATGAAATTACAGAGAACCTTACTGTAAGTGACAGATTAAGACATAGCCATTAAAACAGTATGATTATAACATAGGCTCTGCGGGTTAAGGACGTCTTGATTATGTCCATTCTCCTCAGTGTGTGTGTTTCTGTGTATGTGGAGCAGAGTGTCTGGTTGTAGTTTTGTTGTTTCCGTAACCTTCTGTGCGCAGTCATCCTTCTGAACGTCTTCCTGGCCATTGCTGTTGACAACCTGACAGAGGCAGAGAGCCTGACAGCAGCCCAGGACGAGAAGGAAATTGAGAAGGAGCTTAAGAAAAAGTTAAGGTGAGGCAAACAAGCTTGGACATTCAACCCACGGCCAGTCTGCCTGATTATCATCGACTTGGTCTGACCAAGACCATAACAATTAACATTTCCCAAATGGCATGGTTGATCTGCCTCCCTAGGTTTGCTACTGGTTGACTGGTGTCCGACAAAGTGGGTGGAGTTCCCGTTTTTTCCGGGAGATCAGAAACAATATTTACATGGCTCTTGGCCTGACTAGAAGCAACGCCGAAGGTGTTGCGTCACTAGGAGGGCGTGGCCTGGCTAACGGCCATGGCACCACACATGCATAATGATAATATACATTCCAACACTACACTTCAATAAAACACAAAGGAAATGAATGAATACAGTGCATTGCACCTGTCACCAGAGTTATCAAAAAGTATACTGTGATAGACAGACACCTGACATGAGTAGCTAGTAAAAGTAAGACATAAACAGGCGTACCGGTACATAAAAGACGATTATAGCTTTCATTTCTTGCAGAATTTCTTGCCAGAATTTGACAATTATTTTAAATGTAAATATTACCAGATATTGTGCTACTGTACTAGGTAGAATACTGTGTAGCTCATAGTACTAAATGGAAATGTATTTGTTCATATGTCATCTCTGGTATTACTCAGCAGTATCCAGATGCAATGCTGACTAGGGCTGCACGATATCAGAAAAAAAATCGATACTCGATAACAGCATGCATAACGATATTTAAACGATGTTTAGAAATATAGCTGAGTGTTTTTCTTGTCACTAATTTGTCAGTCTGTGTGAGGGACGTGACTTTGGCCATGACGGGCTTCTTGCGCATTTGTTGACATTCAGCAAGTGATTGGACTGCACAGAAATGTTTTACGTGATTATTAAGTCCTTTTCGTGATACGCATATCGCCACTCTTGATATCGCGATTTTGATACATTTTCGATATATTGCACAGCCCTAATGCTGACACTCAGAAGTTGTACTGTATGTCCTGTTGTGTTTCCTCAGAGCTGGTTGGAGTGAGGAGGAGAAGGCCAGGAAGCTGGCTGAGCAGAGGGCCAAACTTCAGGAAGGAATGGCCACCACAGCTAAGGTTGGTCCATTATTGTACATTTTTGTACATTATAGCAAAAAGTAAATGGTAAATGGACTGCATTTATAAAGTGCCTTTCCACTCCTTCAAGCACTCAAAGCGCTTTACATTGTAAGCCTCACATTCACCCATTCACACTCACATTCACACACACCGGTGGCAATGGCTGTCACGCAGGGTACCACCCTGCCACCAGGAGCAATTAGTCGTTTAGTATTTTGCTCAAGGACACATCGATGGGATCAGACAGAGCGGGGCTCGAACCTGAAACCTTCTGGTTGCCGAACAGGCTCCTTAACCACCTGGAACACCACTGCCCGAAGAAGTAGATACCTGCATACTGGAACGTCAACCAGGTTAATTAACCCATTGATGCCTGATGTTGCGTTGTGCAACATTGGCCCTGGTGCCTGGAGCAGCATTGCGCAACATTCAGGCTCATGAGATTTGAGACAACTTAATTAAAAATCTCTGTGCGTTTGAGACGAATGAACACATTCTAATGACTTATTAGGGACTTAGCATTTAAATGCAACTTAGTGCATATTTTTATGTGCTTCAGAAACTGAGATGTTTAGGTTTTTATAGGCTGAGGGCAGCTTTTCTTGAAAAAGGACTCAGGCATTCAGCAGCCTTTTTTGCCTTAGGTGTCGATGGGTTAAAACAAGCAAGGGGAAGGGTTGAAACATGACTTGTTTCATTAAACCCCTATTGTTGGAGTTTCAGTGTGCAGACGTTTATCTTATCTGTCGTTTATGCATTTTTGTCCTGCGTCTGACCTTAGTAAGGTTGGATTTCACCTAGGGAGGAAGGGTCAGCTGTGGCACACTTATACTTGACCACTTAACAAGTTGATTCTGATTGAGTCTGATAAGATTATCATGGTCTTATCAACATTAAAATGGAGTTATGAAATTGTTTTGAAACTAGTCCATTTGGAGACAATAAATGCATTGCAGAGGAGGAGGGCTACTTTGGTCTGCGATTTTTTTTTTTCATGTTGTTGGTTTTTGATGTTTAGATTTCTATACCGTGATACTATTTAAGAGGGTGAATGAAGCATGTAATAAAGGCTGTCTATAATTACCCTGTTCCCACTTTGCTGCACTGTGTCTGTCTGTCCACTCAGATGAAAATCGATGAATTCGAGTCAAATGTGAATGAAGTGAAGGATCCCTTCCCCACTGCAGACTTCCCAGGTAAGGACAGTTGTAAGCCGGATGCTTTTAGATATATGTATTTTTTGGTCTTTTACAACTTAATTGATGGTAGGACAGTTTGAGAGGTGGACAGGAAGCGAATGGGGAGAGAGATGGGGAGGGGTCGGCAAAGGACCCGGGCCGGGAATCGAACCTGGGTCGGCCGCATGGCAGACGAGTGCCCTACAGATTGGCCTCGGCAAGGCCAAGCTGGATGCTTCTAAAACTTGTGATCATCCATCATTTTGGGTGAATAGATTCATTTCACTGGGGCCTCCATTATGACAGCCTTAGCTCTCCATACCAAATGCAAAATGTGTATGTTCCCAATATATTATAACAATCATATCGTAATACAGTATAGTACAAATAATAACAACAAAGTTTACTGGGGTTGTCGAGCTGGCCCCCTACTTACTCCATCAGCTAAATTTAACATGTCCTAACGTAAGACAGTCGTGGCTGTCCTCGAATTCTTATTATAGATTGAACACAACCTTCACTAGCAGAAGGCTGCTGCAAAACATTAACCCAGTTATCACCGGACTCCCTTTCTGGTGGATAAAGGCATTTTACCTTTCATCCATAAGGATTTGTAATCCAGTTAAGTCCTCTGTCTGCAATGAACTGGAGAGATATTAATAATCTTCACAGTCATTAGCCCTGTCTCTCTATTGCCGTCAGTTAGTTTGTAATTTTGGAATTGTTGCCATATTTGTTGTTGTGAGACTTCTGTGGGATTCATGTGTTTGAAGTGGGGAGACTAGGGCTGTAACGATACACTCAACTCACGATTCGGTTTGTATCACGATTCATGACCTACGGTTCGATACACCCCTCGATTTTACGTTTGCCAACATTATAATCTTTATGAATAAAAACTATGATAGTTCAAAGGTAGAATAGGTTACAAGAGGCTACAAATATTTTTTAAAAGTTTCTATATAATAATGATGATGCTTGGAAGCACTATCACTTCATATCATGTGGTTGTTTTCTGGGCAGATGGGTATCAAAACGTTAAAAGGGAGTATCACGATACTGCCTCTTTGTATCACGATACAGTATCGTGACTCTGTGTAACACGATTTCTCGGTTCGATACAATATCGTTACAGCCCTAGGGGAGACTGTGACCTAATTGTTGTAGAGTTGGTGTTGTTCTTGGAGGGTTGTGGGCAGGGGTGTAGTCTACTTTTTGTGGTTGGTATACTGTATATTTGAGCATTTTATAGATATACTGTGTACCGTATATATTTGTGCTGTCCTAAATAATGGATCAATCAATTATAAGTGGCTATACTGCAATCCCTGAAATTTTGAGGTGGGTATACGGCGTATGTCTGCGTTTTACGTAGACTACACCACTGGTTGTGGGTTCAAATCCTGTCCTGATACTGTATAATGGCTGGACTGCCCTTTAGCAAGGCATCTGTCCCTCACATCGCTCCAGGGACTGTCCCGTTGTACCTAAATAACCATGAGACTTTTTTAGATACAAATGTCTGTGAATTGTATTATAATGTATTGCAATGTAATGTAACGTAACGTAATGTTCTTTACACTGTAAATATAAGCCCATTCGTCCCTGAGCATTTGACAACTGATGACACAGCCCTTTTTAGAGTGCTAATGTGACATTTACAGGCTGCATTTTATTCGGTGTATGTGTGTACTGTATGTGTATGTGAGTATTGGAGTGGAATGGAGGGTTTAAAATAAGGCTGCGTGCCTCTTAAGATGGCCATGGGGTGTAAGGTTATGCTCCACTATAAAAAGCCATGGCGGATGGTGGATGAGTACCCTTGGGCCTTCTGCAAGCTGTACTCTGGTGTACATACTGAGCTTTCAAATCCCTTAGTCAAGTTTTTTGGCTGTCAAAGAGCTTTCGGCAAACCTAAAAATTGCTGCTGCTTTTTGCAAACGGCAGCAGAATCTGATTCCCATCTAATTCAATTCGGATTGATCTGTTCAGGGGCTACAGAATGTCAACAAGGACACTGGCTAGACTAATACAGCTCTAGTTACCTCTTTATTGTTGATTGGACTACTTCTAAAATTAGATTAAATTTCATTGTCATTACGACTGCATGAAGACAGTGTAACAACATGTGCTTTGTGGAATATATGGTAAAACTGGATGCTTGTTTTCTGTAGATGAATCCAATGAGCAAAACTAGTAAATTTCTTATTGTGGCAAAACTGATGTGCCGGTACTCAAATGTTAAAACTGTCAGGCCAGTGTAATGATAATAACTTTGCAGTAGAAAGATGATCTGTCTGTACAGTACAAAATCCTTCTATTTTATTTATATAAAATATAAAATATTATATATATATATATTTATATCCATGCCACATTTCGGCCATTTAAAGTGTTGAAGGCCACAAACGGTCAAAATGTTGTTCTGTGTCATGGATTACAATTAATTAAATTAAAATGGTTTTATTCATGTGGACCTCTTTCTCTAATGGATCTTGAGCCCGACTTTGTCCTGCTAAGTGCTCTATAAATAAATTGTCAATGGCTATGTTTACATGGTGGTTTTAATTCCGAATTGGGAAGTGCTTACACAAAGTTTTCAAGCAGGAATTAAGTTCTATTTGGAATTAAATGGAGAGTGTAGAGTGATGTGTTTTAGAATAGAGTGTGTAGAATCATGTGTTTTACTCCAGAAATAAGGCCCCACATGCAAAAAACCCCAAAACGTTTACCCTTTTAATTCAGAATGAAATGTCCCATGTAACCAAGGCCCCTGTCTTCAAGTTATGTGAGTTGTAATGTATGTATGCATGTATGTCTGTATATAGGCCTGTGTCCTCTGTTTTTCGTCAGTTGTGCAATAGTCTTATGATGTGATGTCATGTGTTTGTCCTGTCCTATCAGGTGATGATGAGGAGGACCAGCCGGAGATCCCGGACAGCGCGCGGCCCAGACCCATGGCCGACCTGCAGCTCAAGGAGGAGGCCGTGCCCCTGCCCCCCGCCAGCTCCTTCTTCATCTTCTCACCCGAGAACAAGTCAGTCAACACTCACTACTCTATATATAATAATACGTATTAGGGTGCATCAAACGCCCCAAGGTTTGAAAATCCTGAGAGCTGTGTTACTATCAGACAGGTATTACAGGATAATTCCAGGTTCAAAAAGGTTCATTTTTTGAACCTGGAAGTACTATACCTTGGACTAAAGAGCGCCCAAACCCAAGAAGCCAACAAACAATCCGGATAAGAGCACACCATACTCTACAAACTGATTATAGGATAATTATTTGTTGCTTTCTTCATTCCACATTGCTGACTGGACAACCCTCCCTGCATATCGTTGTTGTTAGATATGCAGGCAGAGAGGCCCTGTCGTGGCCAACCAGTAGGGTACTCGTCTGCCATGCGGCTGACCCGGGTTTGATTCCTGTCCCAGGTCCTTTGCCGACCCCTCCCCGTCTCTCTCTCCTTCCTGTCCACCTGTCAAACTGTCCTATCATCAATAAAGTTGTAAAAGACCAAAAAAAAATCTATACAGGCAGAGAACTCCTAGTTTAGGACAGAGATTACCTAGCCTGGGCGAAAGCCGTACATAGGATGGTGTCGCCAGGCTAGAGATTGCCGCAAATACAAGTTATTTTCTGTACAAAAGTTCTTAGTCCTCCCTGTTTCCAACGTGTCCTACGGTATGTTGAAGGCCCAGTAGTAATGTCCATGTTCATGACTTGGTTGGTTCTCCCCTGGCAGGTTCCGTAAGTTCTGCTTCTTGGTCATCAACCACACCAAGTTCACCAACATGATCCTGCTCTTCATCCTGCTCAGCAGTATCTCCCTGGCCGCTGAGGACCCCATCGACCCAAAGTCCTTCACCAATGAGGTATGATGAAAAAAAAACAGTGATGGGCTAACTCGGCAGAGGTGGGGAACTTTTTTTCATTCAAGGGCCCACTTCAAATTTTGTGAAGTCGTCCAAGTACTAAGAACACAAACCAGGGGCTGCGTTTCTGGAGCTACTTCATGTCTCAGCATTAGACCACACATTTTCTTCTGTCGTACTGTATCGACTTTTTTTTAAAGCTCTGCCTCGTATTTGCTCCAGACAATTCACCAAACGTTCTATACAGTTGGACTGTGTTTGGAGCAGGGGCAAGAATCTGGTTGGACTTTTACTTTCACAAGCCAATTTGTCTATCTCTGCCAATATAATATGCGAGGGCCTGCATGTGCTAAAATGATGGCGAACTGTAAAGTAGCTGCCACATGAGCGCCCCCTGGAGTACATTTTAGAACTGCAGGCAACAGTACATTGCAAGTGAATAATAATAATGTCTCTTGATTTCTTTTCCCACAGGTCCTGGCCTATGCTGACATTGTCTTCACCACTGTGTTTACCATTGAGATCATGCTCAAGGTAGTCCTTCTCTTAATGTGCATCTTGTTTCTACCAAAAGAGAAATATGGTCGATATTTTTAAGGCAAAGTATGCATTTTATCAATTGTGACCTTAATACTTCATTTCTGTGGTTGTGTACAGATGACCGTATATGGTGCCTTCCTCCATGAGGGTTCCTTCTGCAGAAACGCCTTCAACATCCTCGATCTCATTGTCGTCATCGTCTCTCTCCTGTCCTTTGGATTGGAGTGAGTTGTTGCTGATACTTCATTTTGTATTGTGTATATATAAAATGTATATAGAACATGTAGGCTATTCTGTAATCTGGTCAAGGTGAAGGTCAAGGTCAACTTTATTGTTGGTAAGGCGGACATTTAAGTGATCAACAATGCACACCTTCTTAAAACATACATGTATAATGTACCTACAGTGTACCGACTGTCAATAGACAACGACCATAAAAGAGCATGAATGTCATTAATATCAAGTAGCAGTCATGAAAGGAACTGCAACTGTTATCTGTATCGGTAGATGTTGTTTAACTTTGACTATTAGCTAAAACCAATAGAAGTAGGCCCATAAGGACTTCAAGGTTTAGAATGTGTCTCTGTGGTGAACAGGTCCAGTGCCATCTCCGTCGTGAAGATTCTCAGGGTGTTGAGGATTCTAAGACCCCTCAGGGCTCTGAACAGAGCCAAAGGCTTGAAGGTATGCATGTCTGCTAGCACTGAATAATAATCATTTATACAACATCCATTTCCTATTTTTTTCATTTTAAGTGTGTACGTGTAATGCTTTATTTCCAGAGTTCATGCTGACCATTCACAAATGTTACCTTTTTCACAAATGCGTATCACCACCATCAAAGTCTAAGTATTTATTATGACAGGGAAAATAGACATTTTTAGCTGCAAAACTGCCTGTACTTTGGTCATGCTAGTGAATATTAGTGTATGTATTTCATAGTAGAATTCAGGAAAAGATAGAATTTGGCAATAAGCAGCACAGTTTCAATGAGCAGCATAATTGCAACACCTACTCTGACCACCATCCTACGCAGTGCACCTTTAATCTTGTCATGTTGTGCAAAATGTATTTCTCTTTGTCTACAGCATGTGATCCAGTGTGTCTTCGTTGCTGTCAAGAGCATTGGCAACATCATTCTGGTGGTGTTGATACTTGACTTTATATTTGCCTGCATTGGTGTGCAGCTTTTCAAGGTGAGGTACCTCAGTCTCCTGCTCAGCCCATTCATCTTATTCAAAGCTGAATCCATCTGAGCTGAATTAAATCAAGTTGTTCTTCTTTTTTTTCAGGGTAAATTCTACTCCTGTACAGACCCTACCAAACTCACAGAGGAAACGTGTCAGTAAGTATCTGTATTCATCAACTTCTCTACATTTTTCAGCATCTTTATCTACAGTACCTAAGTACAATGCACACAATTAATTTTGTTTTGTTTCTCAGAGGTCATTTTTGTGTGTGTGTGTGTGTGTGTGTGTGTGTGTGTGTGTGTGTGTGTGTGTGTGTGTGTGTGTGTGTGTGTGTGTGTGTTTGTGTGTGTGTTTGTGTGTGTTTGTGTGTGTGTGTGTGTGTGTGTGTGTCTTTACTTCAGTGCAAGGCACTCAATTCATTTTTGTTCTGTTCCTAAAGGGGAAACTTCATCAAGCACTTAACGAATGCTATACCTGACACTGAAGTCCGACCGCGGGAGTGGGTCAACCATGACTTCAGTTTCGACAACATATTCAGCGCCATGCTCACCCTCTTTACTGTGTCCACGCTGGAGGGCTGGCCTGAGTAAGTACTGAGTGAGAGATGTGCGAAGTGCATCCAACAACATTACCACAGGTGGCCAAAGTCAAAGCAGAAGTTTGAGGAAAGAAAACTAGACCTACCATAGTTTCCTTCAAACACAAGTAATTTCGGTAACACTTTACTTAAAGCCAACATTATAAATGCCTTTATAACAAATTATAACGCACATTATAATTACTTACAATGTATTATGACTACACTCATAATGCTTCATGGTGCTTTATATTAATAGTTATGAATAACTATGAATCTAGCTTATAATGCTTTATAAATCCAAGGGTGTCATGAGTGCTCATGACTGGCTATAAACTGCAGGCTGCCTGATGGGACTTATAGTACAGTATGAGTACCTATACCCCTCTATGCACAGACCTGGATGATAAACTGTAATAAGGGCTCATACGATGCTATAATGTTTCATGTGAGATCATAAGTCGTCAATGTGTGCTCTAAGTAAAGTGAAGTTCATATGGATGCATCTATAATGCACTGTATAATGCACATCTATAATGCATCATAATGTACTGTAAGCCCCATCAGGCAGCCTGTAGTTTATATCCATTCATGAGCACTCATAATACCCTTGGATTTATAAAGTATTATAAGCTACATTCATGGTTATTCATTACTGTTAACATAAAGCAACATGAAACATCATCGATGTAGTCGTAAAGTGTTGTAAGTAATTATAATGTGCATTATCATGTGTTATAAATGCGCTCATAATGTGCTATAGATATGGGCTTCATAGAAAGTGTTACCGTAATTTCACTGAGTAACTGGTTTACATTTACCAAAGAGTGATGTACCTTATTCACCAAAATTGCAATATCTATGTCTTAATCTGTTACTTAAGGTCCTCTGTACTGTCATAGCAATGTTGTTATGATGTAGTGGAGTATTTTCAGCAAATAGTGAAAAGGCCTGCCGGCAACCCCATCGGCACGAAGCGGATACTATTTAAATCATACATATATACTCTACATTGTTACTTAATACTTATAAGATAACAATTGAGTGTGTCACCGCTACCAGGTTGCTGTATAAAGCCATCGACTCGGACAAGGAAGACATGGGCCCCGTCTTCAACAACCGTGTGGACATCTCCATCTTCTTCATCATCTACATCATCCTCATCGCATTCTTCATGATGAACATCTTCGTGGGATTCGTCATCGTCACCTTCCGAGCACAGGGCAATGACGAGTATCAGGATTGTGAGCTGGACAAAAACCAGGTAAACTCTTTTTTTTTAAATATATTTTTTAGGGGCTTTTTGTGCCTTTATTGACAGGACAGTATGAGATGCTGATGGGAAATGAGTGGGAGAGAGAGACGGGGGAGGACTGGGGGAGGACTGGGGAATGACCCCGTCCCGGGTCCCCATAGGGCGGGCATGAAAGCCCAAATATGGGGGGTTTAGCGCATTGCGCCACAGTGCCCCCCAACCAGGTTAAAGGATAGCTCTGGCTTAAATTATATTTTTGCTCACATTAGTGGGGAATGACTCTAAGGTGTTGTTTTTTTTTTTCTTTTTAAAGTAGTTGAATACAAAGCCGGGCAGTGGTGGCCTGGAAATGAAGGTGAAAGATTGTAACTTGTGAAGGGTTTAGTTAGCCTTGGAACTCCCATACTGTCTTTAGTTCTACACAATTGTTTCGATCTGAAAGACACTTGTGATTAGGTCTGGTGTTAACCAGGCAAGGGTTTAGTACCACCGAGATACTGTGAGCATAGTGAGAGACATTCTAAGGAATTATAAGGAAGAGACAGAGCACTTGGGAAGTCGTACAATTGACACAATACATAGCAGCAATATGTTGAGTGTTAGCAAATATCTAACCTGTCTTATGCTCCAATGTTTTTGTTGTGACGATAGTGAATTACAGCGTACAAAAAAATCTGAACTATTCTGAGTGTATATGACCCCCAATTAATTTTAATTCAAGTCTTTCAATGTTGAATTAACACTTAGAGAGCTGAATTTAACAGTGTTTTAGAAAGGATATTACATTGCGGTGGTGTTCATTAAAGACGTCGAGGAGTTGAATTTAACTCTAAAATCGAATGACTGCATTCTCATAATTGTGTTGAATTAACAGTAATAGCACATTTACTGTACTTTACTTTACTGTAGTATTGTCCCTACAAACTGTTTAATTGGCGCCATTGCCAGGGCTGCTGTGGCCTACTCACATCTTTGCAAAGAAGGATTAAGGAATTCAATTTACAACCACCCCCACCCCACCCCCCACTCTGCATTCACAAGGTTAAGAAATTAATTTATTTTCCCAGGTGGTACCCTTGAAGGGGGATGTAGGAAGCTGTTCATTTGACCTGGACCCAAGCGCTTGCTATGTGTATTTTTTTTTTTTTTACATAGATAACATATTTACACCATGCTACCTGGTATATGCAACCCAACATAAGGCCCTTGGGGGAAAGGGATTATGTGTGTGTGTGTGTGTGTGTGTGTGTGTGTGTGTGTGTGTGTGTGTGTGTGTGTGTGTGTGTGTGTGTGTGTGTGTGTGTGCGTGTGTGCGTGCGTGTATGTGTGTGTGTGTGTGTGTGTTTATGTGCGTGCGTGTGTACTGGCCCCTTGGGACCTCATTATTCCACCCATGCCAGTGTGACGGGTTAAACACATCATACAATCTTTCTTGTATATACTGTGTGAGGAGCAGTGGTGTCATGTAGTCTCAATGACAAATGCCTGCTGTTTGTTTGTTACATCCAACAAGGAGGTGCCAGGGTTTGTATGTTTGTTTGATTGATAATTTGCTTGCTTGCTTATTCATTTATTTATGTACGTATGTATGTATGTATGTACGTATCTATGTATTTATTTATTTATTTATTTATTCATGTGTTTGTTTGTTTGTTAGTTTATGTGTGCCTTTGTTTGTTGGTTTGCAAAATATCTTATTGTTCTGAAATGGTAACAGGATGTTGGTACTGTATGTACTATTTCCTGATTCCAATTTGATGCTGATCTGAGCTAGCTTGGCATAGTAGATCTGCCCTCTCTGTGTGCTCTTTGGTTGTTTATAATATTTTCAATACCTGCTGTGTTTTTTGTTTATCGTGTGCCTGTTTAATATTGTCATTGGCAAGTTCCTTAAGTCTCTCATATGGTAAGTTGTGTCTTCTTCCTCCTCCGTCTACAGCGACAGTGTATCCAGTACGCACTGAAGGCCCGGCCTCTGAAATGCTACATTCCCAAGAACCCGCGGCAGTACCAAGTGTGGTACCTGGTCACGTCCTGCTACTTCGAGTACCTCATGTTCTTCCTCATCATATTAAACACACTCTGTCTGGGCATACAGGTATAAAACGACTATAATTAACTCCCTATCTCTCTCTCTTTCCCTTTCTTTCGTGTGTGTGTGTGTGTGTGTGTGTGTGTGTGTGTGTGTGTGTGTGTGTGTGTGTGTGTGTGTGTGTGTGTGTGTGTGTGTGTGTGTGTGTGTGTGTGTGTGTGTGTGTGTGTGTGTGTGTGTGTGTGTGTGTGTGTGTGTGTGTGATATGCATTCTTATGTAATGGATGATTGTGGCATCTCTCAGATAGCTCAGTGTACTGTAGACATTTCCTCTGAGTGCATTTAAGGAGTGTTTTTTCCTGGCTCAGTTGTCTGTTATTTACAAACACTCTCATCAGTTAGCTTAACATATCAGATGTTTTCCCTTCTGAAATTGAGTGGAGGCAGTACGCGGTGCAAGACTGCATCCAGCAAGGCATAGAACTGTAATGTTCATAAATTACCTCTTCTTCTGCCGGCCCTGTAGTGTATGTCTAATATGTGTGTTATGTGTCATTATGGTTTATAAAATGTTAGGATGTTGTGATTAGTAGAGTACAAACCAAGAAGTCTCCACACTTGAAATCCTTGAAATCCTTCCATCTCTATGTACCATACATGGCACAGAACAACACGATAACCCACACAATGTCAACACATTGTTCTGTACCATGGATTAAATGAAATGGAAGTATTTTGAAGTATGCAGACTTTTCTCTACTTGAATGTGAATCAATCATTGGACTTTACCTTGACAATTGACATGCACATTCATTTCATTTTAACTCCAAGCTCATAAAGTAAACTTAAGTAACCTGTCTCTTTTCCAGCATTGTAACCAGTCAGACCAAGTCACCAAGCTGGCTGACACCCTCAACATCATCTTCACGATCCTCTTCACCATGGAGATGGTTGTCAAGCAGATTGCCTTTAAATTAAAGGTAGGGTAAAATATGACACTTTTAACAGACGGATGAGTGCCATGCCCTGTCCAAAATCGTTCCAGTGCTTTGTCACCCTATAACTGACTGAAAGTCTAAATAGTCTTTCCCACCCTCAATACGCAATACAGCACCTCTGTTTGAAGGAATTGACGCCTTTCTTTAGAGTAGAGATACAATTCCACTGTTTACCTGTAGGGCGTATTGAAGATGACATGTGTTTCATAATGATTTAGTGCATGAATAAAAAATGTGTTGCCAGTTGTGTTTGCCCTTGATTGTGAACATAGTCCGTCTCTTCTCTCCTCTTTCTCAGGGCTATTTCGGAGACCCGTGGAATGTCTTTGACTTCCTCATCGTGATCGGCAGTATAGTTGATGTGGTTCTGAGTGAAGTCGACGTGAGTAGAAACCACGCCCTCTACATACTCTGTTTCTTCACTGTTTGTCTTTGAAGCAATTCTCAATATACTGTATAACCATATTCAAAATGCATACTCAAAATGTGTTGTTACCTGTACCCTGAATCCAACAATGTTCTCAATAGATGTCTACAGTACTTTTGTCCACTTGATAACCATAGACTCTCTCTTATCCAATACTCTCGCCAACCCCCACCCCACCAGAGGTATACAAATCCAGACGGCCAGAGGGTCAGTACAGTACACTTCTATATGTTTCTTGGCCCTCCTGAGTAACCCCCTGAGTGCCAAGTTCAGCCTTTGCACCACCACCAGCTTTATGCTCCATCACGTCTGCACACTTGAATGCTGAAACTGAGGCTCACGTCACTCACACACTTTGCTGGCTACACAGCCATGCACAATCGCATCTCCACCTGACCCCACACACCTGTTACCGTAAAAACGCATTGGCATCGCAGTGGAATGTCGTGAAAGAACACTGTTGTTGGTCATTCACTCTTGTTGGATGTTGTTATTGTTATTCCATACCTGTGTGCACTGTTGTTGGATGTGTTCCATACTAGGGCTGCACAATATATCGAAAATGTATCGATATCGCGCTATCAAGAATGGCGATATGCGTATCGCGACAATGACTTAATTATCGATAACAAATAAAACATTTTCTGTGCCGTCCAATCAGTAGCTGGATGTCAACAAATCTGCGAGAAGCCCGCCACGACCAAAGCCGTGCCCCCCACACAGACCGACAGTTAGGGACAAGAAAAACACTGGGATATATTTCTAAATATCGGGATATTGCATGCTGTTATCAATGATCTATTTTTTTTCTGATATCGTGCAGCCCTATTTCATACCACATCACTGCTGTTGGATGAAAGTCATCATAAAGCAATTTTTGTCATCCGGTGTTTTCATAGATGTGGTATCATGCTAAATATAATGTCATTTCGCAGCTGTGTTATTTTCCCTCCATGTCCTATTCAGCCACCTCAATCGTCATTGTCACTTGTGTATACCACCCACACCTCTGTCATCCCTGTCACAGCTCTCTATCTCTACCCCTCTCTCTCTCTCCTCCTCCTGCTCTCTCTCTCTTTTTCTTCTCTCTCTCTGTCTCTCATTCTCTTGTCAGCTATTTCCTCTCTTCCCTCTCTCTTGTTGTTTCTCCTCCCCTGTTTTCATATTTTTCTTTCTCTCACACACTCATTTATTCTCTCCACCTTCTTTGTGCGTGTGTTTTTGTCATTATTCACTGTTTCTCCACCTCTCTTCTCAGAGTGCCCTTGCCTCCAGTGGTGGCCTGTATTGTCTTCACGGTTGTGCAGTAAATATCAGCGCACTGCACTGCATGGGTCTTGCTGAGTGAGACGTTTTGTTTCTATACTAATTATAGTCCTACTGTTCGCATTTATCACTGTCTCTTGTTAGTGCAAGCTGTGGGTTTGTCATTGATGTATGTGGAGTAGTACAGAGTCTAATAGCATTTGCCTGGTGGGTTGAATATTTCTGTGAGTGACTAAGGCTTAAAATGGTGTGTATCATCAAACAAAGTCGATGCTTTATATGCTCGGTGAACGACCGCCTACAAAAAAGCAAAAAATGTCTTACCTAACATACCTTCTGTTCATGTGAAGCTTTTAACCTAAATAACTAAAAAAAAAAAACATTCAACTCATGTGTAAAACCAAAACAGAATGTCATATCGAGTATCACAAAAGCTTTTTTGTGGTCTCTGAGATGACATTATTATTATTTGTTGATGCAAACAACTCAAATTATGTCTCTTTGTGTCGCTTTGATTAATTTTTGCATCATACAGTAGTTGTAGTTGGGCTTGAAGTCCCCATTTTGCTGCTTTGGTTCATGACCATATTGGATATGTAGTACTTATCTGTAGACAATAGAACCTAGAGAGCCTTTACGCAGTAAACATGATATTAAAACTATGTATTTTTTTGTAGGACATCAACCCAATGCAAGTCATTGCCGTAAGTAATAATACACAATTCACCTTTAATGTCAACCTATAAACCTTTTTAACCTGTTGGTCTTCATTGTGAATTTGGATTAACTGTCCATTTTCCTCATGCGTGTGCAGGACGCAGAGAATGCTCGCGTTACCATCACGTTCTTCAGGTTGTTCCGTATCATGCGTCTGATTAAGCTGCTCCATCGCTCAGAGGGGATACGGAACTTGCTGTGGACGTTCATCAAATCGTCACAGGTGAGGGACAAAGGACTCTGTACACAGCAACTAGTCTCAGCTCAAAGAAAGGAATTATGAATTATGACAATCCTTCTTTGATGTGTGTGCTGTAAGACCACAGCCTGTCCACAACATACAATACTACTTCAATACTGCCCTATAAAAACGGCTGAAACTGCAAAAAAAAACCTTTCTGAAGCAAGTGTTTTCAGTGGTAGTCCCATAAATGCGCACCATTTCACCAGTGCAGCACTGTAACAGTCATTGAAAAACTACCATAGTACTACACCACTACGTCATTTAGTAACACACTACAACTTGGTCATTGCCATGGTGGTAAGAGCAAGTTTATAACAGAGGCCGTCTCGTAGCCTCTTACTGTAGATGGGGTCGCCGGTGGGCCTATTAACTATTTGCTGAAAATACTCGGTATAAAATACTTGGTATGACAGTACCGAGAGCCTTAAGTAACAGATTAAGACATAGGCCTAGCCATTACAATTTTGGTGATGGGGAGGGTTTGGTAAATGACCCGGGTCAGGAATCGAACCCGGGTCGGCCGCATGGCAGATGAGTGCCCAACCGCGAGGTCACGGCATGGCCTAAAGGAAAAACAACCTAAAATGTGAAGAATAAAATGTGAAGAATACTGAAGCTGTGTGTTTGTCCTCTGTTTCCAGATTTTCCCCAACGTGGCCCTCCTCATCATCATGCTGTTCTTCATCTACTCTGTAGTGGGGATGCAGGTAAATCATTGATACATTACAGTACTTCCCATTAAGTCATTTTTAACGACACAAGTAAATTTAAGTGTTGATAATTCAATGTATTGCTTGTTTATATGTTGTTTATTTCTCGTTTGTTTACACACAAACTTTCAACTTTCACTGATCAGTGGAAAGTTGTTATTTGTAATTTGAGTCCACATTTTTTGGCCAAGGCATTGTGTCTTGATATATTTATTTTGAATAGAATTCACTGTGCTCCCACAGATATTTGGCAAGATAGCGTTAGTGGACGGCTTAGAGATAAACCGGAACAACCACTTCCAGACATTCCCCAGTGCCGTCCTGCTACTATTCCGGTAAGCACAGCTCTGCAGCCATAGAGGTGACATGGGGTGGATACCAATATGCAGACTTTCGTCCTCCCTTCCTCACTAGCCTGCTTGTGACCTCATGATGATGTCACTGACGACAAGAAAATTCATTCAATAATTTGCAAAAGCAATTCTAATGTCATTTTCTGATTTGCAATTGGGATGGTGAATGACAAACTGTCCCCCAAAAGTTGTTGTGGCTAGGCTGACAGCAGGGAAACTTTATTGTTTTCTTCACGGAGGCAGGGCCAGGAGGCGGGGCAAGAGGCCACAAGCTCAAGTGGAGGACAAGAGTGTGCGTATTGGAATGCACACAGGGTGACATGTGTGTCCTTGATTTGTAGGGCTGTGGGGTGGGGTTTCTGCTGGGGGGAATTTATTTTAATCTCCGGTGGGCAGACAGACTTCATTGCAGTTAATGCAACTTCACTGTTGCTTTTGACACAGTCGAGTGCCCAGCCAATTGAGCCACGGCTGGGCCAACAAAACCCTTCTTGGTAACACTTTAGAATAACTACCCAAAAAAGCTTTATAAATACTTTATTAACATTTAATAATAGTTAACATTTAACAAAGCATTTACAAATGTTTGTAAATGAGTAAGAACCAAGCTACGACTGCACAGTGGAGTGGGAATCAACTTCTACTGTGTGAGTTTTATGTGGTTTCATGCCTTCTGGTCTTATGGGGAGAAACTTCCTGGACCGATGCGAATGTGCTGTCATGCTGTGCTAACATAATATTTCTTGCCCATTTGTAAACATTTGTACACATTTTGTTGATAATTAGTTCATCATTTACAAAGTGCTTATAAAGGTCTTTATAGGTAGTATTTTAAAGTGTTACCCCCTTCTCTTGACACCTGTCTGCTCGTGTCCCCACAGGTGTGCGACAGGCGAGGGCTGGCACAGGATCATGCTGGCGTCCTCCTACGGGAAGCTGTGCGACCCCAAAGCGGACGTGCACCCTGGCGAGGAGTACATGTGCGGCTCCAACTTCGCCCTCTTCTACTTCCTCAGCTTCTACATGCTGTGCGCCTTCCTGGTAAGACGTACTATGTTACTCTGAGGCGGTTAAAGTGAGTACATCATTAGCACATGATATGCAACCTGCAAAGAAAACCCCCAAATTTGATCTAACCAGAACCGAATCAGGTGCATCGCTCTATGGTAACTATAGACCAGTTACTCAGTAAAGGTACTTGTGTTAGAAGTAAAGTAGCTAACACTTTAACGCGTGGGTCTCTGCTCCCATGTTTTTAAACTTATTAGCCATGTTTCAATAAAGGCTTTTTAATATTTTTCCACAAGAAGAGTGCCTTGGACTCCCTTTTTTTGACAAGATATTATTTTTTTTCCCCAACACCAAAGAGCACCTTCAAGATTTTTACTGAACAATTCCCTGAGCACTTCGGATTTTCTCTTCACTTGATAGCTAACACTTTATTTTAATGGTTCACCATTACAGTGGACTTACCACATTAGGCACTGTGTAATAACCAGTGTAACACATTTAATACCATGAAATACCAGTGTAACACCATGTACAAACCCTAACCCTAGATGTAAGTACAAAATTGGTACATGGTGTTACACTGGTATTATTTTTAAATCTGTAAAATTTCTACTTTCAATGTAAATCGTATAACACAGTGTCATGACGTTGCACTGTCACCATAGGTCATCAATCTGTTTGTGGCTGTCATCTTGGACAACTTTGACTACCTGACACGTGATTGGTCAATCCTGGGCCCACACCACCTGGACGAGTTTAAGAAGATCTGGGCAGAGTATGATCCGGAAGCCACGTAAGTGAGGAAGAGCGGACAACACACAACAGCGGACATTTCAGCTTAACGGGCAAACACACCGGCAACGACAAGATTATGTGACAGAGAATCTCTGGACTGTGCAGCAAGAGCGATACGAGTCATAGAAGCAACAGAGTATGTCTGTTGAAAGCAGAATGAAAGCATTCCATCATTCCAATTGGCTGGCCTTATCTCATTTGGATAATATTAGCTCAAGTCCAACTATAAACTGTCACTTAGTCGCTCAAATCGCCTCTAGTCGCCCAAATTGCTTTTGTCTCTTCTGTCGCCAGCGTCAAGAGTCAATTACTTCCGTCGCCAGAGTCGCTCAAGTCGCGTTTGGTGTGTTTGTGCCATTAGAGAATTACTGTACCTGGCATTTTAGACAACAAATTGTGCCCTATTATCGACTATTCAGCTTATTATCAGACTATCCATGCTTGCACAATAAATACATGGATACCTTTTGTGAGACAATCAGACTGACATCGCTTAACAGTCCTCCTTAACAATTTGGTCAAGTCTAATTGACATGTGTAGAACATACAGTATCTAAGCAACAGTACATACTCGTGCATTTCTGACAATTGTGCCTGGCCTCTTATTGATGTGCAGGGGGCGAATCAAACACTTAGATGTTGTGACGCTACTGCGGCGAATCCAACCACCGCTTGGCTTCGGTAAATTCTGTCCTCACCGAGCTGCGTGTAGGGTAAGTGGCAGTGAAATGACTGTGTAGTTCACAGGGTAGTACTCCATATAGTTTTGTTAACCCATTGATGCCTCCTGTTGCATTGCGCAACATTGGCCCTGGCGCCTGGAGCTGCATTACGCAACATTCAGGTTCATGAGATTTGAGACAACTTTATTAAAAATCTCTGTCTGTTTGAGATAAATGAATACATTCTAAGGAAAGATGAGGGTCTTAGTCTTTAAATGCAACTTAGTGCATATGTTATGTGCTTCAGAAGCTGAGATATTTAGGTTTTTATAGGCTGAGGGCAACTTTTCTTAAAAAGGGCTCAGGCATTCAGCAACCTTTTTTGCAGGTACCTTAGGCGTCAATGGGTTAAAATAAACAAATCTGTTTTGCAACCAAGATTGTGCTGTACAGAGAGAATCACAGTCGTTTCATGAAACACCTCCATCTTTTGATTGTTCTAAATCAGAATTTTGACATTTGCTATTGTTATTTTTAATTGTTCTGTCAATTTGAATTCACTCCATAGCGCTTGATAGGCATGAACATGCCCATGAACAGTGATGGCACGGTGACCTTCAATGCGACCTTGTTTGCCCTTGTCAGAACGGCCCTCCATATTAAAACAGAAGGTTTGTCATGACAACCGCATGATTTCTAAACTCTATTCTACAACGGCCACGCAAGACTGCTGGTGCATTTCTCGAAAGAGAAGTTGTTAGCCTGTTAGCAACTTGGGTAGTTGCCAATGGGAAAAAAAGTATTGAAAACAACAAAGTAGTTAATGTAGTTGGCAACTACATTTTCAAGAAACGCACCCCTGGCCACATATGGGAAGCGGACAGAGTAAATACTCTCAAATTAGTATCTCTATTTTTGGACACGTACTGTACTGTACATATGAGACTCTGTTTTGACCTTGTCAGGTAACTTTGAACAAGCCAATGAGGAGCTGAGGCAGATCATCAAGAAGATCTGGAAGCGCACCAGCATGAAACTACTGGACCAGGTCATCCCACCCATGGGAGGTAATACTGCCATTGGGATACTACCATTCAGTGATACTGCAATTCAAGGGGCTTGTAGCATGCAGCACCAACTGATGTTTTTGTCGGGTCACTAGAATAAAAGTCCCCATTGTGTCATTCTACAAGCCATGACAGGGAGAATTATTAAGTGCTACCTACTACTGTGCTACTGCAGGTTTGGGTTCGGCCTGGGTCATTTCTCAGCTCTGCTCCATTTTTCTCTACCACTCATCTCCCGTCATCTCTTCACTTCACTATCAAATAACGGCATAGGCCCCCCCCGCCAACAAACTATATATATACAGTATATAGGGCTCTATATGAACTTTTTTCATCACCAGCCAAAATGGCTAGTAGATGTTAATCTTACTAGCTAAACACACACTCACAGATGCGTCAAAGCTAGCAAGTTGGTCTTTTCTATCAGCCAAACTGAAATGTGGTGTTAATTTAGAGCCCTGTATATGCACTATATACACTATATTCAGAGTGCGAGCTGCTACTGACTATATGCATTGTACGCCACTGGTTACAGATGACGAGGTGACAGTAGGAAAGTTCTACGCCACCTTCCTGCTGCAGGAGCACTTCCGCAAGTTCATGAGGCGTCAAGAGGAGTTATATGGCTACCGTCCCACCAAGAAGAACGCAGCGGAAATACAGGTGAAATGAACTGAACTACCACAACAAGACTACTGTTCGCTTTTGGTACTGCTTAGTACATGTGTCCATTAAAAGAATACTTGATGCTCATACCTCTCAGACCTTCCATACCACACACACACACACACACACACACGCACGCACGCACACAAGCACGCACACACACACACACAAACACACACAAAATCACCCTAGTTATAGGACTGTCATCTCAGTTTCAAGAAACCAATTGAGAAAAAATATTTGAAATATTCTCAGGTATAGTTACATGAACTGAACACACAGTAGACGAGCAGGCTAACAAATGACTAGCATCTTCTATCTACATACCAACCTTTTTATTCAATGTGTTTATTTCTCTGCCCATCTCTCTCTCTCTCTCTCTCTCTCTCTCTCTCTCTGCAGGCTGGTCTGCGCAGTATTGAAGTTGAGGAGGACACTGGTGGAGACCTGCACAGGACCATCTCAGGGGACCTGATCGCCGAGGACGATATGGAGAGGGCTGCAGAGGGGGGAGAGGAAGGCATCTACAGGGTGGGTATATACACACACAGACACACACACACACACACACACACACACACACACACAGGGGGGAGAGGAAGGCATCTACAGGGTGCACTGCACTGCACGCACACACACACACACACACACACACACACACACACACACACACACACACACACACACACACACACACACACACACACAGGGGGGAGAGGAAGGCATCTACAGGGTGGACACACACGCGCACACACACACACACACACACACACACACACACACACACACACACACACACACACACACACACACACACACACACACACACACACACACACACACACACACACACAGGGGGGAGAGGAAGGCATCTACAGGGTGGGTATACACACACACACACACACACACACACACACACACACACACACACACACACACACACACACACACACACACACACACACACACACACACACACACACACACACACACACACACACACACACACAGGGGGGAGAGGAAGGCATCTACAGAGTGGGTACACACACACACACAGACAGACACACACACACACAGGGGGGAGAGGAAGGCATCTACAGGGTGGGTACACACACGCATGCACATGAATGCACGTGACCGCATACACACGCACGCACACGCAAACACGCACACACACACGTGGACACGCACACACACACACACACACACAACTCCACAAAGCCAAAGGGTACAGTCACACCTCACATTCGCATTCACACACATGCACAGAGGGAGAGAGAGAGATAATCTACAGAATTACCACACACACACACACACACACACACACACACACACACACACACACACACACACACACACACACACACACACACACACACACACACACACACACACACACACACACACACACACACACACACAACCACTACAGAGTGAAAGCCACTAGATGGTGCCACAACCCCACAAAGCCAAAGGGTATAGTCACACATCTTGTCAGTTCAGTTCAGGATTAGACAGGAAACCTGGATTCAGAACGTACCATGGAGTATCATGTACTGTATTGGTAATCAACTGATTCATTCATTCCCCTGTACATTTGAACCTTGAACTGAACATTGTCTACCTGAAATCATTCAATTATCTCAGATATGGAACACTAAAACACTAAAAAGTAGACATTACAGTAATACTGTCATTGCCATACTCACTCATTGTGCCATCATTTAAAGAAAGAAAATAAAATATCTACTGTGTGATTTCTAAACAGAGAACGGGAGGTCTGTTTGGCACTGGCATGGACCAGATGTCGGAGGAGCCCAGCAGTGCCCAGGGGGCTAACGTCCAGCGCATGAGGCCGCTCTCCTTCACCGAGTCCCGGCCAGAGGACGCCGAGTCCCCGCCCGCCTCCGCCTTTAACACCATCGAGTTCTTCCCCTCCAACACCAACAACAACGCTGCCAACTTTGCCAGAGGGTACGTATTCAAAGGCTGGCTGGCTGGCAGACTGCGCACACACAGGGCTGCTGGGTGCATTGGCCACACCTGAGACAAAATCATCTGAAAGGCCCCCCTGCCTATTGAATTCATGCAATGTAATTCTGGGCCACCTTCTCCCTGGGACCGGGACAACAGAGCCCTTTGCCCCCCGCCCCCTTGTCAGCATCCCTACACACACATACTGTATCATTGTACTGTAACTCATTCACCTTTATATTGCATTACATTATAATTAGCAGCTGTGTTGTGTTGTTCCACCAAAGTGGCTTATTAGAGAGGATGCACAATGATCCATTAATTTCTGTTGTTGCTGTAATGTCACCTAATTACTGTTGCTGATGCCTTGCAGACTTGTGTATGAGAACGAACTACCGTTTGATGAGGAAATAAGTGGACAAGGTACGTAAGTAGTCAGACACAATGTCTTGGAACACCACCAAGATTAAACTCTACTTAATTAAACTTTTAAACTCCAGTGTTCACTTACTGTAATGTTCTTGTGTTTGTCTCCTTGTAGAGCACTACGAGAGAGACGAATCATTAACAAGAGCCAGCCTGCTGAGGCGCCTGTCGGAGATTCGGACAGACGTCACACAGGTAGCAACCCAGACTGTTGAGGACCTGTACTCTACATTATTGGCTCTTAACCTTTTTACCTTAAAGCACCCCCTTACCTGTGCTCAAGACTAATCATGCACCCCCAACCCAAACTTCTATAAGTGTATACACACCAAAAAATATGTAAGTGATTAATTACAATGATTCTTGCTTGAGACATTAATCAACACCTTAATAAATGAAAATGGTGACCAAAACACGTTTTTAATTTGGTTTTGATTTGGCCAAATTATAATGTTTACAAGTAGAATTTTAGTCACAACCTCAACACAAAAAAATTCCGCGCCCCCCCCTTGGAATCTCTGGCGCACCCCCAGGGGCTACCGGCACCCCAGTTTCAGAACCACTGCTCTACTTTATTGATCATTCACTCAATAACTCCATGGCATTCATTTTGATAATTTAGTAATCTCTGAGAATGCTGGAAAAGGATTAAAGTTCTAACAGAGAGAGTATACTTAAAGAATCTCTGGTTCTAAGGAATGTTGGGAGTTCCATAGAACATAGTGTAGAATTTTAAGTCTTACACTGTTCTGTATTCCATGTAATATTCAACTTACTTCATTAATGGCCCTTGTTCTTTCTGCAGTTTCCTGTTACGCTCTCCAATGATGAGTACCCCTGCCCTGCTACGGACCAGCTGATCCAACAGGTAAGTTTAACACAGGTATTATTATATGGATCTATATGGATATTTTTTATAATGAAAAAGTATTATGATTATAACCCTTGTCAAAGGCTGGAGGTTTTCTGCATCTATCACAGCAATGCGCATATAATGTACAGTAGCTGTTTGACGGTATCTTCGGTACTTGGAGTAGGAGTGCAATACAAAAAAAAATCTCTATACTGTACAGTATATACGTATCTGTTTAAATATGACAGTCAGACCATGCCTGAGTGAACCTAATGATGCACAGAGGTGAAGCATGTTGTTTGCTCTGAATAAATAAACAAAAGTTACAAAAGTAAACTTCTTTCCTTTTGAATTATGACGTCTACCCATATTTCCCCTTGCAGCATCTGAAGGAGAGTGGCCTGGTGACGCTGGCGAGAGACCCGGCGTACATTGCCATGGCAAGGAACGAGATGTCGGAGGCCGTCCAGATGGACATGCCCGAGATGGAGGGCGCCGCCCAGGTCATCATCAAGGCCCCCCCAGTCGCCCCTGCCCGCCCCTCCCGACGCAAGCGCCGCCCCATCCCCGTGCCCCCCTCCTCCTCCACGGACACAGGAGAGGCCACCACCCAGGTCTAAGGCCAGCAGAAAAACACACATGTGACCACCTTTGGCATGTGGCCTATGATGACGTGACGTGACGTTACTTACAGTACAGTGACAGGACGCCATCATGTGACTCAACATGATGCTGTGATGACATCATGACACCGTGTGATCATGTGCTACATCTCCTACACTTGATGTCAATGTCATGTCATTTTACTTTTTACTTGAGACTTATTGTGCAGGTAACATCCAGTGCATTATTTAAGTTTTACTTGGTGCTGCATGCACTTAGAAAAAAAATCACACCAGTTACGGCTAGGCCAGACTTACTGAATGACTTATGGTAGTCATTGTTAAGCCAGAATCAATCTATCCAAGCACACTTTTAGTAATAACCTCTGAGTAACTAATCATTCAACATGAAATAAAGCGATTTTAACAGGACACATGTTGAAAAACTTTTTTTTTCTTGTGTTCTTAGTTCATTTTGCGGTGTGGCAGAAGAGCATGAGTTGCTAGCCTGTCCTAGCATACGTCATCTTAGGCCTTGGGCCATGTGTGTGGGTGGTGATGTGGCACCTTTTTGTAAGAGGAAAAGGCTAGGTTGCTTAGCTGCACAGCACTGCATCAGAGGCAAGTCTCCAGAGACCTCCATTTCCATCAACTGAAACTCCCAGAATCTCATCATCCTATCAGATTGAAGGAGCAAGCGATAGGGCCCAACCACTTTAGAGCAGTTATATTGCCTATCAAATGTCCCTCTACTCTTACCACAATGTAAAAGAGTAAGATTCTATCCCCACGTGGCAAAAGGCCTGAGAGACCTGTGTCCGGAAGACTACCGATGAAAGTGCTTAGACGGAGATGGGTCCTTTTATAATTTATTTATTTTGTACATTTTGTTTTCGGAAGTACAACATCAAAGGGGCACTGCTAAGTACTGTAGGTGAATTGGGGCGATTCAGGGGGCCTAGAGCTTCAAACGGAGGACTATATGATACGATTGGGCTGCCCAAAATGTTTGTCTTTCAGGGGGCCACAATGTCAAACGGTGCCCCTTCATTACAAGTTTTCCCTCGTTTGGACAAGAGATGGCAGAGAGGAACTTCCTTCCCAGGACCCTAGCGTCCAGGACCATGTAACATCATCATGTGAGAAAGACTGGAGGCTGTCCTATAATATACATTAAAATGCTTTTCTACTTTAACTCTTTTGATGTTTTTTTTTTCAGAGATTAAATCCTTCACAGTACCTACCAAATGTCTCTGACAGGTACAACTTTTTTATTTATTTATATGAAGGATTTAAAATCTTTTGATCACTTGTGAATGATTTTTTTAAAGCCACAATATGCTGGCTGCCCATGGTTCTGACCACTTTTATGAGAGATTTTTACAATGTTCATTATATTTCAGTGTTTTATTTGTCTTCGGGTTATCTAAAGATAGTACAGTAATATTACAGTTTTTCATAATGATTCATAGATTTTGTCAAAAGTTAACATCAGACATTTCTTTGTTACTGTTCCAAGGTCAGACTTGACTTTTAATGGAGGTTTGGAGCAAACAAATACGGTACGAAAAACAGCCTTTGTTGCAAGCAAATGTTCCTCAATGAGCACTTCATTGACTTGGGCATAATTGGTGCTCTTGGGAAACGAAACTTCAGATAAAACAACAAAAGACTCCAAGGCTTCATCATGTTACAACACTTAAGAAGTATTTTTGTTCTTTTAAGTCTTTCCTTGGTGTCTCAGTGCCAGTGTGTGTTTTTTTTGTGAAGAACACCCCTAGCTTCTTCTTTTCTTTCTTCTACTTTTCTTTCACCGGAAGACTTTTAGTACTCTTTTTGTGATCTGCTCATTGAGGAGAATCTGATTTGATTGATAATGTCACTGTAGGTACAATTCCTGCCACTTCTCTACGCAGAGAAACTCGTGACAAAGTTATGAGAATCATGTGACTCAAACTGATGATGATTGAGACGAAGGTCATCAATAATCATTAGTAAAAGATTTACTTCCCCTCTGATCACCAAATGGCTGGCCCAGGGTCCCTGCCATGTTGTTCTCAGTCCACCTCCTTTCGGAGGCGCTGTGACCAAAGCCCCACCCACAATCACCTGGCCACACGTGAAGTGTTCCCCAGGGACCATTGTTCGTCACTCTAGTTTTGGCTGCTGGTCGGGCGAGACGTATAGAGCAACTTGCGCAATTTTGGACAAAGTATTGTTTGATATTTGGCCGAATAACAAACATAGACTGCTGAGTTCATCTTACACACACTTTGCAAAGAATTCCTCACTTCAAGTCTAAGGTCTTGCCTGGTCATATCTTAAGACTTTCATCCGGACACTGTGAACTAAAGGCGAGTTCACTGCGAGAAAATATCCACGCACGCCTCCGTGGAACAAACTTCTTGCATTTGGGATTCAACCGAAGAATCTCGAAGCCGCAACAACAAAGACTTTTGCAGCCCCAAACTCTCGAGGACGAGAGAAACGTGGACTGCAATCCCCATTTCCAGACGGACGTACCGCGCCTTTGGAAACTGGATCCTCCTCTTCATCTCACACAGTAGGCACTGGGCATAGCTTATGTACTGAGATAGATGTGTTTTTGAACTATGACTTGAGTTATTTTTCATGTGCACATGTTTATTTGCATTTCTCCTGCTTCTCTGTCTATCCTTCCTCTTAGCTTAGGTTCCCCTCTGCTAACCCATTCTGTATTACTGGCTACTAAGCCTAGCGACCCCGCTTGTGTCGTTCGCACGGAATAGTTCAAGTATTGATTTAACCATCAGTGTTTTGAACTCTCCGAGGACCGTCACAGCGCGACCGTTTCGCTCATTAGTCCACAAATACACGCACTGCGCCTTTGTTGTAACGGGCTATAACAAAGCCCTAGGTTAGCAACGCAACGCTAACCATTTGTTTACACAGACACGCATAGCCACTAGAGTTCCATCTCTCTTTCCCTTCTCTCTCTATCTCTCTCCCTCTCTCTCGTTCTTTCACTCTCTCCCTGTCGAAATACTTGATTCTCAGAACCCTCCGAGCATTTCGGTACTCTTTTATACACTTTGAGTGCATAATCTGTAGTAAACTATTCTCTGAATAACCAACTCTGCTCGGAACGCTCTGCAAGTTAGCCATTAGCCAAGTTGGGCTTGCAGCTACACAAGCACGCTGAAACCCCACTTCCTGTAGTTTTACAACTCGTAATGGCTGCGTAGACGGCAACGTCTCCCACTTGTTATTTCTTTTATTTCGTTTTCTTTCTCTCCCTGTTCTACTCGGACTTGTTATCGTTAATTCCAGAACCCTTTGATACATTTGCGCGTCCACTAAGGGACTTGAAGCGCCTGAAACCACACGGTTTACTTGCTACATAGCTGCTAGCTATCCCTATTGTTCACGGTTCTGATGCTAACGTTAACCTAGCCGAGAGGACGCCATTGTTGCCCAGCAACAGACACATACATAGTAATCAGTGCGAGTTCCTCCCACTGAGCACTACTCTCTCATCCCCCTTCATTTCTCTCTCTATTCCACAAGGAATTGTGTGCATTTATTACAGTAACCTAGACATTGTTGTGGACCCTTTGGTCCCTGCCTAATCGACATTAGGTCCTTGCTAAGCAGCTACTTATCAGTAGCCTTTCCATTGTCTATGTTTTCTGTAGCTAATGCTAGCTTAGCCAACCACACACACGTGGTAGCCTATAGCAACCAGACCTCTGCTACACACACACACACACACACAGGCTGAACGCCTGTTCCCCTCTTCTTTCTTTACCCCTCTTTTATTTTCTTTCTTGTTTTATATTATTGTGCCTTAATTTTTGTTATTATTCCATTTAACCGACTTTGAATGTAATGCATTTTATTAGATTACCTAGTAGTTAATAAAAGTAAATCATTTGATTGCATTTTGTTGTCCTTGTTACTTTGTACACCCAACCAACCTATTATTAGAACTTTGCCTTCAGATCAACTTTTGTGCTTGTGTACCCCAGCTGATCACCGAGAATAGGCCTTACTGTTCACTGTGAACTGCTGAGTAACCCCAGTACAAAACTTATTATTAATTCTGTGTTTAGCAATTTATTGTTGAATATTGTGATTGATAATCCAAGGATTTTATGAGACGGTCCTTGGCCAAGGATTTTATGAGACGGTCCTTAAATTACATTTTAATTAATTTGTTTATTAATATTAATTAATTCATAATTAATTAAATTCCCAAACGAGATTTTACCTTCAATTCCTGGTATAGCCGCATGAGGAGTAAATCCACACGCAGCTTCCCATACATTAACGCAACTCAATTACATTACGTGGTGCGTACCGTGTGAGAATTCCGATTCTCACGCGACTACCCCTACATTACTGACGCCCTCGCGTGAGGATAGTGGTTTAATGGTTGGTGTACAAACTGCAATGACTAACAAACTGTCTTAAATAACAGTTAAAGGCCAATGTATAATCCAGAGTGAACTCTAACAGTGAGTAAACAACTAAAAGTGTGTCAAGCTAATTTTCATAACTGAAACCTTGCTACAAGTGTAAATTACAAATGCGCGCAAGTTAATTAATTAGCACAGTAAATTAAATTTGATTACAGTTAATTAATGACAAGTGTTAATTCCTGTAGAACTGATTAATATTTGCATGTTAATTAGGAATAGAATTAGATTAAATTCTAATCTACCTCATTAGGATCCAGTATTAGTTACGTCTAAAGTGAATTGTCAAGACATTTGAATTGATTGATTTAAATTCAAGTTTGATTTCTAACCTAATTAATTGACAACTAGTATTGATTTCTCGTAACGCTCTGTGATACTCGAGGTCCAATGAATTACCGCGTTAGACAACATTCTGACTGAATTAGTTAATGTTAGTATTAACTTCCCATGGGAAACCAATTACTATTCGATTAATTAATTGTAGGGTCAGATAACGATCTTAGCGTAATTGATTAACAAACCCGTACGCTTAGCGACAAGATAATTAGTACTGCGCAGGGTAACTATTCAACAATTAGATTAGCGAAATCTAATGAGTTAATTGTTTACCCCTAAATTAGTCTAAACCTGCAAAACAAGTGTTTAGCCGGCCACTAAGAATGGCACCCTCATACTCCCTAGGCACGGAGCTCAGTGACTCAGTCACGGGACTAGTCAACACTCCCTCTGCCGTTCAAGAGATGGTTAACACCCTTAGCGAAAGAGAATGCAAACAGGCCATTGCCATCACAATGGACAAAATGGCCGACCCTAGTAGAGTCACTAGTGTAGAAGGAAAGCTACAGCTACTCACTTTACTTCGCGCCCTGCGGGCGGAGCTGGAACACAAGCGGCATGTGTCCACCAGCGTTTATAGGTTTAGAGAACTCCCCACTGCCCAGGAGAACCTAACCTGCCAGGGTGTCGCTGACGAGCCACACCCTCTGGAGCCTTGCAACGAGCCCACGTGGGCCTTGCCAATGCCTCCAGTTTCCCCTGAATTGTTAGAAGAGAAAACAGTTAGGGTAGACCCAGCCTCTGTTAGCAAGCTGGTAGCAGCTGCAAAAGCTGATCAGGGGGGCGCCAGAGAGCCTACCCCCCAGGAGCCTTGCGAGGAACCAGAGATGGTTCAAGCAACGCATCCAGACACTCCCCTAGTGCTAACTCCTCTTCAGTCCGAGTCCAGCTTACCCACTGCAAGAGATTACCCTAGTGAGAGCCAGCCCGAGTTCTATGCAGCAGAGATAAAGCCATGCTATATCCTCTGGGACATCGAACCCCAAGTAAGGTTTGAAGGAAGGGACACTCTAAGTGCTCGCCAACCTCTGCCTTTCGACCCTCTCTTTGACCTCGCACCCATTGCATGGGGCGAGGGGGGAGACACCATAAGTGCTTCCATGGCCCTATCCCCTAGCACTCCTGTGACTCCGTGTCACCCAGTCTTAAACTCACCAGGAGATGAGAGAGATTTGTTGACACCAGAGCCCAAAGAAGTCTTAGGCCATAGGCCAGCGCTTTCCCAAGATCAGCGCCATGATCCACAGTGGGCCGCGCCCACACTGACCACAACTTTCCACCAACAGGAACGAATTCTTTGTGTTGAGCCCAACACAGACGCCCTTCCCCATACTAAGGTATGGCGGCCCCTAGAGGGCCTCGATCTTACTGCATCCTGCTCCCAGGCGAGCTGCAGCATCCCGGATCCAGCTTCACCGTCGAGAACCCGAGGACAGCTCCATTCTACGACTCAGCTATCTCCAACAGGCGTCTTCCTCAACCACAACTCGCTCGCCGAGCCTCCATCGTTCCCTTTGGGTGCAGTCGTACCGACCAGGTACCACTTCCCGCTAGCCAAGGAAGACGCTAGCAATAGCGCCTCCACTCCTAGCACCCTGCTAGCATTCTTGGCTAAGAAATTAGCCATTAGCCAGACTTCGTTCGACACCATGTGTCATGGCTTTCCTCCTCCTGCCTTCATACAGAAGAATCTCCGTCTTCTGTCAGCTCAGCAACCGCCGACGACCGTCCGAGCCCTAGGCACTGACGCCGCGTCGCTAACCATCCGCAGGAGAGAGTTTCTCCATTCTTTAAGTGTCATTCCCGGACTCCCTGACCTCTCGGTCATCGGAGCTGACACTTTGGTCAGACTGAGAGCCCAGCTGACCCTGAACATCCAGGACACCGGTACCCGTACCAATCCAGTCCAACACCCATTCCAGGTTGACTTTGAAGCAACTCGTTCCAGACGAAAGCTTCCCCAGACTTGTCATGTTGCTAGCAACTTTGACATAGCCCTTCTAGCTAGCACAGCTAGCTTCCCTCTTCAGTTGGCTCTCCCCGAAGACCAACTAAGTCTTTGCTCCCAAGCATTCTTTCAACCTGTCAGGCCATTCTTGGAGCCAGAGTTAGCAGTGTTCGCGAACATGCTACTCAAAGAGCACCACAATTCAGCTTACCTTCTGGCACCAGACCTGACGCAACTTGACCCCACGGTCTCATGCCGTCAGCCACCAGACGTCCAGCTGAACCCAACGTTCCAGGACTTTGAGCTCACCCTTCCAGCCATCGGTGAACTCCCACCGTCGGACACCAACTTCGACTGTCCGGAACATTTCTTGGCCACTTTCCCTTCTCACATGGTTCACTCGGAACCCCAAGACACGCTTCAGGACGAACGCAGTGTCATGGCGGAATCCGACACACCAGAGCACGAGCTGGTGCGCGCTTTTGCCCTGCAAACGAGCAACCCGGTTCCTGCAACCCATGTGTTCGACTCAGCGTTAGGTGAACCACATCCAGGCTTCGAACAGGAAGTTCCTTTTCAGCTTGCAGAAGCTGACATCCTGAGTGTGGACGACACAGGACAACAGCCGCCCGAGCTGTTCTCCCACTTAACAGCAGTCTTATTCCCGGACTTGAACAACCGTCACCTCCAAGACTGCCATGCCACCCGGATCACGACCGGCCCGGATGCTTCACCATCGTTTTTGCGGCAACGCAAAACCTCGTTAGGTGTCCACCGTCCGATCCCAGAAACGCTGAACACTCTGCTTGAGAAGCAGAGCAACGTGGAGTGTAATCAGACTTACGACTCCCTCTTGTGGCCCATCTTTGAACTCAACGATCATTGGTGCCTCACCACCGATCACTGGCGATTGAGCAATCAAGAGCCTTTATCGGGGTGGTCCATGGCTCATCTGAGCGAAGAGCTCATCCAAGCAAAGGACACCAGGTCCTTTGTCTCCGCCAAGGTACCAAGTAGCTTCCGGATCTTGCGGGTCGATTCCGCGGACCAGCACGAGCTGGCCCTTTCCGTCAGAGGCAACCAACTGACATCTAACCAACGCCCGTTTGGTTATTCCAACTTCCCCGCTGAATTCAACATCTCTTACCACACAGCCGTGTGTAACGAAGAACATTTGGACAGGACAAGCGCCTTCCAGGCCGCCCAAGTTCCGTCCAACGAATCCCGGAACTCTTTGAGAGTCTGCAACGACTCCAGACAGTTTACTGAGGTCTACACTAGGAGCGTAGGACCGCTACGTCAACTTCCTTGGAAGGACCGAGCCTTCCCACTAAGTAGCCCTCAAGGACTTGCGTTCAAGGAGACAAAGCAGCCGCTTTACTCCGTTCCTTGTCTGGCATGCCCAGACACAAGCAAATTCCTTCTGTCAGAGACCAGATCTCCATTCGGATGCCCAGGAGAAGACGCCCCGTCCAGGGTGTCCGCTCTCCAACATCCTTCATCGGGCCTCCCGATGTTAAATCGCCACCGTCCACAACGCCAGGATCAGCAGAACACGGCGAGGGGGGAGCCCGAGCTCCGCCCCAGAGAGCAGGCCACTGCTCCTCAGTCTAGTGAACCTAGTTCAATCCCAACTGGTGTGACCAACCTCTCCAAGGGGGGTGGGCCTAGTCCACGCTCCATCACCTGGGGAAGGGGGGTGAGCATTCGAACACTAAGCCTGGCCCGGCCAGACTAAAACATAGGTCTTAAAACTACAAGTACTCGGACAGACCCCCGGTAACCGAACTCGCTTCAAAAGCCTCTCGTACTCTATTTTTAGACATAACTATGTAACTCTCGCTCACCGTTAACACGCGTTCTACGCTAGTCAATCACACCTTGCATGCCATAGACGTATTAGCCATCATGATAAACTTAGTGAAGTATGTTTCTCTGTAATTAGACACCTAATGCACCCTCTCAACACGCTTAGTGGAATTAAAATACAGCGTATTTGATCCCTTGTAGCATGGTTGACAACATATTTCGGTCTAAGACCCACACTAACGTTTACTCATTGCAGAATCACCTGGCCTATAGTCTTGGCATAGCTGTTATCCTCAATTTGTCAATCTGAAACCTAGAAATAGGATTCCTTCTCAATTTACCAACATTGAGTGACAAATCTTTTCAGAATCAAGTCGGTCTTCTATGTAGGTTTCTGGCACAACGTACACGTACGTCTAGACTCCTCCTCCTATCATAGCCTATGACTATCCCTCACTCTACCTCTTTTCTTACTCCTGCACCTCTACTTCAAGCCCACTGGGTCAATCCCAGCTATCTCCTTTATTAGAGACGCGCCGTCTCTGTGGACTGTCGACAGTCCCTGTTCACGAGCGTGCAGCCAACTGTCTAAGGACAAACCACAGAAATTAGAGTAGCACGGATGGACAATCATTAGCTAACCAACACCCACAGACCACGATTCTGACACCATGTGACCACCATGACACAGTCACTACACTGCATTTCCCTTGGACTTCCAGTTAGCGACTAAGTTATCACTGTTCACACTCACCTCATTCAGTCACATACTGATACTGCACTTCACAATCACATACTGATACTACACCTCACAGTTGCACAATGATACTACACCTGACACTACACTGCAAAATTGGACCACCCGGTCTGCGCGCCTGAGAGCCTTGACCGCACCAGAGTCCAACTCTACTGGGGACTGTGTCTCCATTAACCTTCCTAAGGGTAGGCTTGCTAACACGCTGACTAACCCTTTCCTTTCCTTTCCTTTTTCATTGATTTTTCTTTGATTTTGGTTTGCTGTGTAAAATGTCATATGTAGTTAGTTAGGTAGCTTTATTCACAGTCATCATGCCCAGATGCCTTCGTAGCATTGCCCAGATGCCACTGTGAACTCTATGAACTGTGAACTGTATGAACTTTGAATTGCATGGACTGTTTCTCAAAGACTTTTCCAGAAGGACCTTTCGGATTACCCTTTCGGACTACCTCACTTTGGATCACTCCTATGGACTGCGACTCGTGGCAGAAACACACTACAGACCCACAGGAGGGCCATTCCATTCACCACCAGTGCGTCGGGGGGATATGTAGGTACAATTCCTGCCACTTCTCTACGCAGAGAAACTCGTGACAAAGTTATGAGAATCATGTGACTCAAACTGATGATGATTGAGACGAAGGTCATCAATAATCATTAGTAAAAGAGTTACTTCCCCTCTGATCACCAAATGGCTGGCCCAGGGTCCCTGCCATGTTGTTCTCAGTCCACCTCCTTTCGGAGGCGCTGTGACCAAAGCCCCACCCACAATCACCTGGCCACACGTGAAGTGTTCCCCAGGGACCATTGTTCGTCACTCTAGTTTTGGCTGCTGGTCGGGCGAGACGTATAGAGCAACTTGCGCAATTTTGGACAAAGTATTGTTTGATATTTGGCCGAATAACAAACATAGACTGCTGAGTTCATCTTACACACACTTTGCAAAGAATTCCTCACTTCAAGTCTAAGATCTTGCCTGGTCATATCTTAAGACTTTCATCCGGACACTGTGAACTAAAGGCGAGTTCACTGCGAGAAAATATCCACGCACGCCTCCGTGGAACAAACTTTCTTGCATTTGGGATTTCAACCGAAGAATCTCGAAGCCGCAACAACAAAGACTTTTGCAGCCCCAAACTCTCGAGGACGAGAGAAACTTTGGACTGCATCCCCATTTCCAGACGGACGTACCGAGCCTTTGGAAAACTGGATCCTCCTCTTCATCTCACACAGTAGGCACTGGGCATAGCTTATGTACTGAGATAGATGTGTTTTTGAACTATGACTTGAGTTATTTTTCATGTGCACATGTTTATTTGCATTTCTCCTGCTTCTCTGTCTACCCTTCTTCTTAGCTTAGGTTCCCCTCTGCTAACCCATTCTGTATTACTGGCTACTAAGCCTAGCGACCCCGCTTGTGGCGTTCGCACGGAATAGTTCAAGTATTGATTTAACCATCAGTGTTTTGAACTCTCCGAGGACCGTCACAGCGCGACCGTTTCGCTCATTAGTCCACAAATACACGAGCTGCGCCCTTTTGTTGTAACGGGCCATAACAAAGCCCTAGGTTAGCAACGCAACGCTAACCATTTGTTTACACAGACACGCATAGCCACTAGAGTTCCATCTCTCTTTCCCTTCTCTCTCTATCTCTCTCCCTCTCTCTCGTTCTTTCACTCTCTCCCTGTCGAAAATACTTGATTCTCAGAACCCTCCGAGCATTTCGGTACTCTTTTATACACTTTGAGTGCATAATCTGTAGTAAACTATTCTCTGAATAACCAACTCTGCTCGGAACGCTCTGCAAGTTAGCCATTAGCCAAGTTGGGCTTGCAGCTACACAAGCACGCTGAAACCCCACTTCCTGTAGTTTTACAACTCGTAATGGCTGCGTAGACGGCAACGTCTCCCACTTGTTATTTCTTTTATTTCGTTTTCTTTCTCTCCCTGTTCTATCGGACTTGTTATCGTTAATTCCAGAACCATTTGATACATTTGCGCGTCCACTAAGGGACTTGAAGCGCCTGAAACCACACGGTTTACTTGCTACATAGCTGCTAGCTATCCCTATTGTTCACGGTTCTGATGCTAACGTTAACCTAGCCGAGAGGACGCCATTGTTGCCCAGCAACAGACACATACATAGTAATCAGTGCGAGTTCCTCCCACTGACTACTACTCTCTCATCCCCTTTCATTTCTCTCTCCATTCCACAAGGAATTGTGTGCATTTATTACAGTAACCTAGACATTGTTGTGGACCCTTTGGGCCCTGCCTAATCGACATTAGGTCCTTGCTAAGCAGCTACTTATCAGTAGCCTTTCCATTGTCTATGTTTTCTGTAGCTAATGCTAGCTTAGCCAACCACACACACGTGGTAGCCTATAGCAACCAGACCTCTGCTACACACACACACACACACAGGCTGAACGCCTGTCCCCCCTCTTCTTTCTTTACCCCTCTTTTATTTTCTTTCTTGTTTTATATTATTGTGCCTTAATTTTTGTTATTATTCCATTTAACCGACTTTGAATGTAATGCATTTTATTAGATTACCTAGTAGTTAATAAAAGTAAATCATTTGATTGCATTTTTCTTGTCCTTGTTTACTTTGTACACCCAACCAACCTTTTATTAGAACTTTGCCTTCAGATCAACTTTTGTGCTTGTGTACCCCAGCTGACCACAGAGAATAGGCCTTACTGTTCACTGTGAACTGCTGAGTAACCCCAGTACAAAACTTATTATTAATTCTGTGTTTAGCAATTTATTGTTGAATATTGTGATTGATAATCCAAGGATTTTATGAGACGGTCCTTGGCCAAGGATTTTATGAGACGGTCCTTAAATTACATTTTAATTAATTTGTTTATTAATATTAATTAATTCATAACGAGATTTTACCTTCAATTCCTGGTATAGCCGCATGAGGAGTAAATCCACACGCAGCTTCCCATACATTAGTGGTGCGTACCGTGTGAGAATTCCGATTCTCACGCGACTACCCCTACATCACTGATGTGCCAGTATTTCACCATGGCCCTATTTTCCCAGACATGTTGTAATGCATTTATATATAATGACAAGACATAAATATAAAGTGTTAGAAGATTTTCTTTCAGCTGCAGTCTTTTTGCAAGATGTAATATATAACCATGTATATCCATCATTGACCAGTTTTTCATAAAAGCCAACGTTCAATAAATGTGTTGTTTTGCAAGTCCATATGCATTTGTCAGCTTTCCTGACAAACAACGTCGTATTGCGACTGAGGGAAATATTAGGATAGATAATATAATGCCCTACAGAATGTCTTCAAAGTTGCCAATCTGCTATGTCTAACATGATGTAAGAGCACAGCACGACGCTTCACCCACTTTTTTCTTTTTAAAGAAGAAGTAGAATGTTTAATTTAAAGAGGTGCTATGAAGTCAAATTCCAGTTTAATCTCTGCTTTGACAAAATGTGTAGTTAATGCCTTTTGGATTTAGGGCAGTGAAGATCTTTGTAAGTAGTACCCAGTATAGCATAGTAGATGAAGGTTAATTAATTGTTAATTTAATTTAAATTGTTGAATTATGCTCTTGGTCAGAGGTGATCTTGGTTTCAGAAAGTATTACGTCAGCCACATATTTGATTCAACACTTATTTCACCCAAAGCAATCTCAACGTCAAAAAAGAACACTATCAGACAGGAAGATTCATGAACTTTTGAAATGCACCGATATTACAATAAAGATAAAGAATACATGGCAGGGGCTTTGCTTTCTGAACACAGGATCTTGACCAATTCTGCTAAGGCAACCTTGACAGTTGTATTTTTTCGGTAACACTTTTCTTGACGCCGGTGTCATAAGCATGCCATTACAGTGTCATAATAGTGTTATGGCACAGTTATGCATGGGTCATAAACATTATGTCCATGTCATAAACCTTTTATGACTGTTGGCCTTAAGAGACAATGTCACTCTTGACCAACAGTCATAAAATGTTTATGACATGGACATAATATGACTTATCTATGACTGTGTCATGATGCTATTATGACACTGTAACGACATGCATATGACACCGGCGTCAAGTAAAATGTTACCTTGTATTTTTCTGTGGATGGCCTCAGGTTCAGCTACTTTACTCTGTCCTCTACCACAGAGAGGCGTTGACACGTGTGTAAAATGTTTGTGCAAGACTCCCTTGTGCTCAATATTACAGTATATGCACAATTCAATTCATGTCTACAGCATACCTGGAGTATGTGTTGGATGTGGAGAATATAAGTTGGTTCAGATAGATCAGAAGAGTTTGTGTAACGTGATAAACAGCAGTATAATGTGTTGGCACTTTACATATGAATGTGATGTGGTTCAAGTGTGCTGTAAAGGGTTGTGTTTTTTTTGGAAGCTACTCCACATACATCACTAGCAGAGGTCTTATGACGTTTCAAGATTATGTGCTTATTATTTACCTATGGTTGTCTGTACTTTTGTTTTTGTTTTCAATAGTGTCAATCACAGGTTCAGTAAAAACTCTGCCACAAATGTGACCCAGTCAGCAGGGGTGCCACCAGAAATGTTGGGCCCCATGAAAGATTCAAATTTTGGGCCCCCTTAATGTAAGAGCCCCCTTTTGCCCCCCCTTAAGTCAGTGCTGTCAGTGCTTGGGCCCTTAGAATATGTAACACTTTCCCCCCCTAGCGGCACCCCTGCCAGTCTGCTCTGAACAGATGGTGATGACCACTCATGACTGGTCAGATCAGCTGCTAGTCAGGGAGGTCACCTGTGTTTGAAGGAAATAGTGGCAGGGTTTCTACTTCACCAACCCTGGATTGACACCTCTGATCTTTTTTGGACTATTTTTTGAGTACTCAACCTATTTGTTTCTCATCATGATTAACGATCGATTTAACCAACCACTTATCTTATCTTGAATTAAATTAAAATTAAAGGACTTCAACTGTATATTATTGAGTATCAATGTCTGGTTATGGTTATGTTCTTGAATATTGTAATGGTATAAAAATGTAAGTCAATAAATTGAGGTGATTTCAACCACCACATATATATCATTGTAAATCATTTCAATATAAGACATAAACGATACAAGTGAACAAAATCATTAGAAATCTAAAATGGACAAAACATTGCTAGAAAATATATTGTGTAATGATTGACTGAAATTTGTCTAAACATAACAACGGCTAAATGGGAATTCATCAATGTGGAGGTGAAGGTGAATCAAAGTAAAAGAGAATTGATGATTTCATACAGTAGTCTACGCTAGCTTTGGGATTGGCCAGGTGAGTAGCTGAATGCAATCATGCAACAACTTAGCATCCTTTGCTTTCTACAGCTATGGCTATGGTGTACAGCAATTGCAAAAATGCACACTCACAAAGCATGGGTTTTTGTAGAAATATGTATTAAAATTGTCAATGGAAAATACACAGCCACATTTCGACACATTTTGGCATATATTATATTGTACATACAGTAAATTATATTGTCTTAAAGCTGCAATCAATAAGTATTTCTGATGCCATATGCACAGTAGAACACACAGCTAAATCTGTGTGTAAAAAAATTCCAAGTTCTAGTTCTTAAAAAAAAATGAATCCCTCTCCCAATTTGTGTGTTGCGGTTGACTATTTATTTGAATTGTACTGTTTATTGGGTCAAAGGTCGGTGGGCCCCAAACATTGGTGAAAACTTGAAAAGTGGGCCCCAAGTTGGAAATGGTTGGGAACCCCTGATCTATTTCATGTAGTGCTATCAGAGTCCCATGGCATGATGTTGCAGGAATTATGACAAAAACAACTTGCAGACTACGGGAGAATTCCAATATACTGACTTCCGTCCTCCCTTGTTCACTTGCCTGCTTGGGACCTCATGATGACGTCACTGACGACAGACAATTAAATCAATATCTTGCAAAAGCACAATCCTAATGTAATTTTCTCATTTGCAATTGGGATAGTGAATGAAAAACAGTCCCCCAAAAGTTGTTGTGACTAGGCTGACAGCTGGGAAACTTTATCGTTTTCTCCATGGCCAGGAGGCAGGGCGAAGCCACAAGCACAAGTGGAGGACGGGAGGCCGCATATTGCAATGCAGCCTACATCTTTAACTCAACTTCCCAGGTAGGACACATCACACATCATGTCCACCTTACATGCTGCATGCAAAATGGCACTTGACAGAGCAACTTGTGCGGACAACAAGTACACAAGTAAGCGGACAGACAACATGACCAAGGCCATAAACATGACACGACATTAAAGAACCATCATGCCAGTAGCCTTTTACTGCAGATGGGCCCATCGGCGGACCTACACTATTCACTCTTTGCTGAAAACACTCAACTACATAATTACAACATTGCTATGATAATGCAGAGACCAATTAAGATTTGGTCATTACCATTTTGGTGATGATTAGGTTATAACAAAGGGGTTAAGCAGCCACTATGTTCTCAAAGACACAGCTAAGCCTGTAACAGCACAGAACAAGACACCACAGCACTGGCATGCTCTCCAATATGCGACCTTGCGTCCTCCACTTGTGCTTGTGGCATCATACCAGGAAGTAATACGTTGTGATGGCATCGCTGGCAACAGCATTATATTTCAGCAAAACGTGAGGCCACAAGCTCAAGTGGAGGACGCAAGGTCGCATATTAGAATGTACCCACTGGCATTCTTTCATGACACCTCAAGGCCACACCGCTAAGCATCTACTCCTTGTTCTACTATAACTGCCACAGTTCAAACTCCCTGACTAATTACAAAAACAAGTGTGCAAATGGCATTCAGGCGAAACTGTAAACAGAATTCAAGAACCGCAGCATATCAGACTTCAAAAGTAACCATTAAAAGGATAGTTCTGGGGAAATCGATGTACATAGATTTTTTTTCAGTTGCATTATTATCTCTCTCTCTCTCTCTCTCTCTCTCTCTCTCTCTCCAGTCTGTCTTGCATCATTTATCATCGCTTCATCTTTGCCCACTTGAAATGGTGTTCAAATTGAAATGTGGCCCAGTATTGGTTTTCCAGTGCAGCTGAGCCCAGAACTAGTCTACATTGTCATGAAGACAGATGTGTTTACATTAGGAATAGGAAAGTGACATTTCCTGAAATAACATAATATGGTACTGGAAGTTTTTTTCTTTTCCCAAGGCAATCACATTTGAATTCCAATGTTCTTTTGGCAAGATCAACTTCAACACAAATTTCAGTATAGAGTCAGAGACAGCATGCAGGTCGCTGTTAAGAAAATGCTATCGCTCACATAGATCTGGAACAAGGTTGAGGCAAATTTACAGCAATGTTTCAGCCTTTTTTCACTTTGATTGGAACTATTCCTGTAAAGTCTGATGAAATCTTGACAACTGTGGTAATTGCTATATCAAAACATAATACGCAATTGCATGACACAACATGTAGTAACAATTAGCAAAAACTAATCATACAACATACATGGTTCTTGGTAAAAGCATCACAGAATCAGATTCAGATTCAGATAACTTTATTAGTCCCATCAGAAGGGCAATTCAGTTTGCAGTCCCAGTCTCCATCAGTCAATGAATAAATAGTATAAATAAAATGATTAGAAAATGAAATACAAAACCTAAAGAAAACAAAAAACAATAAATAAATAGAAAACAAAAGACATACACTACATTTTAACACATACATTCAAACACCCTGTCCTGTCAGTAATGAACTCTATCCCTACAACCTTGTTTAATAATCTAATGGTTGTAGGGATGAAAGATCCAGAGTAACGCTTTGTTTTTGTCCTGACAGAATAATAGCGCCTCCCAGAGGGCATTAATGACAATTAACCGCCTAAAACATTATCAGACTGACTGCTGATACTTTTAGCCTTTTGGACTACCTGTTTGTTAAACAGAGCACTCAGACTATTTAGTTTATTTGTTCCAATAATATTTGATGAGGTGTTAATAATGCTGCTGAGACTGTTCTTGTCTTTGACTGAAAGGCTATTTAACCAGCATAAAAGAGAGAAAGTTAAGAGACTCTCAATAAAAGACTGATAAAAGTTACGTAAAAAAAAATAATAATTAAAAAAAATCACACTGTGCAAAACCACATCTGACCAAAGATGCCATTAATTTAGCTACAATAGCTACAATAAAGTGCACATCAGTATGACCACTTTCAGCCAATGTCATGAGAGCACAAAAGCTGTCTGAAGGCACAAGACCTGTCTGATAGAACTATTAGCTATTTATGACATTCAAACTCATATTGGTATTACTGCGCCCTGTATAGACATACAAGGCCAGTTGACGTACAATGTAAAGTTCATCATGAATGGTCATATGCCCGACCCTAAACCGTGTGATTTTTAAAGCCCCAGGCCTTTCGACATGCCAATCATGATCTGAACTGTAAACTCTATCTAGCCATGTCTTATCCCTTTAGGAGACATGTGTTCTATTTGTCATCTGTGAGTCTCTGTAGCCTACTAATGACTAATTGAGATGATACAATATGAAAACACGTCCTCACACATTTGCATGAGAACTGGAATAATTCAGGTAGGAGTAGTAGTCCCATGTCCCACTAGTCTGGATTGGGTCTGGAGCACTGATGTAGTCTTTTTAAAGTGGGTATACTGTATATTTGAGCATTTTTGAGGTGGGTATACTGTGCTATTCTAAATACTGAATCAATCAATTTTAGGTGGGTATACTGAAATCCCTGACATTTTCAGGTGGGTATACTGCGTATACCTGCGTTCTTCATAGACTACACCACTGGTCAGGAGCACACCATTACTCGTTGGGGTTTGCGTTGGCATCGGGATACTGTGAAAGGTCAAAGGCCAGCACCTTGCTGATGACACAGTCTCCTTGCTGCAGGGAAGAAGAAAAGACAACAGTTCAAGACCTTCATTTATAATCACTAATTATACTGTACTGTATGGTCTGGTGTAACTGTGCAGGGAAGTCTCTGAGGTGGTTAGTCTACCACGGCGGGGTTAATTATCTACAATACCACCTACTGTGCTGTACCTCTGGATGGACACAGTTTGAAAACACATAGTGTATATGTCTTCCTTCTGTATTTCATCATAATCATGACAACGATTATGGCCTAGGGACTGCACATTCTGCGCAGTTCAGCAGTTTTCAAAATATCAAAATCAGGTGATGTCGCAAGGTAACAGACATTCTGTTTGTTCCCATTGACAGCTGTATGTTATAGACCAACACATCTGTTATTCAGAAATGACAGACGTGCAAACGTTGGGGAAGCCCCATTGAAATGAACTCCACATTCTACAGAATGATGACAAGCCGATGTAATAACACAGGGTTAATTATCTACAGAAGTGTTTCCCAACCAGGGGTACGTGTACCACTATGAATATGCAAGCACAATGCAGGGGGTATGTGGGAAAACGTAATGATAACAAACGTATGGAGCACACATGGAGAACAAGATATAGACCTTGTGCTGAAGGAGTACTCACTCAGGATATGACAAAAAGGCTTTGGTAGTACACAGGACAAAAAAAGTTGGGAAACACTGATCTGCACTGGGTTAATTATCTACAGTCTGTTACTGCTCACCGATTTATTTAACACAACGTTTCGACCTCAGGCGGTCTTCGTCAGGTGTATAGAGTATAGACCTGTGTGCGGATTTTCTTTCTTCTTTAACGCACATTTGTTTGATCCAGCACCTGTTTTACTGGATGTGCGCGCATCTCCTACACTACTTTTAATGATCTACAGTGTCACCTACTGTTCTGTACCTCTGGATGGACACCAATCAGTGAGTCTGCCTTGGTGTAGAACTCTTCCTTCAGCGAGATGACTATGGCCTGGAAATTCTGCACCGACTGGTAATTGATGTAGTTAGCCACCTGCCACTCAGAGTTATCGCAACAAATTATCATATACATACAATTTAGCATGTACAGCATATTGTGCTCAATATAATAAAATTAGACACATAACTATACATTATACACATCTTATGTATGTGTGTATTTGACTTTGCAGCTGCAATGTATGTACGTAGTTAGCCACCTGCCGAAATTAGCGTATACGGTACAAATTGGCAAATGCAGCATATTGTGCTCATAATATAATATACACATCACGTGTACAGTATATGTGTATTTGGTGTGTTTTCAGGCTTACCTTGCCTATGTTGGTGTTGTCCAGGGCAGCATCAATCGCATCCAGTACAAAGAAAGGAGCAGGCTTATAGCTGTTGGGATGGAGAACAGAGGTGTTAATTTCAGTAAAATTGTGTGTAATTAAATGAAAAGTGTCTAATGAAATACTACACTTATGATGGATGGTTAAATAATTTCCTGAGTATCTGGCAGACACGCCTTTAGCTGGCTGTAAGTGCATATTTAGCCTATTCATATAACATTACATACTGAATATGTCTGAAGGAGGTCTGTGTGTGTGATGATTTGAAGTGAAAAACAGCAAATTATAAGCATGAAAGCTATGTCTAAAACAGGTATGGGCAACTGGAGGCCCGGGGGCCACATGCGGCCCGCCTCCTCACTCAGTGTGGCCCGTAGACAAAACATTATACTGTTACTTTCACTGCTATTATTTCAAATATTGTAGTGTCTACATTCTTTATTTATCTTTTATCTGTTACATGTTGAATGTTAAGTGTTGAATGTTAAATGTTAAATGGGTAACACTTCCAAATAAGGGGCCACAATTAACAGTAAAGTAGCTACAACCTAATACTTAACTAAGGGTTAATAATCATTAATTACTGGCACATTAGACACATATAAATTGTTAATAATGCATATGTTGAACATTAGTAAGCAGTTACTTAACTATTAGATAACTATTACCTTGTGTTACAAGTTAATAGCATATTATTATTTAACTAATAGATAAGTAAGGGCACAGTTAATAGTTAAGTAGCTATCAGGTCATACTTAACTAAGGACCAAAATTAACACTTACATAATACAAAAGTAAGGCATAACTAATGGTTAATTAATACTTAAATATTGGGTTTTGGGACCCTTATATTAGAGTTGGCTGCGGATAACTAATGGTTAATTAATAGATAGATATTGTTGTTTGGGACCCTTATATTAGAGTTGGCTGTGGATAACTAATGGTTAATTAATCGATAGATATTGGTGTTTGGGACCCTTATAATAGAGTTGGCTGAGCATACCTCATAATTAATTAATTAATCTACTGTGACATCTAGTTTTCAGTCGTTCAAATCACTGTAATAGTGGCAACAGGAGCCATTATATAGCAAGGATTAGACGTACACTTCTCAATGATGGTGGGGTGATGAGATGTAATTTTTTCATGTACATCTTATTAGTTTTAATGGTAAAAACCCTGCAATAAATGCAGAACATTATGAAGAGTAATAGTTTTGAAGCGAGACTAAACCATTCCTCTGTGATAATTAGGTTAATGTTTGAGAATATTAGCTCCAAGAAGAGCAGTGCATGATGGGTACGCAATCTACAGACAACAATATTTCGGTATTATTTAATCATTAGATATGCCTTGCTTTTGTATTAAGTAAGTGTTAATTAAGGTCCTTAGTTAAGTATGACCTAATAGCTACTTAACTATTAACTGTACCTAATCTAATGATTAAATAATACCGAAATATTGTTGTCTGTAGATTGCGTACCCATCATGCACTGCACTTCTTGGAGCTAATATTCTCAAACATTAACTTAATTATCACAGAGGAATGGTTTAGTCTCGCTTCAAAACTATTACTCTTCATAATGTTCTGCATTTATTGCAGGGTTTTTACCATTAAAACTAATAAGATGTACATGAAAAAATTACATCTCATCACCCCACCATCATTGAGAAGTGTACGTCCAATCCTTGCTATATAATCGCTCCTGTTGCAACTATTACAGTGATTTGAACGAGTGAAAACTAGATGTCACAGTAGATTAATTAATTAACTATTAGGTATGCTCAGCCAACTCTATTATAAGGGTCCCAAACACCAATATCTATCGATTAATTAACCATTAGTTATCCGCAGCCAACTCTAATATAAAGGTCCCAAACAACAATATCTATCTATTAATTAACCATTAGTTATCCTCAGCCAACTCTAATATAAGGGTCCCAAAACTCAATATTTAAGTATTAATTAACCATTAGTTATGCCTTACTTTTGTATTAAGTAAGTGTTAATTTTGGTCCTTAGTTAAGTATGACCTGATGGCTACTTAACTATTAACTGTGTCCTTACTTATCTATTAGTTAAATAATAATATGCTATTAACTTGTAACACAAGGTAATAGTTATCTAATAGTTAAGTAACTGCTTGCTAATGCATTAATAACAATTAATATGTGTCTAATGTGGCATTAAGTAATGATTATTAACCCTTACTTAAGTATTAGGTTGTAACTACTTTACTGTTAATTATGGCCCCTTATTTGGAAGTGTTACCGTTAAATGTTCATTTGTACTGTATCTATTATTTATTATTGTCCATTGTTACCAGTCCATCACTGTACCTGTCCTGTCTGCACTTTATGTCAGTCTGATAAATGTCAGTTTTGTATGTCTTGTCCTGGCATGGTATAGAAAGAAAACGTAATTTCATTTTTCCTTGTATGTCTTGTGCATAAGATGAAAGTGACAATAAAAAGCTGACTTGAAACATAACATTTCTTTAAAAAAAAAATGTTTACTGTAATTTCACTGTTGGACGATAGAGAACACTCCAATTTCCTTCCAAACACTCTCGACAGTCAGTGAGCAACTAACGCCTCTTTTCCACTGCTGGTTTTCTGGTAGGCCTACAGCTCGACACAGTGCGACTTTGCAGCCACTTTTTTGCTTTTCGAATAGGCAAAACACAGCTCAATCGTAAAGCAAAAAGTGGCGGCTGAGTCGCGCTGTGTCGAGCTGTAGGACTACCAGAAAACTGGCAGTGGAAAAGAGACTTGCAGTCAAATCTGCAGTCAAATCTGTGGTTATGTCACTCTCCGAAGGTGGTTATGAAAAATGTGGCCCTCCTTATCACTAAAGTTGCCCATCCCTGGTCTAAAACAACACAGCCATTTGTGGGAAGAAAGAGGGAAGGTGATATCTCTTTTTTTGAAAAGCAAAAGGACTTGAGAAGCCGTGGCCTAATTTTTGGGGAGATGATCTTAATCAGAGGGTTGCCGGTTTGAATTCCACCCTTTTGAGCAAGGCACCTCACCTCACAATACTTCAGGGGCTGTAATTGACACCCTGTATGGTAAATATCTGTAAGTCGCTTTGGATAAAAGCATCATCTAAGAGTAATGTAGTAGTGTAGTGACTTTGCCACATATCTGATGCTCATGCCAAACCTACAAGTAGCTCAGTACCTGTGGATAGCAAACAAGAGAGCCAGTGCGGCCACAGTCTTCTCTCCTCCAGAGAGGTTGTCCATGGGCCGGAACCTCTTCCCCGGCGCCACACAGTTGTAGTTGATGCCGTCCAGATAAGGCTCTTCTGGGTTCTCTGGACCCAGGAAGGCCTAAGGTAGGAGGATGAGGAGGACATTGTGAAAAGCGGAAAACCTGTGGCCAATCTCAAAAAACTCTTCTAAAAGGTCTAACAGTATATGGTTGGAGGGTGAAGGGTAATGACATGCGAAGAAGAGTACAACACAATTGCTAATAACGATGTTGTAAATTTCTTTCTACAAGAGTGTTACATCATGTCCATTGTGACAAAGTGTAGTGTTAGAAATACGTATCCAAGAAATGTGAAAGATAAAATAATGAAATGTGAAACTGTATTAGGAGATGTTGTGAATCTAATTTCTTCTAAAATGAATAACATTAAGCCACATTGGCATGAAAAAGATTAAATAGCATCTGTTTGTAACATTCCTATACAACAGGGTTTCCCAAACTGGGATGCGTGCACCCCTGGGGGTGAGCGGCCTACCATAAAAGGGTCATGTGCAAGCTGAATAGAGCAATGGTGGATATGTGATTTTTTTTATCCAGCATTTTAATTGCATGGTGAATTGTATGCTGGAAACATCCATCTAAAGTGTAGTTTAACAATTGGAAAAGAGGATTCTCCAAGACGACTGCATAATGTGCAGTGAATGCGCAGTGAATCCATACTTGCGTGGCCATCAGCACACCAAAATATTCGCTTAGGGTGTGCACGAAAAACCCTTTGAAATGTACAAGGGGGTGTGCAGGGAAAACGTTTGGGAACCGCTGCTATACAACATTGCCATGAAAGAAGTTGCCCTAGTGTGTCAGCACTGTAAGAGGATGAGAGCTGACATCTGAAATTGATGTATTGAACAGTTTTGGGTCCTTGATAAAATGTTTTGACAAGCCCCCTCCACTGGCAATTGGATTATTGACGGTCACATTAGTGTCAAGCACACACAGTACCTGGGCACTGCTGTTGCGCGATAAGGCTTTGTAGATCTCATCAATGTTGGTGGCAACAGACTCGAAGCAGGCATTGAACCGATCAAATCTCTCCTTCTTGATCTGTTCAAACGCCTGTTTGGCTTTTTTGGCTCTTTGGCGGGCCACTTCGAATTCTGACAAACATACACATCAACATTCCTTCAGGCACAGAAGATTAGGGCTGGAATACATGTAAAGCCAAATTTATATCAGTTGTTTATTTTTTGCAGCAGTCCAAAATGTAAGTGGTAATTTTTTCTTATTCTGAACATGACTTTTGTGAAGCTTATACCATGTTCCAGCATGTTAACTTTTCAAACAGGCTTCTCATTTCCACTGACTCTGTTGGCGCCTGTCAGTACTTTAAAGATGCACTGTGCAACTTCAATAACAACTTATGTAAGTCAGCAATATGGCCCATATTGGGATCAATAAAGTCCACTCAGCCACCCATCAATCGATCATTTACATGTACTCGTATCTATGCATCTCTGTGCATCTATCATCTATGCATTTATCCATCTACTGTATGTGTTTACCTATTCATCTATCCAAACATCCATCCATCCATCGCTCCACTAATGTATCGGCATATCCTCCAACCCCCTTCCCCACCCACCATCACTTGTTTCCTGGAATTTGTTCCTGATGCGCTTCAGTCTCTCTCTCTCTCGTCTCTGGCACTCTCTAGTCTTCTCTCTCTCTCTCTCTCTGTCACACTAACACCCTCAATATCTATCTCCTCCATCCATCCATCCATCCATCCATCCATCCATCCATCCATCCATCCATCCATCCATCCATCCATCCATCCATCCATCCATCCATCCCTCTACAGTGTTTCCCCCACCGTCGCTGGTCTCCTGGAGCGCTCCCGTACGCTCTCCAGCTTCTCCATGGCCTTCATGTTGGGGGCGCTGATCCTCTGCAGCACACCCTGCTGCTCATTCAGACCCTGCTGCAGAGTACTCATCTCCCCCTTTATCTCCTCATCACACAAGGCATCCTGAGGAGGAGGGGGGGGAGGGAGAGAGAGAGAGAGAGAGAGAGAGAGAGAGAGAGAGAGAGAGAGAGAGAGACATGTGAAGGAGATGTGAGGGAGATAAGGGGAAGGAGAGAGTCAAAGGTACAAAGGGATAGAGGAAGGGAGAGAAAGAGAGGCAGTGACAGACATACAAAGGGAGAAAAAGAGAAAGTTGTATGAGAGATATAGACAGACAGAGAGAGAGAGAGAGAGAGAGAAAGACAGAAAGAAAGAAAGAGACAGAGAGAGTGTGAGATGAGAATTGATCATTGAAAAATGATGAATTGACAGAGATAGGGTGGGACAAGAGAAACAAAAAGACAGATGAGAGACAGAGAGAGTGAGAGGGCAGGAGAGAAATGAGAAAGAGATGAAGCAGAGATAGAGGCAGATGCAACTCATCTTTCAAACATGCTGACACTGACTCCTTAAGAACAGAATTGTCACCGGCTCTCGCACACACACGCACACGCACATGCGCACGCACATACACACACACACACACACAGAGCCACACACACACACAGACACACACACAGACACACACACACACACAGCCACACACATGCACGTACACACAAACTCACACTGAGCCACACACATGTACACATAAACACATAAACACGCACGCGCACACACACACACACACACACACACACACACACACACACACACACACACACACACTGTGTGACAACTGACTGGAGCCTTGAGCCTTCAGCCTGTGATGGCGTACAGTACGGTGCCAGCGTTTGGAGTAATGAATGTTTCATGCAGCCTGAGACTGAGAGACGGCTGCACATGTATAGTGTACAGTACCTTCAGGCTGTGAGACTGCATACAGTACCTCAGTGTAGTCTACTTTTTTGTGGTGGGTATACTGTATATTTGAGCATTTTTTGAGGTTGGCATACTGTGTAATATTTTTGCTATTCTTAAATAATGGATCAATCAATTTTAGGCGGAAATACTGAAATCCCTGAAATTTTGAGGTGGGTATACTGCGTATACCTGTGTTCTTCATAGACTACACCACTGATCTAAAGCCACCTACTTAACCACTGCAGTTAACCTTCACAGTACAAACCTTCAACACTTAAGAGTGCAGTCTGAGACCAAATTCTATCTAGAAGATATAAAGTCGACTCTCTATGTGTTGCATTACGTATTTTAGTTTTTTTGTACGTTATTATTTTTGTACGTTATTACATTACGTATTATAGTATTTTTTTTGTGCTTTTTTTTTTAAATCCTGCACCCAATCTCAAACCAACTGACATGTTTGGCTTTCGGGAACCAGAGAGCTGATTAGTGTTGCAAATGGAAAAATACTTCTCTGCAACCCGTGACAACAATGTAGATGTCAGCAGATACATCCAGGTAACACAGTCACATGTCCTAAAGAACCCGGTACGAATGCGTGTGGTTCACAGGTAAGCATCCCAGTTGGACACCAGTATCCTTCTTGTCGGCCTGAAAACAGTATCAGAGACTGCACACATGTGGGACTCACTAGTTCGACGCCCTTTCGTGCCTTACCGCTTACGTCATACGACCCTAAACCTAATCCTAACCCTAACCTTAACCCTAACCCTAACCCTAAACCTAACCCTAACCTTAACCCTAACCCTAACCTTAACCCTAAACCTAACCCTAACCTTAAATCGCTTGTTTGAAATGTTTGATTACCATGTGAAGTCACGAGAGGGCGTCAAACTAGTGAGTCCCGCACACATGTACAGTATACAGTATCTTGAAATGCCGCCTATGCTATGCAGCATGTCAGTATCCACTGCGCAGTACCTTCAGGTCCTCTGAGAGGCTGCTGTAGTCGATCTCGATTAGGGCCTCTTTGGCGTGCACCGAGCTGGAGGCCTTCTGGCTGCTGGCAGACTCTTCCACCTGAGAGCCCCCCTGAGAGCCACACAGCAGAGCAGAGACATGGCCTCAGCACAAGAAGAAGCATTTCTTCTCTCTCTGGTGATGGCTTTAACAGAGGAAGGAAGCACTTCCTTCTCTCTGCAGTTGGGAGAGTGGTAAACCGCTAAACCGCTACATGGGAAGGAGGTGAACCAGCCCAGAGATGGTGTTAATGCAGATGGGCGGTGGTTGTGGGTGGTGGGGTTAAAAGCACTACTACATTAAAACAGTAAATAATATCAAAAATGTGTGTGTGTGTGTGTGTGTGTGTGTGTGTGTGTGTGTGTGTGTGTGTGTGTGTGTGTGTGTGTGTGTGTGTGTGTGTGTGTGTGTGTGTGTGTGTGTGTGTGTGTGTGTGTGTGTGTGTGTGCGCGTGTGTGTGTGTGTGCGCGCGCGCGCGCGTGCATGCGTGCGCGCGTGCATGCATGCATGTGCGCATTACATGTAGGGTGGTGAATCAGCAGATAGATAGAGTTAATTCAGCTGGAGGGTGGGGAAAAACGCAACACTTCAAAAACACTGCATAAGGATGGGGTGGAGGGTGGGGCTGAAAACATTAAACATGCGTTAAGGGGGTAGAGCATTACACTACTGCATTGCACTACAATACACTGCATAAGGCTCTCTGTAGTGTACATTAAAACTCTTAAGTGTGCGCCACACAGGGAGATGAATCAGCAGGAAGCACTACAGCAGAGCAGATGGATATTGACTGCTCTCTCCCTCTCTCTCTCTCTCTCTATACCCCACTTCTCTCTCTTCCTCTTTCACTCTGTCTTTCCTCATTCTCTCTCTTTCTCTCTCTTTCTCTCACACACACGTGCTTCTACTGTTAAGTCTTACATAATTGTTTCCCATACATTGAGGAAACTATGGCGCACCGCCATAGATTAAATTTGGCCGCCATAGTTTCCGAAAATGTTAAAAAAAAAAAAACGATTGCCATTTTTTTCTCAAAACGATTTAAAAAACGATTTCATTCGCATTTTTCTCCTGGAGTAAATACATCCTATAGAGAAAACCACAAGTGCTTGAAAGACAGAGGGATCAAAAGCCTAGTAGCCTAGTTAACTTCGGTTTGGGAGCAATAAAAAAAACCTTCAGAGAAGGGACAGTTGGGATGAGTTTACTAACACTCCCCAGGCTTTGTTTTACAGTTGTAATGAGTTAGGTGACAGGCCTTCATAGACGAGGCAGAGGAGACATCGGGCTGCATATAGAAATTAATGTGTAATGAATGTGAATATAGATAAATGTGTAATATGTTGTTCAGCCCTTTTAATGGGAGGAATTTTGAAAAACTGGCCCTGTGACCAGCACCCCTCATGTAGAATGTGTACGCCTATGTGTGTGTGGGGAAAAGGCATAGCCTACCCTCTTAGACCCTTTTTGTTTATGCGTTAACAATTTCACAGTAATCTTAAATTCTTATCTCTGCTCCGTTCATTACATAGACCCCTGCATGTGTATTATGCAGCCTTATTTCTCAAAATATAAATGGCTGAAATGTAGGCCTAGGCCTATAGTTTCTCCATGCGCCAATGTCATACTGTACTCATTGTTTTGCCATTTTGCATTTACACTGCGCGAATACACCCCCCCCCCCCCCCACCCCCCAAAAGGCCCGCGTGAAAAGACCCCCCCCCCGGACAAAAAAAAAAATCCCGGCTGCCCCCATAGTTTCCAAAATTTCTGTGGGAAACACTGTACATAATTGTTTTCTAGTTTGGGAGGAGCCTATAGGATGATTGACAGCCATCAACATACTCATGCTCATCCCCCTGTCTGTCCATCCCTCTCTTCCACCTGCTCTCCTTTTTTCTTCCATTTCACTAGTTGCTATAGTATACTGTACTGTATAGACCCACTATAGGGTCCCTAGGGGTGGAAGTATCATTCCTCTAGAAGATTAAATCCCTCATTCACCTGTCATCCACACAGCAGCAGCAATGCAAACTTCTCCATTTCTCTAGCGGCTTCTATAGTAGTATGCAGGCCCGCTCTTTACACTCGTAGAGGTGGAGGGAGTCATTCGTTTAAGAGATTTAATACCTAATTCACCTGTCACGCACACCAGCATTGCAAAGTCATCCATTTCACTAGGTGGCTAGAGTATGTAAGCCTTGTAAACCCATAGGGGCTGCAGGGGGAACTGCATTCTGTATGATCTGCACTTCAATCATGTCAGGACCAAGGACAGCTCCCCACAGACAGACTTTCCATTAAGCAAACCTGGGCAATTGCCTAGGGCCCCAACCAAATCTGCCCTCCATACAGGTCCCAAACCGTCACACAAGTCGCGATAAACACACAAAAAAGTAGTCCTGATTTTGTTTTGTCACTTATGTGAAGTAATCAAAGATGTTTACGAGACAAAACACTAAAATAGCACCCTGTCACCTTCCATGCCAATTGGTGACGTGTTTAAAGCGGAATTCACCTCTGGGCAATGTGTGCTGTTATCACATGTAATTTATCCTCATTTTGCATTTTACATGAGAAAATGAAGTAATTTGCATTATTTAGTTTAATTTAATACAATTATGTGCTGAACCGCGATTGCCAAAGCTATTTTAATGTACTCAGTTAACCAGAATGCACTGCGGGAAAGTAAGTAATCGTTGCCAGGTTAACGCGTCACCGAATTCGAAGGAATCTTGCGTTCTGGCTGCTCAGTGCTCGCTGCCAGCAGTCGTGGCTGGTTTTTTGACAAATGTAGGCTGATATCCGAGAGACAGATTGATGTTGTTAATGTAGACTGTTGAAAAACATAACAATCATGCATTTTCCTCACTGGGTCTCATTGCGCAAACTATAGCTACTAACAGCGAATAAAAAGCGAATGGAAAAACAAACTGTTGAGAAGTGCAGCTCGTGTCGCAACTGTCGCTGTCCTCAGATCAGTGCTGAAACGGAAAATGAGAAGGCTTGCCTAACCTTACATTTAGCCTATTTTTGAAAAAATAAATAAATGTAATACTCATTCAAGAAGGAAGTAGCCTAGCCTGTCTATCTGTTTAATCCCATCAAATCCAAAGGCGAAGCGGACTTGTCTCCGTTCAACCAACTTTATCAAAGAGCGCACGCTTTCTCGCCCTCTCTCTCTCGTGCTGGTGTTTGACCAAAAGCCGTTTCATCCGGACCTCTGCTGTTGGTCCCTAACAAATAGGCCTACAAGCCAGAGGGAATTGATCATTTATAGGCCTAAATAAAACAAATGTGCAGGCTGCCTTTTAAAAATGGTCTTCATCCCATTAATTGACTCTAATGCAAGTGCAACAGGAAGGAAAATCGCCCCTCGGTAAGTTGCACCGTGCGCACGCATTTCTGGGCATTCAGCTGTTCAGGTTATGCTTTCTGTTTTTAGAAGATAAGAAATGACTTGCGTGAAACATAGCTTACAAACCCACATAGGCCTAAATAGCGCATCGGGACACCCCACCGTCTCCATCTAGCCAGTTTGAGGGAGGTGTTGGGTTAGACATGCATTTTGAAGATGTAGGCTATCGTCGCTTACTTTGGCCAAGTGTTTAATTTGATTTGTCCGTTCGCGTCTCAATTGTCCCTCGAGAGGAAGTCTGTGTTTATAATTTATGCAAAATAGGCGGCCATGACTGCCTGGGGAGTGAGCTGAAATCTACAATGACTTGACAGTATATTTCAGTAGCCTGCCTGAGTGTGCCTTGTTCTTGCTCGTGTTGTTTAAATGCAATCAAGTCCAAGTGCAGTAATGATAGCCAGCGCATGCATTTATGGCTACCTTGTTTGCAACCTGCGTATACTGCGTAGCCTATCTTATAAGAGGAGCATGAACATCGCCAGCAGTGCAAGGAGGACGCCACGTTTGAGGATAGAAATGGTCGCAGCCTCCTTCAGCAATCCATCAAATAACTTTGAATAATATTAAAATAAAGCCTGATTCGATTAAAGAGAACTTCACTGTCGAGCTCCTATTGTTTAGCCCATTAGGACTCGGAGAGTCCGTGGCCGCTGCATTGTGATCCGGACCGGACCTCAAATAATTCAGCAAGCTTTTAAAAATATATATTAATAGCATATTAAAATTAATAGCAAAGCAAAAAAAACAAAAAAAAAGTTTAGGCAATGCCTACCATGTGTTATTACAACTTGCAGTCCTAATAGGCTACACTTGGCAGGCATAGACATTGTGGACTGGTGCGCTCCGATAGCCTATGAGCGCATATTAACAATGCGGACAACACTTTTTTGCAGTTGTATTGAATGCACCAAGGCTTTTACCACTGTGCAGTAACCTATAGGCCTACTTGAAGTAGGCTTATTATCCGGACAATGTAAATATCTCCATCCTCGAAACGTGTTATCTGCCTGCCTGCTGTTCTGTTCCATGCCGCCTGTCATGCCGAGGTGATTTGATGACGCGTCCAATCACCCAGCAACGTTCTAATGGCATTGTAGTCGTTATTTTTTCTTCCGGTGATTTGATGACGCTTGAAATCACCATTACTAAAACAATAAATAGCTTTTATATTTAATATAAAGATATTATATCCAGTGGCTACATAATCCCCTGTTATAATGTGGTCTAATACAGAGATAGGGCACAATATTGTTTGAAAGGTGAATTCCGCTTTAAAGAATGACTTTTGAGGGCCCCATGTTTCTATTTCACCTAGGGCCCCAAAATGGATAGATCCATCCCTGCAGCTACCAAGCCAAACATGCGCATTTTGCTGTACAGCAAGCACTCATACGGGCAAGTGAACTCAGTGAATTTCCTCTGATGGATTTACTGTATCCTTTTTTACATAAGCATAACAAGACAAGACCCACCGAACTGACTAAATGAAATTGGGCCATTCCATACTGTACCGTCTTGTCCACGTGTGCTTTTTGTTACTGTGACTGACTGCATAAATGAACTGCAGATTACAACTTTAATTTAAGATTAATTAAAGATACATAAAAATAGGTCACTGCACACGTGTGCTTCCAGATGTGCTTCCAAACGTGCTTTGTGTTTAAGCATTTTTCCTGTAAGTGACTTGTCTCTCCAGGCTAATGTCATCCATGGTGCCAAGAACATCTCTAACTATAGATTAATAGAACTACTAGGGGTATGCAAGCACACTGCAGGGGGTATTTGTAAAAATTGTATAATAACAATGAATGGAGCATTATCATTGGGATAGAAGACGAGATATGGGTCAGAGAGTACTCATGCCACGACAGAAAAGGCATAAGGGATACGTGAGACAAAAAAGGTTGGGAAACCCTGAACTAGAGTATAGAGAATACTGTAAATAAACTATACATTAATATATTTAATTAAAACATTACGCTACTACACCACTACTACCACTTCTCTGTCTAGCTATATGTACAGTATATATGGCTCTTGTTTCCCTGATCGGAATAGATCTGATCAGAATGAAGTGTACATATTAAAATGACCAAGAATATTTGAATACCTGTCACATGCATTTAGTACAGTTAACAGGAACAGTGGTTGGAAACAGTAGGCCTTGGTTATATTATACAGTATGTGGAGTGTGTAAAGTGACTTACAGCATGTCTGACTGTATGTCTTTTGTGACAGTATCATTTCCTTGTCCCTACAGGTGATGATACACAGGGCAACTGTTTGGGCAACGTTGCTGAGCAACAAGATTATTGGCTCCACATTTTCCAATAAAATGACTAAGGACATTTTTCTACTTCGGATCCGATTTCTCCCGATAAAAGTGCTGTAGTGATAAACTGTCCTTATAAAATCTTAGAGTAAGCTTGCCCAAAAGTGTTGCTCAAGGCTCAGCCGTGGCTCTAACGGTAGGGTACTGGGCTGCTACGCCAGCGAGCCGGGTTCGATTCCAGCCCGGGTCATTTGCCGATCCTTCCCCATCTTTCTCTCACCACTCCTTTCCTGTCTCGTTCTCCACTGTCCTATCGCAATTAAGATTGGAAAAAAAGTTGCTCAAAAAGTTGCCTGGTGTATCATCATCTTAACTCACCTCCCCCTGGCTGATGTCGTCCATGGTGCCTGATCTGAGCATGAGGCGTATGTCCTGCATATTATGTCTTATGTGACGGTATCATTTCCTTGTGTCTAACTCACCTCTCCAAGGGGTATACAGTATGTTAACTCACCTCTCCCTGGCTGATGTCGTCCATAGTGCCTGATCTGAGCGGCAGGCGGATGTCCTGCATCTTGCAGGCCTGCAGCAGGTTGTGGCGATCGCTGCATTTCTGCTCCAGCTTGGTCTCGATGGCCGTCACCTCCTTCTGCAGCTGGGTCAGCTCTCTGCAAACACACAGTAGAAATAACAGCGTTACTATAACTCTTAAAGAGTTTGAAATAACTCAAAAATACTGTTTTCCCCCTTAATTTCCCCCCTTGGTCAGTGTAACATTTTCAGTTCAGTTAATTCTACTCATAATTGTTTAGTGTAAATGTTAAGAGCTGTACAGTTGAAATTGTACTGACCACCTGACCACTTTCGGTCTATTTGATTTGTATGTTGTATTTACTGCATTGTATTACCATCCACTGCAGTCAGTTTTTTGTTTTTTGTTTTTTGCTGTAGTTGCAGTTGTAGTTGAGTCAGGGCCAAGTTCCGGAATGTAAGCAATGGCAAGTAAATGCTAGTTTCTACATGTAAATGTCAGTATGTGTTTGTAAATGCAAATGCCAGTATGTACTTGCAGAGGTGCATCTTGCCACCAGGCAAGGCAGGCAGCCGCTTAGGGCCCCCAAGCCCATTGATAGTGGATAACAGCCCACACTTTACCACAGTAGTGGCGATTGTGGTGAACATTTTCATTAGTTTGCATTTTCGCTTGGGGCCCCACCTGACCCTAGAATCGCCTCTGTGTACTTGTTTGCCCCGCCAAGCTTCTTGCGAATGTCCTCCATCTCCTTGTTCTTGTCGTTGACTTCTGACTTCTTGGTGAGGTGCTGGTTCTTCAGGTCCTGGAGCTGAGCCATAGTCTCATCAATGATCTTCATGTGTCTGTGCTAATCCTAAACAGGGAGTTGAAGACAGGGTTATAGATTCAAGTTCAAGAAGTTTATTGCCATGTCGACAAAGTCAATAGGATTTTTTCTTGGCATATCCCCAACATCAAATACATACAATTGACAAGCACACAACAGCAAGGTACATACAGTAAATATAAATATGGGTGGACATAACAATAGACAGAAAGGGTCCCAGCAGTCCCTTGATAGCAGGTAAATTACCCTGAGTGTTAAAGTGCATAGAGGTAAAGTGCATAGCGAGTGGAAGTTACAGCAGGTTAAGATGTCTGATATCAGTGGGTATGTGCAGCGTTACAAATAAAATGATCAACATTTCCTACCAATTACTTGTTGTGCCTGTGTACTTGTTTAGTTGCTTGACAAACGGCAGAGAATGTAAGCTGGATCATGTACGTTTTTTCTCCTCACAAAGGAATATTTGTATACTGTATGTCCCCTTCAATAATAAATGCCCCTACAACATTACGATAACAAGCGGGAAAAAGAGAAGGCATAACTCTACCCAGAAGCCGATGCTGATACTGCTGCTTGAATTATTTATGAATTAAAGTCAGCTTTCCAGCATTCAATGAATGGAATATGAGTCGTGTTGTTCTTCTTTACTGTCTGGTTGCTCAGCCAGGCTTCTTTCTTTCTTTCTGTCTTTCTTTCTTTCTTTCTTTCTTTCTTTCTTTCTTTCTTTCTATTCCTCTGCTACCTTTTTAAGTCGCTCTATTTCGGTCTCGTCTTTCTTCACTGTCTGCTCCCACATGGTGACTTTCTCCTGGTCCTCCTTCAGCTGCTTCTTCTCGTAGTCCAGCTGAATGGCCAGCCTGGTCTTCTGGGTCTCAAACTCAAGACTGGAGAGGGATTTACCAGAAAGATGATTGAGGGAAGTTAAAGTGTACAGGATGCAAGAACTAGACCGACATTGACTTTATTTATTCTGTAGATTATTATGTAGACATCGATCTAGAAATGGATAATTCCGCATTAAGAAACACAAATGAAGGGTTTATTTGCAAAACGGTGTATCTCCATTTTATAGAATGTTGGGAAATTGACATTTTGTATTGGGCATTCCATTGAATTGCATTGCAAAATGCATTTTATATAGGTTAAAAAAGTATGTTCTCAAAATATTTGAATGGTAAGAATTCACACATGGGTCATATGACCTCTGAACAGTCATTTTCAATAATAAAATGCAAAAGTCGAAAAATGGAGATACACCATTTTGCAAATAAACCCTTCAAATATAGTGGGGGGGTGGGCGCTGTGGCACAGCGTGCTAAGCCCCCCACATTTGGGCTTACATTGCCCACGGGGACCCCGGTTCGAGTCCGGCCGGGGTCATTTCCCAGCCCTGCCCCATCTCTCTCTCCCAATCATTTCCTGTCTACTCTCACACTCTCCTGTAATAATAAAGGCCAAAAAGCCCCCCCAAAAAGTCAGAAATCAGAAGTACATTTGGATGTGTATAATGAAGGCTTACCGTTTTTTGGCTATTTCATTCTGCCTCTTGACCTTCTCATCCTCAAACTCCCTGATGTTCCTCACTCCAATCTCCTGGCAGAACCCCAGAAACACCTCGTCCTCTACCTGAGGGGCACACACACAGATGACTTCATAGTCTGGGATGTCAGCGATAGTGGGATATCAGAGAAAAGTGTTGTAATAAAGCAGGAGCGAACCTACTGTATGTCTCGAGGGCTGTTAACGGCGCTTGAGGCTGTTTTATCCAACGCTTGACATAATTTTAATGTTAATGTAATGCAGCTTGTCTGATGAAGGGCATGCTGCCCGAAACGTTACATTAAAAAGAGCAACGGGAGCTTGGTGTCGCGGACTTTTCATTCAATTTTTTCATGGTATTTTTGTTGGTCCTGCACCCTATTTTTTGAGACGGATGTGCGTGTTTTCTCTTTAACCAATGTAATGCAGCTTCACATGAAAAAATGACAGATTTTGAAAAGGAATCTTAAAGATTACATTTGCAATACAATTATTACGTTATATTAAGGGGACATAGAGAAGGTGGGGTTTGAAGGTGGCTGCCTTAAATATCCAGGGGGAAATCCTGGTCTATGTTCATAATACGGCCCTTGGAGGACTTTTATGTCCCTTGGAGGAATTTGTAGTGCCCCCTCGAATGAAAAATGTTCCCCACCTCTGTGATAAAGAAATCCCAGTGTCTCATACCACGTTCATGTGGTCCCTCAGCTCTGTGATGTCCCTCTCGCGTGACTGGATGATCCTCTTGATGTCATTGATACGGGGACCAAAGTTGGCAAGCTCGCTCTCCAGTTTGGACTTCTACAAAAACACAGTACATCAGGTAACAAGTCTGACAGGCGGACAAAGATGCATCCGTCTATGTACTGTCGCCTTGAGGACACAGCAGGGAATTTGAATTGAAAGAAAGCGTTTCAGACGGACAGATGGTCGGACCGACGGATGGACATACCCTCTTATAGAGATACTAGGACGCATCTAAAAAGACACAGGGTTAGAGTTACGTATCATATGTACAGTGTAAATACCATCTTGTGTATACCGGTATTTTGAGGGAGAGGTATCGTGTTTAGATCCGTGTATAGTACACCTGCATATTGCACATTGACAGGTGCCGTGTCTTGGTAACTGTGTATAGTGTACCTGCATGTTGAGAGAGGTGGCATGTTTTGATCTCTGTATAGTATTACTGTACCTGCTTGTTGAGGGGGAGGTGTCGTGTCTTAGTATGTGTGTATAGTGTACCTGCATGTTAACGTGAGAGGTGTCGTGTCTTGGTCTGTATATATTATAGGCCTACTGTACCTGCATGTTGAGTAAGAAGTGTCGTGTTTTGGTACTGTATGTGTCTATAGTGCACCTGCATGTTGTGTGTGTATAGTATAGCCTACCTGCATGTTGAGTGTAGTGCACCTGCATGGTGTGCGTGTATAGTATAGCCTACCTGCATGTTGAGTGAGAGGTGGCATGTCTTGGTCAGCGTGTATAACATATGCCTCTTTTCCACTACCGGTTTTCTGGTAGGCCCACAGCCACGACACAGGCTCACTCGGCCACCATTTTTTGTTCTTCGATTGAGCTGTGTCATGCCCAATGTAAAAGCAAAAAGTGGCGGCCGAGTCACACTGTGTAGAGCTGTAGGCCTACCAGAAAACGGGCAGTGGAAAAGAGGCAATACTGTATCTGCATGTTGAGTGAGAGGTGTTGTGTCTTGGTACAATATGTGTGTATAGTGTACCTGCATGTTGAGTGACAGAGAGAGGTGTCATGTTTTGATATACGCACAGTATAGGCCTACTCTATCTGCATGTTGAGTGAGAGGTGTCGCGTCTTGGTCTGCTCCAGGTCGCTCTGCGAGTACTTGGTACGGTATATGTGTATAGTGTACCTGCATGTTGAGGGACAGGTGGCATGTCTTGGTCTGTATATTCAGAGAGGTGTTGTGTTTTGATCTCTGTATAGTATAGAAGTAGGCCTATTGTACCTGCATGTTGAGGGAGAGGTGTCGTGTCTTGGTCTGCATATAGTATAGGTCTACTGTACCTGCATGTTGAGGGAGAGGTGTCGTGTCTTCATATGTGTGTATAGTGTACCTGCATGTTGAGAGAGAGGTGTCGTATCTTGGTCTGCATATATTGCTTCAGGTCGCTCTGGGAGTATATAGTATATAGTGTATAGTGTACCTGCATATGGAGTGAGAGGTGGCGTGTCTTGGTATGTGTATATAGCGTACCTGCTGGTCTGCATATAGGATAGGTCTACTCTACCTGCATGTTGAGGGAGAGGTGTCGTGTCTTGGTCTGCTCCAGGTCGCTCTGCGAGTACTTGAGCCTCATCTGAAGGCCGTGGGCCTGAGACTGCACCTGCCGCAGCTCCACCTCCTTCCTCTTGGCCTTCATTTGCTCCTGTGGAGATAGGGGAGGGACGCACAGCACATAACGGCTGCAACGCCAACGGAGCAGAAAGGAACGGATTAATGAATAATAAATAAACAAACAGCTGCAAAACAGATGCCAACAAATAGGTCGAACCGAGCATTATGTAAGCGATAACGGCACTTACATAATCTGATTTATCTCCTGTTTGTGTTTTATGATTTGTTTTATGTGTGTCATGATTTAGTTTCATGAACAAAATAAGCAGTTGATTTACATTATAGCACCAGTAATTTAACCGTTGACCTTATTATTATAGTTGTCATGGTTACCATTTAGGCCTACATGTTTTTGACTACAGATGTAGGACAGATCAAGCTTTACTTACTAATTGGGCCTATGGCAAAGTAGAGTCATCAAAGAAAATGCAAAAATAGCATTATTAATGAATTTACAGTTGCGGGTTGTGAATTTTGAAGTTGTGTGAGTTGTGAATATAAGTTCCATATTATAGTGATAGGACTACATTAGCCCATTGATGTCTAGGGCAACCGCAAAAACAACTGCTGAATTCCTCAGCCCTTTTTTAAGAAAAGTTGCCCTTAGCCTATAAAAACCTAAATATCTCAGCCTCTGAAGCACATAAAAACATGAAGTTGCATTTAAACACTACGACCCCCATCTTGCATTAGAATGTTCATTCAGCTCAACCATACCAAGATTTTTTTATAAAAACATCTCAAATCTAATGAGCCTGAATGCTGCGTCATTCAGCTCCAGGCGCCTGGGTCGATGTTGCATCATTAGGAGCACATGGCCTGGCTATCACAGACCTAGACTACAGTTGTGAAGGGGGGTGTACAGAAAAGTAGTGTGGCACGACCCATGTCAGGAGGACCTTGGCTGGAATTTACCGGTATATGGGAGGCCTTGTCATGGTGAAGTTTTAGAACCCTTGGCCTAGGTCATGTCACACCTCCCCCTTACCCCATCTCCCTATCCAACTCACTTACTGTTTCACTCCTATCCTACTGTAATATAAAAGCAAAAAGCCCATAAAAATATATATTTTTTAAATTGTGAAAGTGATTCAATTCTTGCCATTGCATCTTCCCAAGACATCACTTTGATGATTTGTTTGCAACATCCAGCATCAATGGGTTAATGGCACTTGTGTGAAATGGCTGGGTTCATGTTCACGTCTCTACAGTACCTTGAGCTCATCGGTCAGCTTCTCCTTCTTGTCCTTGAGTTTGTCTATGGCCCTCTCGTCCCATGGCCTCGCCTTGGCCTTCAGGTCGCTCGCTCCCCCTGATATCACTCCAGACTTCTGGAACAAGGTGCCATCCAGGGCTACCGTGTTTTATATATTGAGGAAAACGACAAATGTGGAAGATATGAACATACAGTAGGTGAAATCAGGACCACTGACAGCTTTTGCTGGGCCCAGGACAAAGTCAACTGTAAGGATCCCCCATCCAATACATACACCGTAATGAAAACCCAATTTTGTGCCCCCTGTCTCCCTGGGCCTGGGACAACTGACCCCTTTGTCCCCCCTCATCGACTTCCATGGGTGATATAACCCAGAAGAAAGGAAGAACGTAAACGAATGTAAACGAACGACCTCTCGAAACGTCATTGCCAATGAATGAATGAATAAAAAGAAGAAAAAATAACTTAAAGAAGAAAAAATCCAAAGGAGTGTGCAAACCTTTTTTCAAAAAATATTATTCAACTGAAACATGCAAAATGTGCCTACAGAAGGAGCCACTGATATTGTGCCATGTTTTCGTGATGATGGAAGGCGCATGGTACAGTATGCACATGGAATACAAAAAAGAACTGACTCCTATTGTATTGTAACCACCATAGTGCCTTTAAAAAAAATGACATTTCTGCCTCCAATATCCCAGACGTCTGGTAGAGCATTCCATCCAGAACTATAGTCTTTTCATTAACAGACAAGACATCAGCACCGAATATATTCACATGGAAGATATAACCACCTTTGCACCTTTCAGAAAAGTGAGAAAGAAGAGATAACATGAATTGCCATGGGCAGGACTGAATTGGGGGATAAATAGGGCCCGGGCACTTTTGGATTTAAGGGGCCCCCCCTCATAATTATTAGTGGCGGAGAACTGACTCAACGGTGGGCCCTGCACGCTCGTTGGCCTCTATTTTCAGTAATGTAAAAAATTAAAAAATGGGGGCCCAGGAGGGTGCAGGGCCCACCGGGAAATGCCCGCTATGTCAGATGGCCAGTCCAGCCCTGGCCATGGGTGACTTTGCTCCCCCCAATATCCCAGACTTCTGGAGTTGGGTGGCTCCATACAGAACTACATAGTCCCAGAGATGTGATGGTTTTATTTATGTGGCCGTGCCCAAAAGGTTTATTGGTCGTTTCTGGTGCAAAAAACTGTGAGGAATTCAAAAATGCAAGTCTTAGCAGCACTGCAAAATTGTATAAAGGGCTCAACTTTAGTGTCATTGCCTTGAGTTTACGTAATGCATGCACACGTTACTCGAAACCAGTCTCTGGATGCATGCACACGTTACTCGAAACCAGGCGGTACCCGACTTTGGATGAATATTGTGAATTAGTTCCTCACATCTCTGGGACTAAAAGTCTTTTCGTTACCAAACAAGACATATATAGCAACGAATATATAAACATGGGATTTCCCCTTCCTGAAAAAGAAAAACAAGTGAGAGGAGGGCAGGCAGAATAGGAACGAGGAGAGATGAGCCATATGTATGAGCAGATGTTGTGTGATTTCAATCTCCCCAGTGTAGCCGACATACCGTACCGTCCCGTCCTTCACACGCATGACTGTGCTTACTGGTGCTGTGCATGAATATGAATGGGGTGTACGGCTATGAAACTGTACACTGCTGAGATGCAGTATATACATACAGCATATTGGAAGCTCTGACATACATACATACCAGTAATGCAATGCACTGCAAGAGCTACTTTACACAGTATATTTACATAGTATGTCAGAAATAAATATCATTATCATGTCATTGTATCTATGAGTGTGCTCTCAGGTACAGCACTTCACATGAATATGATCAATACAGATACATACAATACATATTGTACATACAGAGATGGAGGTTTCAGCATCCACAGCATTGATTCACATACTTATTTACTTACATTGGCCTATTAACTTACTGAGCTTTTATCTAGGGTCCTTCAAATGCACGAGAGCAGCAAGCTATCTGCACATTCTGTTTTACCCAGTATCTCTGCACAAGTTGTCCAGTAGTATACAGTACATACATGAATACAGAGCAAACAAACAGACATTATAATGATGTGTGCAATGTCTGTGTGTTCTTTCTGTATTGATGTATGTACTGGTATGCTACTAGACACATTAATTTCCCTCGGGATTAATAAATGATAGCTCTACTCTCTCTATTCTCTACTACTGTATCTTCAAATAAATATCTTCGTACAGTACTTAATGATAATAATAATAATTGTATTTGTATAGCACTGTGTCATAAAAGGCATGTAACTCAAAGTGCTTAACAAATGGGAAAAAAAAACATCATTGTTAGAGATGGACTTAAAAGGAGAGGTATAGAGGAGAGGCAGAAATAGCAGGAAGACAGAGGAAGAAGAGATAGAGATACTTGTGTCCTTGAGTATGCTTGTTTGTGCTTGACATGGATTTTGGATCCACTGCACGTTCCCCAAATGTACATGAGTGTTCCGGACATATCCATTTACTAATCATGACATCTGAGGCACTCAAGCAGATGAGTTTTAAGAGCCTACAGTCCTATGGGACTAATATTTAAAAAGGCAACATGTGTCGCTCATAGTCAAAGAGGCCTTCTTCAGGGCGATGTTGGAACCCATGCCAATAATGCACTTATGTAGAGCACTTGAAAGAAATGCACTAAATTTTCCTCTCTGTTTTCTTGCCAAACTGGAAGCACTTTGAGGTGCATCTCATAATCAGTGTACGAATTGCGTTATACTACAAGTTTGTTATGGCCCACCATCACCATGGTCCTCCAAGTGCCTCCAGTTGCTCCCTCACCTTGTGTCTGTAGAGGCCTCTCCGGATGTGATCCTGTGTGCGTCCCCCACATACTGAACTTGATGTGAGGTCGCTGGTGTGAAGTGAGGATTTTGGCCTGAATAGGATGACCTTGGTTACACACTTACTCTACAACGGGGGTGGGTAAACCCGGAGGACACATGCGGCACTCTGAGCCATTTCATCTGGTTCTCAGAGCTTTTTCAAAACAGACAACTTTTACATCCACTATGATGCTCTCCCTGAACATTCTTTAATGGCTCCAAAATACAGGAGTACTGGGGCTTTGAGATGAACCAAGGCTACTGTATTCATCTAAATATAGCACATTTTATTACAATGTGCAGTCAAAAAGTTATTTGATCATACATTGTTTCTTATTGCTGACAAGTTGCCTGTAACATTTGGCCCTTCAGCCAGTTTTCAACACACAAAGTAGCCCTTGGGCCAAACACAATGTGGCACAGTATTCACCTTGTGTCTGTAGGGACCTCCAAATGCGATCTTGCGTGCGTCCTCCACGTTCTCGCAGACGAGCGTGTTGCCGCATGCGTACTGCAGGGCCTTCTTGATGTGCTGTGGCTCGTAGCGGATCACGTCGATCACCAGCTTCGCCCCGCGCAGCTCACGCAGCTTCTCATCTGTGGGCTTCTCTCTCTTTCTTTGAATGGCAAATGTATATGTGTGTGTGCGTGTGTGCTTGTGTGCGTGTGAATGCATGCGTGTGTGCGTGTGTGTGTGTGTTGGCAACCACTGGCATGTGAGACTAGTGCCAGCACCAGAGGTCTGTGGAGGTCACATTATGCTTAATGACCTTCATAGTGTGAATTAGCCCTCCATGGGGGGCATTAGGGTGGGGGTATGGGGGCAGGAGAGTGTTGTATCTATGTCTATATCCATTGCATTAACATGTCAGAACCTCAACATACCAGCTTATTTTGGTTTCCTTCGGGATGCTGAGTAAGTAATATTATACCCCCCACCCCACCACTAACATCACCCTCCAATAATTTAAACCATGCTGTTTGTGCCAAGGCTGTACTGTCTATGTATATATCCATTGCATTAATACACCATACTGTCTACGGTACATGTACTCACTGCATTGATATGCAGGTACACTCCATCAACCCAGCCAAATTTGGTTTATTTGGGGGGATATATCCCCCAGCAGGGCTCTAAATTAAACATTTTCGTCACCAGCCAAATGGCTAGTAGAAGTTAATCTAACTAATCTAAATAAAAATCTAAATCTAACCCTTCTTTGCATCTGCACAGTATTTGCTAGTGATGTTGGCTATGAGTATGTCATCTTTTGAAAAATCGCTTTGATTATAAAGCATTTCCCAAATGCAATGTAATGTAATCTTACTAGCCAAACACACACTCACTAATGGGTGTAAGTGGCTAGTAAGTTGGTATTTTCTACCCTAACTAAAATTTCACCAGGATTTAGCCGGTTGGCTGGTGTTAATTTAGAGCCCTGCCTGTCCCTCCCCTATAATGCAAACAATGCTGACTGTGCCAAAGCCAAACCAGGTCTGTGAAGGTGACTCCTGCTCATTGACCTTACCCCCTCCAGGTTTGGGGGTGGGGTACCGCGCATGGCATTTCATGGGGCACTACTACTTAGCACAATGGATTCAAATTGTTCACCGTGCCAGACAGAGCAGAGTTGGGTTCCTGAAAATGATGTATGATCACAGACCGTGCCAAAGCCAACTGGTGCCTAATGAGCAGTGTGATGCCATGACCTGCTCTACTTTACCTCGAGATAGTCTAGGGCAGTATTTCCCAACCTTTTTTGTCTTGTGCCAAGCCTTTTTTTTAAATATGTTTTTTGGTCTTTATTTTGGGATATAACAGTTGAGAGTCCCTCTCTCTCTCTCTTCCCGCTAATTTCCTGTCGCGCTTCACTGTCTCTGTCATAATAAAGGCGTAAAAAGCCCCCAAAATATTCTTTAAAAAAAAAGGAATGGGCAACTGGAGACGCGCCTCACTCAGTGCGGCCCATAGATAAAACATAATTTAATAAAAAGAAACATAATGAGCACTACTTTTGTAATTATACTGTAGGCCAATAGAGAACACTCCTATTCTTTCCAAACCTGTACCCTACGATCAGGGGTGTCAAACGTAAGGCCTGGGGGCCGCATGCAGCCTGCCAGATGGTCCAATCCGGCCCCAGAAAAGAAAAAATAAGAATGTCAAAAAAAAGGCCAATCTCTTGCCCATTACAAAGTTAATGCAGGTGTCTATAGATCTACGAATTGTTCTCGATGCCTGAGAACAAATGTGCCTTTTTTGCTCACCATTAAAAGTTAATGCTTCTGATATGCCCACTGTCACGCATCTTGAGATGATTGACTAGCAATGTGATTCCAAACCGAAGCAGAAATTTGTGATAATTTGCAAGCGAAATGAGTTTGACACCCCTGCTTTATATTAGATAATCAAAGAAACCTACTCTACCTCCAAGTAGTCGAGCGGCAGGAAGGTCTCCGGTTCGCCCCTCTGCTCCTTGATGTACTGGATGCAGTCGCGGCCTGTCTTCTCAGAGTCCACGATGATGGTGTCCATATTTTTACCCAGCACTTTGGTCACGGCGATCTGGTACTTCTTCTGGGTGGGCTGGCACAGGTCAATCAGCTGACCATACTGGATAAAAAAGATAAGGTAACACTTAATTTTAGTGTTACATCTATTAGCACTAATACATACAATGTTAATGCCTGTATACTGTATAAGTAGCTTGTAAAGCATGTACTAAGCACAATCAAGCATTTGCTAGGCATGTATTCGCAAATGTCTTGTTCATGCACTAGGGATTTATTACCAATATAACCTCTGTAAGGACCTAGGAAATGTTTGATTTTGCTTAGCACATTCCTTTCAAGTTACAGGCATTAACATTGTATGTATTTGTGCTAATATATGTAACACTAAAAATAAAGTTTTACCAAAGACAAACACATAAAATACATACATGAGCCTTTCATTAATGATGGAAAATAGAATAAGGAAACGGCAATAAGTGAAAAACACTATGATTCATCAATTTTTTTATTAATTTTAATCAAGCAAATTATCAGCTATCTGCATTCTATTACAGTTAAATGTTGTAACAGCTTTTCTATGTGTAAATACATTACATGTGAGACATTTCTTCAGATTTACAGAAGATCTACGATACAGACTCTTGATGCACATACTCTCACACGCACACACACGCACGCACACATGCATTCACATACACACACACAACCACCCACACATACATACACACACAGCACTCAAATTTTACACACTAAACAAGGGCTCAACCCAAAACTTTTGTGGGAGAATAAATAAAGAAAAATCTGAAGAGTGCTTCGCATTCACTGGGACTCAGCATCCAGTTACAGTAAAAACTGTGAGAATTATTAGGCGATAGTGGGAGTGCATCTCCACCACTTTTTAACTATAATGGATGTTTTCAGGTTTCCCCAGTCAGTCTCACCACAGATCCAGGGTACTGTATATGTTAGTGGCATATAATGGATGTATTCAAGTGTCCCCAGGCCAGTCAGTCTCTCACCAGTCAAGTCAAGTTAAGTGTACTTTATTGTCAAAAATCTATGTAACATGGTTAGCACAGAAGTTTGAAATTGCATTTAACCAGTGTCCAATGAGCAGTTTAACTAAAAAACATTTAAATAAGACATTGACAACAATCTCTCTCTCTCACACTGACACACACACACACACACACACACACACACACACACACACACACACACACACACACACACACACACACACACACACACACACACACACACACACACACACACACACACACACACACAACTAACGTACTCATACAGTCAGCATCTCACCACAGATCCAGGGTATAGCCTCTTGATGCTCTCCATGATCTCCGCCTTCCGCTGCTGACGGCTCTTCTCCTGCCTGTCGATACGAGCATCACCCAGCTGCTTCATGACCTGTAGGACACACACACGCACGCGTCACTCAGAGAGAGCGAGACAGGGAGAGAGAGAGATATATAGTATATATAAAGAGGAGGATAGAGGGACAGAGGGATAGAGAGAAGGGTGAAGATAGAGAGAAACAAAGAGAGAGAAGCAGAGAGAGAGAGAGAGAGAGAGAGAGAGAGAGAGAGAGAGAGAGAGGGGAGAGAGAGAGAATTCCCTCAAGGTTTGCGTAATGCATAATGGATGGAGACTGGTTCTCTGGAAGGCAACAAGGCAAATTGGTGTGTGTGTGTGTGTGTGTGTGTGTGTGTGTGTGTGTGTGTGTGTGTGTGTGTGTGTGTGTGTGTGTGTGTGTGTGTGTGTGTGTGTGTGTGTGTGTGTGTGTGTGTGTGTGTGTGTGTGTGTGTGTGTGTGTGTGTGTGTAAGGCAACAAGGCAAATTGGCGTAGTGCTGAGGCACCTGATTGAGCTCCATGTTGATCTCATCAATCCTGCACTTGGCCAGCTCCACTTCCTCCGTCAGCTCCTCCTCCATGCACTTCTGCTCGTCCAGAGACTGCCTACCATACACAGATACAAAGATACTCCTGATCAGTGTTGCCAGATGGAAAATACTGAATTATCGTACCAAAATCTCAAAATTTTAGTTTTTGGGGGCTTTTGGGGAGGAAATTATCGCACAAGACCCAAATTGTTGCTTCAAGGCATCTAAATGAACTGAATAACAACTCTGAAATTATCGTGCATCATGTTTTGTTGATCGTACAGAGGACAAAATGGACAAAAATTATGGTACAAATACGATAATTATCATACATCTGGCAACACTGCTCCTGATATGAGTAGATAATATTGAATTATAGTCGTTCAATAATGAAATTGCATTAACGCTATTTGACCGTTAATCAAAGAAGATGGATCTAACAAGAAGCGTCATTTTGTTTATTTTCCGGTATCCACTTTATGTCGGGTGAACGCCCCTTTAGGAGACCTTCGGTTAGGAGACCTTCGGAGTCCTGAGGTTGAGAATCAATGAAGTCCCCGCGGTAGCGCACGTCTTGCGCAAACATCTCAAAAAGAGAAGAAGAAGTAGGGGACAACGCCCCCTTAGGAGACCCAACTTGAGTACACGCTTTTGCATTGAGTGGGCGTGTTTTGCGATATCTTGGTTTGATTCAGTATTTTTGTGTAAATGCTTCTGTTCGTCCACTCCATACCAGAGACTGCCTACAGATACAAAGTTACTCCTGATATATAGATGATATTGAATTGTTATTCAATCAATACTGAAATTGCATTAACGCAATTTGACTGTTAATGCTTCTGTTCGTCCAGAGGAGACTGCCTACAGATACAGAGATACTCCTAATACAGATAATATTAAATTGTGTTATATACTGTATGTCTGGTAAACATGGAGAGGAGTTTCAATAACATTTAAAACTGCACCTGACACGGCAGACTCATTTTTCAAGACCGCATCTTGTCACATTTCTGAAATCCTCCCCCCTTTGGCCAATTGAGGGCCCCCTGACAGGTTGGGTCCCCTAGGCTGCAGCCATATCTAGCCTGTGCATTAATCTGGCCCTGGCATTAACACTATTTGACTGTTGACTCTTGGCCTTAAGTGACATTCGGTTATGGCAAGGCTATCTTTGCTAAACCTAATGTCACTTAAGGCCAACAGTCATAAAATGTTTATGACATGGACATAATATGACTTATCTATGACTGTGTCATGACACTATTATGACACTGTAATGACATGCCTATGACACTGGCGTCAAGTAAAGTGTTACCCATATTTTAAATCAAATTAGGCCTCTTGTTTATGGAACGATTTTTTTTTCTAAATCTGCAATACGTATAAACACAACAGGAAAACTATCCATAAAAAATCTACACGTACTGTATTTACATGTAAACAAAAGCCTATCTGTCGGTTCAATGGAAAGTTGTCTACACTGTAGCCAAGAGCAAATGCATTGCAAGTTGTTGTCCAGAGATGCAATACGGCCTGGCCCAGGCCTTATCTTACAAGGAAGCCAGCAAAGCACTGAGCGCGTGCGTGCGTGCGTGCGTGCGTGCGTGCGTGCGTGCGTGCGTGCGTGTGTGTGTGTGTGTGTGTGTGTGTGTGCAGGCTTGCCTGGTGTCACATCAGCAGATGTGCCATAGCCTTTAGCCAGCGGGAGTGTGTGTGTGTGTGACGTGTGTGTGTGTCCTGGCTGACAGTGTTCTATCTTACACTAACGCCAAGTGCAATACAACACAAGGGTTATCGAGTGTGAGTTTGTTGCTTTTTATTCGATTGTCTTTAATTAATTGTGTTTTCTGCTCTTTTAATTCATTGGTGTTTCAATCTGCTCTTAAGCTCTTAATTTACACTGTTTGCTGTCGTTCATAATTTAAATTTTCATCAAGCTGTCTGATCGGGCTCTGTGTTAGACTACAGACAAGTGCAAATGCAGAGCAAGGGTTGCCTAGAGATATCCAATACAGTGTTGTGTACGTATAGAACAGCACTGGGTATGGGCTTCACAGTGCACTCCAAGTGGGACTGCAGAGGAAGTCTTTCACATTGACACAGTGTTCGTTTCATTCCCTTAGCCAGCATTTACACAGCTTAAAGGCCACATACATTTATGCTTACTTTTAGGCATTTAGCTGACACTTTCACACAACGATTCTGATTTTTTTCCCCTCATTGCCGTTTTGTCACGACAAGACTTAAAGGTTACAGAGGCAAATCCAAAGGGGATCCTCTCCAATTTGCTTACACACACACAGACACACAGTGGTGTAGGAACATGCTTTAGCTCAAGATTTGAAATGTATAATCCCTGTGAACTTTCTGAGGTGGATCATTTACTGTACTAAATAATGGCATAAAGTCAGGCAGTGTCACTGTAAATTGTATTCTACCCTTTGCATGTATAGTAGGAATGAATCCAAGACGAATTCCCTTCAGGGCAATAAAGGTTTCATTCATTCAACTGAAAGGAATAATCAGGGAGCTAAATGTCCCCTGATTCTTTGCATTCTGGTACGTTTCGATACAGTTTTAACTGCAAATTTGATACCACGCACTGATGCTGGCTAAGAACCTAAACGCGTCTGCTTGTGGACATGGTGGTAATCTATAAATAAATAATGAGACGTATCTTGTGAGCACAGATTTTTCTTCTTTAAGTTGATACCTTTTATCTCGCACCCAAAGTCATTCATTTTTTTCCAGAAGTTGAGCGCGCCCTCTGACAAACTTAAAGACTGCACATTTGAGACATAATTCTGTGTAGATGGTTAATTTGTTTCAGATTACACTGAACAGTGAGAGTGAAAGCGTACAGCAATGGGTGTTAAACAGAGGACAAAAAGGGTGTTACTGTACACCGCGGATACCTGCTGGTTGAAATATAGTCCTCCAACTTCTCAATGCGCTTTTGGTTCTCCTCTATCTCCCTGATTTTATGTTTGATCTTAGCCTGGAAAAAAAACATTAAAACTTCATTAGTTTTATCACCTTCTGGGACATCAATCCTACAGCGCATTCAGCAGGCACTGAAGCTAAGTTTTAAAAGTGAAGGTGAAATGTCTTCAAGCTGCGAAATGAAGAGTGCAGTAGATGCTTTTAACTTTCAGTAGCATGACCTGGATGAATTAGAATCTTCAAACATACATACAGGTATGGTATAGCCAGGGGTGAAAGCAGTTTTAATGTCTTACCGGTGCAAACATTAAAGAAAATGAAAAGAATGCCGCAAAGAAAAGAAGAATTACCGGTGCAAACAAACAAAACAAAATAAATAAACAAACAAAACAAACACGCAAAACATAATAAACGTGCATTACAGATCTACAGTATGTACAGTGCCCTCCATAATTATTGGCACCCCTGGTTGAGATGTGTTAAAAGCCTTAAAATAAATTCAGTGTTTATTGCAGAAGAATACTGTCACACTGAAAATTGTAGGAAAATGTAGCCTTCAACTCAAATGAATTGTAAGAAAATAAAAAAATCCCTGACTAAAAAATAATTATTTTTCATTAAATCACCTGTTCCACAATTATTGGCACCCTTAACAATTCCCAGGAAATAAATATAATTGAAGCATTTCTGTCAGTTCTACAGTAGTTTACAAAGTTTACCAGAGTATGTAGGAACATTTAATTAGTAATTCATCACTTCCTGTTTCCCTGGGGTATAAATATGACGTGACACCGAGGCCATTTCTCTTATCCACTCTTAAACATGGGAAAGACAAAGGAACACAGCATACAAGTGAGGCAGATGTGCGTCGACCTTCACAGGTCAGGCAGAGGCTACAAGAAGATTGCCACTCAACTGCAGCTGCCCATATCCACTGTGAGAGGAATAATTAAGAAGTTCAAAACAACTGGAACAGTGGTAAACAAGCCTGGACGAGGACCCAAGTTTATTTTGCCACCACGCACGGTGAGGAGGATGGTAAGAGAAATCAAAAGATCTCCAAAGCTCACTGTTACAGAATTACAACAAATGGTAGCATCCTGGGGTCACAAAGTCTCCAAATCAACCATCAGGCGCTGTCTACACGCCAACAAGCTGTTTGGGAGGCATGCACGGAGAAAACCTTTCCTCACTCACAATCATAAACGCAAGCGTCTGGAGTTCGCCAAGCGGTATTGGGGCTTCAACTGGGACCGTGTGCTTTGGTCAGATGAGACCAAGATTGAGCTTTTTGGCAACAAACACTCTAAGTGGGTCTGGCGTACCACAAAAGATGCGCATGCTGAAAAGCACCTCATACCCACTGTGAAGTATGGGGGTGGGTCAGTGATGCTGTGGGGCTGTTTCGCTTCCAAAGGCCCTGGGAACCTTGTTAGGGTGCATGGCATCATGAATGCTTTGAAATACCAGGACATTTTAAATCAAAATCTGTTGCCCTCTGCCCGAAAGCTGAAGCTGGGTCGTCACTGGGTCTTTCAGCAAGACAATGACCCTAAACATATGGCCAAATCTACACAGAAATGGTTCACCAAACACAAAATCAAGCTCCTCCCATGGCCATCTCAGTCCCCTGACCTCAACCCCATTGAGAACCTGTGGGGTGAGCTGAAGAGGAGAGTACAGAGGAGAGGACCCAGGTCTCTGGATGATTTAGAGAGATTCTGCAAAGAGGAATGGCTGAAGATCCCTCTTTCTGTCTTTTCCCATCTTGTGAAACATTATAGGAGAAGATTAGGTCCTGTTTTGTTGGCAAAAGGGGGTTGTACAAAATATTAACACCAGGGGTGCTAATAATTGTGACACACATTATTTGATGTCAAATAATTATTTCTTTATGTGGGATTTTTTCCCCACTGAATAAATGCACTTGTATTGAAGGTTGGATTTTTCTCTTTTTTTCCATTAAGGTCCCATATTATTTAGAAAAAAAAATAAATAATTGGAAGCTAAAAAACACATCTCAACCAGGGGTGCCAATAATTATGGAGGGCACTGTATATCGCTGCATGACTATGTCGAGTGTCTTTTCATAGGACACTTGTCTTAAATGGCATGGTGTGGTTGTATGTGTTTTCTACTTAAAAAGCAGACCTTACTTTTTCAAATGCGGGCTTTTGGCCAACATTAACTCCATTCTCTTACCGGTACTGCGCACCAGCTGTAAATTTCATACAGTTTCACACCGGCCTATTTTCACCCCTGGATAGCGGATGCTTTTATTTTATTTTTTTAAATCATACAAAAAGGACATAAATACGGTAATCAGCAATATACAGTACAATGTGTGGAGAAAATTTGATAATATTGTTGATGACCATAGAAAAAAAGAGGTATCGCACACCAATAAAGTCTTTCTTGAGGTGCTGGCTTCTTGTGCATACCAATGTTTAAAGAAAATAAAGAGAATGCTCCACTCTGCTCCATGTTTTCATGTACAAGTGACATTTCGGCCATTTGGCCTTCTTTTAACAAATTTGAAGAAGGCCAGACGGCCAAAACGCCACTTGTACATGAAGTGTGCGATATTGTTTTTATTTTCTTTAAATATTGTTGACCATACCTCTGTTTCAACTGCCTTCCTTTCCTCAAGGTCCAGGCGGTCTTGATCGGCCTTCTGGTCCCGATTGGACTCCTCCAGCTCCTGGGCTAGCGTGGCCGCCCTCTTGCTGGCCTCCTCCTTGAGGCGGTGCTACTGCTTCACCTAGACAACACCACAACAACACCAGCTGTACATTCACGAGTTTGTCCTTGAGTGCTTGGTGTACAATATGCATGTTTGGCATGTTAGCTGGCCTCAGTCCTGGGATGCTTTAAACGGAGCTCATGCGGGATGATATGTAGCTGGGTGTTCTAGTGTAATGGAGGAGTATGGGGAGGTGGTGGGACAATTCGGAAAGCCTTTGCGCATGACAGGTGAAAGACGGAAGGAGGGATTTAAATATGCGCAAAGGTGGGAACAAGCAATGACGGCTGACAATCACTCGCGGACTTCCTCCAGAACTATGTTTATCAAGTCAAGTAGGTTTTATTGTCAATTTCTTTACATGCACTGGTCATACAAAGAATTTGAAATTACATTTCTTGCTTTCCCATGCAGACATAGACTAATCTAGGTAAGGACATAGACAGTATAGACATAGACAGTACTTATATATACACAACATGTATGGAGACTATTTACAACAGAAAATAAAATAAATATGCTACCACAAAAACACCAGGTGGGTATACTAAGAAGCTGGTTCAGTAGTAAGTAAACCAGGGTAAGTTAGCCTTGTGGTAGAGGTACATCATCTAATAGAAGAGCCTGGAGTCCTCGTTTTCTTAAAATGATGCCTACAGGTACTGTATATCTATTAGCACAGGGTTTCCCAAACTGGGGTGCGTGCCTGCCATAAGGGGGTGCGCGAGCTGAAGCGTAGTTTAATTCCAAGACTATTGGAAGAGAGGATTCCCAAAATCGACGGTGCTTAATATGTAGTGAATGAGCAGTGAATTCATACTTGCGCGGCCATCAGCACACCAAAATATTCGTTCAAGGGGTGCTCGGGGAAAAAAGTTTGGGAACCCCTGTATTAGCAGATTTACCACTTCTTGCAGCGTAGGTTAACTAAGTCTGGTTTATCACTTAACCATGTATACCACCCAGCTGTACAGTATGCGCCTATGCCTATGACCCACTGTGACTGCCAGTCCTGGCCCGCCTCGTTCAGAGAATAGAAGTACTCGTATAGTTTTTCAACAGAGGCTCTAGAGTCCCCTATGGGGGCATTGAGTAAGATTCAGCTGAGAGTGGGGTGCATTAGCCCATTGCATGTTTTAATACTAAGGGGTGCATTGGCAGGCTTATGTCAACTTCTTAGGTCAAGGTCAAGGTCAAGGCTTATGATGAGGGCCAGCCGACATTTGTTCAAAAAAGGTTAAGAACCACTGTACCAGTGTAATACAATACAACCTTCTTGTCCCAACCTGGTTCTCCTCCAGCTTGAGGCCCTGTCCCTGGCTCTGATGCCCCCCTCTCACCTCCTCATCCTCCTCACCTAGTTCTCCTCCTCCTCCTCACCTGTTTCTCCTCATCACCTATTTCTACCCCTCACCTGGTCCTTCTCCTCATCCTCACCTAGTTCTCCTCCTCCTCGCCTGGTTCTCCTCCTCATCTGATCCTGGCTGTGCGCCTCCCCCTCCCCTATTTCTCCTCCTCCTCACCTAGTTATCCTCCTCCTCATCTGGTCCTCCTCCTCATTCTCACCTAGCTCCCCTGCTTCTCGCTCACCTGTTTCTCCCTCTCACCTGGTCCTCCTCTTCCCCCTCCCCTAGTTCTCCTCCTCCTCCGGTCCTAACCCTGGCTCTGCTGGCCCCCTCTCACCTCCTCATCCTCCCCTAGTTCTCTTCCTCCTCCTCACCTGTTTCTCCCCCTGACCTGGTCCTCCTCCTCCTCCTCATCCTCCCCTAGTTATCCTTCTTCACCTCCCCTAGTTCTCCTCCTCTTCGCCTAGTTTTTCTCCTCCTGTTCTCCTCACCTGGTTCTCCTCCAGCTGGAGATCCTGTTCCTGGCTCTGTGCCTCCTCCTCCATGCGCTCCTCAAACTCCTGCCGGGCTTTCTCCACGTCCCCCTGCTCCCGGTCCAGCTCCTCCATGTCTGCCTTGCGCTGCTTGTACATCTTCTGGGCGTTCTGCAGGGACTTGCAGGGCCGCCTCCAGCTTCTTGATCTTGTGCGCCATGTTCTCCTTGGCTTTGATGTACTGCGGCCTCTTCTGATTAAGCTCTGCATCCTTCTCTCTAGGGAGACCAACGGGGATTTGGTTTGGAGTGAAAGGAGCAACCACCAAGACAAGAGTTAACACTTCAATCAAATAACAGCTACAGCTAAAGGAATGGAAAACAATTCAGACTGTCTTCAAAAGGAGACCCGAGTTCTGCTTTTGAACTCAGAAGACACGTTTGTCTTCAGAAGCACATAATATCCTGAGGGAGTTTAAGTCTTTGTGAAGGCATGCATACATTTGTACTGTGGCTACATTTACCAGTAATGTATAGTGACAACTAGACTGGTAAAATTGCCTTTCATACATAAAAAGGGACTGAAAACGTAGCACCATAATGCACGCAGTACCTCCTGTGGCACGCTGTAATTACATTACATTACATTGCATTTGGCAGACGCTTTATAACCAAAGCGACTTTCAAAAGAGGACATAATCAAGCCAACATCACAAGCAAATACAAAGTGCACAGGAGATATACAGAACAACAAGTGCAGTTGCAAAGAGGGTTTTTTAAAATGTATTTATTTATTTATTTTATTTTATATAAAGAGTAAATAATGAGTACACACACACAAACTAAACTAAACTAAACTAAACATCATATCAGGAGTCTGCCCTGGGGCAAGGCCAGCTCAAGCATTAGTCTAGTAGATTCTCTCGAAAGAGGAAGGTCTTCAGTTGTTTCTTGAAGGCTGCAAGAGATGTGCTTAGTTGTCATAGTAATAGTTACAGTTTTTTTCAATTGCTACAAGCTTTTGTCCAATCCTCAGTGACATTTGCAAAACTCTTAACACATTTAACACACCAAGGGCTTTCCATTGCCATGCAGTTGACACATTACATGCCTTTTTCACACAATTAGCAGTCAATGAATGCATTTCTAAAATGCTAACATTTCCTTTACACACAGGATAACCACAGCAACAAAACAATGTATCTTTTATGGCTTATTTTCAAATGCTTTCACACAGTGTGTCAAAACTGGAAATACAACATCCAAATCCTTATTTCAGTAAAATGCCTTTACATGACATGACAGATTATTGATAAAAGTAGAAGAAAACCCTCCAATTTTAGTTGTTTGGTTCTGTTGACCGTTTTTGACAACAGTTTTTGAAAAAGTAAAAAGTTGTCTCACAATCACAGAATGAAAATGCTTTTGGGAAGCACCCCCATTCCTTTTGTGAATTTCAAAATTCGCATCTGTAAGCATAGTGTCTTCAATTTGATCTAAGATCTGTGGTACCTACATATACTGAGTGGCCATGAATACCATTGACAGCATTGTACTGTAAGTGTTAGGTTTACTGTAATGTTTTAAGTATTTTGTGTGACATTCTAATTCTGTGTGGACTTTTAGGCTTTATCCTCCCAAGACATTTGGCGCCCTAGGCAACCGTCTTGTTTGTGCTTTTATATATATTTGTTTCATGATATTTTGTTCACTGTAAGTAACATTGCAAAACTTTGTATGTTCTATCATACTATAAACAGTATTTCTACTGTACCTCCTGTAATACGTCCACAGTGAAAAAAAATACTTCGTACCGGAATCATCTTGAATGGTCAACAACACATGAGGTCCGAGTCCTGTTGCCTTTGGAAATTTAGTGAAAACAGTGAATTGCGTGATTTGAATGTGTGCAATAGGCTACCTGTAAAATTGAAACGTAAAAGTCTATGCAGCTTCTGTAATGTTGACAATAGCCAGTGTTTTGAAGTCTTGTGTAATTTGATTGACTCAATGTACCTTGTGAAATGAAAACAAGTGTTATTGTTTGACAGACGTATTTCATTTTGAGCCATGTTTCTAGTGTTTTGGTAAAGTGAGTGTGTACAGAAAATGATGTGATCTATTTCGAAATGAGTACTTTGTGTATATTTAACAGTGTGTGCTTTTGAGAAGAAAATTAACTGTTTAGCCAATTGTGTTTGGTAGGTGGTAGTCTGTGTTAAGAGTTTAGAAAAAGTATCCATAGTATGGGTAGGTGCTTGTTAGCAATTGAAAAAAACTGGTAAGTTACAGCAAAATGAGATGTGGAATGACAGGCTGCTTTACTAGACTGTGTGGCAACCTGAAGTTTTGGTTCTCTGCCCCCTTGCCACAATGATGTACAAGAGCCGTTCGGTTCTATGGCCTCACTTTACCTCTTTCTCCATGTTCTACTGTCTTACTTTATCTCTTTCTCCACGTTCTGCTGCTCCTTCATCATCCTGCCCAGCTCTTTCTTCTTTTCTTTCAGCTCCTCCTCGATGTGATCCATCTTTTCCCTGTCCTTTTCGATGTCTCGGTTGTGGTGGGATAGCTCTCGATTGAGTTTTTCTATCTCGGCCTCGTTGTGGTACAGCTTAAAGAGCTGCAGCTGAACGTGAGCCTGCGCCACCTCGTCTTTTAGCCTCTGATATCGCTCAGCGATGGAAAAAAAACAGTCAGAGGAATGGAGAGAGACTACAAACGTAGCTTTGACATAAAATTGAATGGTTGAGTCATCTAAAAAAATAGTTACAGCGAAGATAACAATAATAACAAAAACAAACACCTACTATACTTCCTATTTTTCTTGCTTGGCTTCCTCGCGTTCCGCTGCGATGTTCTTTACATTTTCTGTGAAGGAGTACTACCAGAGTGAGGGACACTTTGGATAATTCAGTGGGACTGGCACTAACAAGGGACTAATCCAAGGCTAGTAATAATATACTGCTTAGGTAAAGCTGATCTCTGTCATGGCAGTGCCCCTGCTAAATGTCTTCTATTGTAGATACATATCTGCAGCATGCCTGTAAACACAGCCAGGGAAGCTGACAGGTGGGGGGGGGGGGGTGGTTCAAAGGGGTCAGCTGTCCCGGGCCCAGAGAGAAGGGGCGGCCAGAATTGGGTTCTCACTACATTGTATGTTTTTTTTTTTTTTGGGGGGGGGGGATGTGTGTCATTCAGATGACTTTATCCTGGGCCCAGTCAAAGCTGCCCTGACCATAGTAGCAGCAAACACCTTGTGGTTTAGGCGAGCATGAGTAGCCTAATTAAAAGAAACTCAAGCAAGACCTTGTCTGACTGTAAAGAGTAATTACCCACATCCACATTAAGACAGAGGTGAAGATAGGGACAACTGCTATTTTGTTAGAACTAAACTCACTGTAATAACTACAAATAGGGGTAATCACAATGTTCATGATCTTCATGTCATTTACAAAACATGGAAGACCAGCCCTATATTGCACAGCCCTGCAATGGCAAAGTGGATAACCTCAATCAAGTAGGTAGCAGGCTTCACTCAGGTTTCTTGATAACTTTTAAGGGTGCTGTCCCAAATGAATACTTAGAATCAAAGAAAAGGGGGGCGCACCTTGCATCAATTTTTTTCTTTATTTTTTGCGTCTGTGCACAACAAAATAAAGAAAAAAATTGATGCAAAGTGGATAACCTAAAATATATACATCAACATATGAGTGATTCTACGATTCCCCTACGCTTTTAGCAAAAGCAAAATGTCAATTATCAGTATTTTTTTTCAACTAAATGACCTAGATGTTTACATAGTGTATATATTTAAGTTTCCAAACAAACAAATTGCCAAGCTTAATCTTAAATCATTTGATAAATACTCTAATGAAAGCGAACATTTGCTTAATTATTTTGTCAACAGTGTTATGGACAAATACTATGTCATTTCAAACATATATAAAAATACTACAGAGTTGAAACAATATATGTTTGAAAGTGCTTATGTCCCTTAGCAGCAATGTTGTCATTAATCTGTGCAACTGATATAGAAAATGTGATTGTTGAGCTTCATAAGTAGGATTTTATGAGTCACTGTGATACAGACTGACACATTTTTCATCATAAATCCCTGTAACATCTGATTTGAATATAGTCACCCTCCTTACAGAAGACTTCCTTCTCCAGAGATAATCCCTAGTGTATGTTCATAGGATTTTTCCAACACATAAGGGATCAATAGCGCAAAAACACTTTCAAAACAGTCAACCGTGTTACTCAACTGTGTTACGGTCAACAGTGCAGGGGAACAAGTCGGCACTTTTTTAGGAGAAAAAACAGAGCAGACAAACCCATCTCCCTAGAACACAAATTATTTTGTTTGTTTGTCTGTCAATATGGATATAAATTGGCAAAAACATACTCCTCCTCAACTGTCATCAGTGTTGCCAGATTGGGCTGGTTCCCGCCCAATTGGGCTGCTTATGATGGCCGTGTGCGGGTAAAAATGGCATCTATCAGAAAAACCTTCCCACTGCCATATAAATCAATAGAATTGGGCAGGTTTTTAGGGCGGATTTTGATCATTTTTTGGGCTGGAAATCATCAGCCTCATCTGGCAACCCTGACTGTCATACTTAATTGTAACACCATTGACGGTAACACAGTTGACATTTCAGCCATTTTTATGGTGTTGTGCTAACTGAGGACCTCAGAAGTTCCACCACAACACCTTAATCAATTCATGTATCTGTATGCTTTATCTGTGTTTTTCTACATGTGATTTCGGTAACACTTTATTTTAGGGATACATCTATTAGCACTAATACATACAATACTGCCGTGCAATACTAGAACGCAGTAACTCAAAATGGTCGAAAAAAAATTTATATCGGAAATCGGTTCTAAACTACCTCATTTGTCTTGTGTCCAAAAATGGTGGTCCAACACCGTTCCGTTTTGGAGAAAACTCATTTTGAAAGTGCAAAAATGACCCAAAAAAGGTTAAACAAAAACGCTGTAAATCGGCGAGTTACTGCTGCACGTTCCAATGGGACTGGTTTGGGAGTAGACAGTAATACAAGCTAAGAACGCAGTAACTCCTGCAGTAACTCCATTTTGTGCCAGTAATACCAGCCAAGAACGCAGTAACTCTGTTTTTTGTGGCAAAAAGACACATAAATGTTGTTTTTTGGGGGTTTTTTTTGTGTGCATTAAATTTCTATCCTAAACAAGCATTACCAGGAAGTGTCACCACCAATTTACCGACAACACAGTTATCGCGCCATATGGAAAACTTTGAAGCCTTTTTTCTCAGTTTGCCGTTTTCAGAGTTACTGCGTTCTAAGATTGTAGGGCAGAATATTAATGCCCGTGTAAGTAACTTGTAAGGCATGTACTAAGCAAAATAAGACAGTTGTTAAGCATGTATTCACAAATGTCTTGTTCATGCCCAATTAGGGATTTACTACTAATATAACCTTAGTAAGGACCAGTAAGCCTATAGTTCTATTTATTAGTAAGTAGTAAGTGGCAGAATACAATGTGTATAAGCTCCCGACACACTGTGTGAACAAACCCTGAACAGTGTGAAAACAGATGCGGAATATTATATTTATATTTATATTATATTATAATATTATATTATATTATATTATTATATATTCTGCATTTATTGTAGGGTTTTTACAATGAAAACTAATTGGTGTATGAAAAAAATGACATCTCACCACCCACCGTCATTGAGAATTTTACGTCCAATCCTTGCTATATAATGCTTCCAATCACTTTATATTTCATTGAATAGAATAAGTGAGAATACATATGTAATGAGACTCATGTAGATTTAGAAATGGTCTTACACTTTGCTTCCCGGGAGCGGGATGAGGGGTAGAGTCGGCCCTAGGTAGTGGGGGACTCTAGGTAGTGTTGGGGCCCTAGGTAGTGCGGGGGCCCTAAGCCATCTGGGCTGAGCAATGCATCACTTTAGAATAGGGACCCTTATTCCACATCTGTTTTCACACTGTTCAGGGTTTGTTCACACAGTGTACCAGAAGCTTATACACATTGTATTCTGACCCTTACTGCTTACTCATAAATAGAAATCTAGGTCTATTAGGTCCTTACTAAGGTTATATTGGTAATAAATCCCTTATTGTGCATGAACAAGACATTTGTGAACAAATGCTTAACAACTGTCTTATTTTGCTTAGTACATGCCTTACAAGTTACTTATACAGGCATTAATATTGTATGTATTAGTGCTAATAGATGTATCCCTAAAATAAAGTGTTACCGGGATTTCTAATTCAGACTCTTATGAATATGTTGATAACACAGTTGACAGGCAATTTTCCCACTATGAGAACATGAAAAAGAATGGATTAAATTATGGAAGGATGGAGCTCAAAATTTACCAAAAAGTCTTCCCGTATCCTGCCAAAGAGGTTATGACATCACGTGATGTTATTCGTATGGCCTAAGACCAAACCATTACTGATTTATGGAGGAGGTTTCAGACCGTGACACGGTTAACACAGTTTTCGTGGACACACACAAAATGGCAAATTTCATGTATAATGGAAAGGACAGTGGTCTTTCTGACAGTTTTGTCATATTGTGATGATTACTGTGAATCAACATTTGCAATCGTCTTGGGCAAAACAAGTTTCTTTACATGCTAATATGAAGACTGAATCTGACATCTGGAAAACAGGACGGCATGAAAACGCCCAAAACCAGTATTAAATATTCATTCTTGCTGAGGGAAATAATGCTATGTCTACACTTTCTGTATTATATGAAAGATAAATGTTTTCTAATGTCCAAAACATCATTGGATGCAGTTAATAGTTAGTGGAATTGCCAAATAAAATCCACGGACTTAAAAGTGTAGGCGAATTAGAGAATCACTCATATACAGTATTCTATATTCTAGATAATTATTGTTATTCTCATCTGTATAATATCACATTTAAACTTTATTTTTAGTTTTGCTGTCAGCTACTCTGCCGTACAAAGTAAAAAGGCAGTAACTGTGCATAGCTCCCGAACTGAGAAAAATGACTTCAGTTGTATAGCCTAAGTTAGGTATCTACTCTACATTAGCACTTTCTTCGTAGATCGATCATTTTAATTAGCTTCATATTTTGATATTTGTCATTTAAATCATGATAACTAACGTTCTATAACAATGCAGTTACTGCCTTTTTGCTTGGTAGGGCTACTGTACGTGCGCCACGTGTGCATGCACACTGAGGGAGAGGTGGGAGTACAGTCAAACATCTTCGAATAGAGTAAGATAAAACAAGCCCGTGCTTTTCCGGGATCCATGTGAAATCAGGCTAACGCCCCTATACTGCCCTACAATATCAGAACGCAGTAGGCCTATCTTGAAAATGGTCGAAAATGGGTTTAGACCGGAAATTGGCTTTAAAATACCTTCTTTTTCTTGTGTTAAAATTTTTTGGCCCAACTTGGTCCCGTTTCGGAAAAAAACGCAAAAAACTGATTATACTGCGCTTTTTGGTTTTAGGAGGTTACGTCGTACTAGCCAAGAACGCAGTATATACTGCGAATTATACTGCACTTCTCCATTGACACCGTGGTTTTGCTGTAGACAGTAATACCACAACAGAGCGCAGTATAATGATTTTTCAGCTAAAAAGTAATGAGAATGTTGGTTTTTTTGCTTTTTTCTTGTGTGCATAAATTTTCACCATAAAAAAGTATTATATGGAAGTGTCATCACCACTTTACCTCCAACACAGTCGCGTGGACAGAAAGGAAACTTTAAAGCCTTTTTTCTCAGTTTGGCATTTTGAATTATACTGCGTTCTGAAATTGTAGGGCAGTATAGGAGACCTTAGGTTAGGAGACCATTAGGGGACTGTAGGTTGAGAAGAAATTGAGTTCCCTTAGTGCTGTAAATGGCTGTAGCACACATCTGATGAAAGCTGCCACCAAACGCCAAAGACAGAGAAGGAGAAGGAGGGCGTAACGCCATCATAGGAGACCGAACTTGAGCACACTCTTTTGTATTAGGTCGGCGGGGTTTGATTTATCTTATTCTACTAAGAGATGTTTTGGTGGCCCCATGGCCCTATGGTGGCAAATGGTAAGGCACTCTTTTGCTATGCGGCCGACCGGCGTTTGATTCCCGGCCCGGGTCCTTTGCCGACCCTTCCCCGTCTCTCTCTCCCCACTCACTTCCTGTCATAACCTTCACTATCCTGTAAAATAATGGCAAAAAAGGGGTATTTGGTACAGTGTATCACCTGGAAGACCAGGAAGTTTCTGGCTCGGATCAAGATGCCCAGCTTCTCCAGCTCCTCGCTGTACTCAGAGAGACCCACCACTTTATTGTTGATGCGATACTCAGAGGAGGAACCTGAGGACTAAAAACACGGTAACACTTTAGAATCGGCCCTGCCATGGCCTTATGGTAGGGCACTGGGTTACTACGCCGGCAACCTGGGTTCGATTCTGGCCCGGGTCTGTCTCTCCCCATTAATTTCCTGTCTGCTCCACTGCTGTTACCCCCCCCCCCCTATCTATTGTCTGTATAAGTGATGTATAACAATTGTAAAGGGTTTGCTAGGTCCTTATTATAATTGTGTCAATAACAAATGGCTTATTGGCTTGTGAGCAAGAAATTTGTGAATACACACCGAATAAATGTTTGATTTTGTTTGTTTTTATAAGTCACTTATACAAACAGTATAAGTGTAAGACAGTAGGCATGTTTTAATGGCTAACATGTCAACCTTAAAAGTGAGAAAAGGTTGCACCATGCATAGATTTTTTTATGCGCTTCGGCGTTCTGCCCTCAGAACTGAAATGACTATTTGAAATGAATATTTAACGTAATGATAACTGTAATATTTTTGAAAGCCCGGTTGGGAAACTCCAACTCCCATTGTCATTGTGACATAGCACCCCACAGCACACTAGTGTTCACTGCACACAACGAAATTGCATTTATGCCTCATCCGTGCAAGGGGGCAGCCCCCAATGGCGCCCCAAGGGAGCAGTGCGACGGGACGGTACCATGTTCAGGGTACCTCAGTCATGGAGGAGGATAGGGGAGAGCAGTGGTTAATTACTCCCCCCACCAACCTGGTGGGCTGGGAGTCGAAAACCGGCAACCTTTGGGTTACAAGTCGGACGACCTAACCGCTTACCTTTGACTGCCCTAATATGGTGTGATGGTGGTGGTCATGTTTTGCCCTTCTACAATTAGAGAAAATAGAAAAGCATCACTGCATCATTGCCACATCAAAAAGGAGACAAGACATTTATGACAGTCAATGCTACCTATGATGACCCTTGTGAAGGTGCATTCGTCTCCATTCTCCTGGCAGTACACCAGGGGTGGGCAATTATTTTGGCCCAAGGGCCGCATTGGGTTTAGAAAGTTGACCAAAGGGCCGGATGTCGTAGGCAACTTGCCCGTGCCAATAATAAGAAAAGGTGCACGCCGACATAATTACACTATTGTCAGTTATGCCATTCCTGCTAATTGTTTCTAGATGTAGACTTTAGTATTTTAGGTTTCCAAGACCCTTGTTTTAGGTAGCCAATTTAAGAATGAGTGGCCATATGAAACTGCATTTTTTTCCTGAAAAGTCTCTCAGGGCCGCATGAAATGGCTGAGTGGGCCGCATGTGGCCCCTGGGCCTGAGTTTGCCCACGTCTGCAGTACACCATGCCCACAGATGCGCGACTGGCAGCTGGTTTGCCCACCGGGGCGCCGTGGATGAGGTCCTTCAAGGTTTTGACGCGCAGGTGGCTGGTCTTCTCTGCCAGCACAAAACTGATGGCATCCATCAAGTTGGATTTGCCTGCAGTGTTTGGAACAATAACCATGCAAATAACCACAAAATGTAACCTATAGCTGTTATATTGTAGTAATAATTAGACAGCAGTTATGAACGTCACAGGGCACTGTTGGCAACTATTGATATTATGTATTGATTTATTTTTATTTGTAATATAGGTATGGTAAAGCTATCACAACTGCAACCACCACTATGGCACTTGCTGCCTATGGCGCCCAAAGGAGGTGTGGCACTGGTAAGAAATCATAGGCTGTAGCCTGCAGTTCTTCCACACTACCCTGCATCATGCTGCACTGTCAGAATAATGATTTCTCACAAAACGAAATCCATTGCAGTGGCCATTCATCTAAAAGACAATGCGTTACATACCGTGGTTGGAAACAGTCTTGTGATTATGACTAGACAACGAAAACTAATTACGCTGCAGACTTACCCGATCCATTTGGTCCAATAATCACGGTGAATTTGTGAAAAGGGCTGATGATTTGGCGACCGTGGTATGATTTTCAATCTCAATCAATTTTAGGTAACCCATGGCGATGCAGTTCTCTGCCGCAGAGTGGTGACTTTATTTTGGGGCGACTTTAGCGGCACACTGCTGCCACAGGCTGCTGACTGTAACCAACCCTACAAAGGCTTCATACTATGATGTTGCATATTACATCATTCATCCTTAGGTTAATGCATTTGTATTTTGGCATGGGCGCAAAGTGTGCCGTCTATGGTCATACCGGACCTGTAACATGACCTGTAAATAAACACATCACTGGAATCTTGGAACGCTGTTTCAGTCTCGCGAGACGATGTCTAGACAGAATGTGGGGGACTGGATCTTGACAAATGTTCCAAAAATATTGAATCATATGACTTTCTATATATTGATTATGAACTGAAGGAGTTACTGTTGCTGTAATAAAAGAAACGTAATTTGTGCAAGCCATGCCATTGCCAGGAGGGTAAAGAAATTAATGTAGTGGGGGGGTTTCCATGGTGATGGAATGCGTCAAACAAAGTTTCGCGACAGACACACCGTTTCTTTACATGGACAGGCTGCGGATACATTGTTTCGGATAGCCAGGTTTGCTTGAAATTGATATTTAATTACACTTGTTTT